>NC_073692.1:172965271-173286328 GCF_029784155.1 Uranotaenia lowii | reverse complement strand
GCGATTTTAAAATTTTAAGTCGATTTGCATTAGATTTCCAATGGGGGTTTTCGACCTTATGTTCTATGACCATGGATTTTTCTGACTACATATTTTATGACAATCACCCAGTTCAATGACTTTATCGAAAATTTCATGCCCGACAACTTTGTCGAAGAATGGAAAAAGATTTGAGTTGATCTTGAAAAGCTATTGGCATTTTTCTAAAACTTTATTAGACTGATTGAAATTTTTTCATGTTTCTTAAGTTTTTTTTCAATTCAGCTTCACTTAAAAGCGAATATCTTTCCAGGCGTAGTTTCAATCGTTTTTGGGTCTTCAATAAAGTTGTTTGGGATATAATTTTCAGCACAAATGTGTTTGTTATAGTAAATGTATGGGTAATAGTCATCATACGAGCAAGCTTCTACTGTCACAGATACCTTCGTGAGTTTAACAAAAAGAGGACAGTTTTTGACAGCTAGGAACTTAAAACTGGTGCCTGACATTATTGAAAGTGCATTTTTTTTATCTCATCGGCAGACGCATCTGGGTGAGGTGAAAATGTGTTCACAAACTGTATATAGATCACATAACGCTAATCGCCACGTCGTATGTGCATTATGCTTTTCGAAACAAAGTTGTATGCGAAAGATAACAGAAAGTCAAAAGAGGGTCATCACTGCTAACTTAATAAGTCGTTTTAAAAGTCGTGAAGCATATTACCCTGACGTTCTTTGCAATACTTGTCGAGTTGTCTGCGATCAATACGGTATAAATTTTGAGCCTAATCTTAAAGAAAAGTTAGGCTCATATAACCGGCAATTAAAGGATTTCTTCGAAATGAAGAAGTTGGGTGATATGGGAAGAAACGAAAGCGTCAAAGAAGTACCTGTAGTATACTGCGTCGATGTAAAAGAAATTATTCAAAAGATTCGAGACTCACGAAATATGACTGATGAAGAACTAATTTTTAAATTTGGAATGGACGGTGGAGGTGGTTTTTTTAAAATTACTTTGTCGGTGATTTCACTGGGACAGCAGTCCAAAGCTGAACGTTTCAAGAATGGCGGTGTTCGAAGGTATTTTAGAAATAGCTATGAACATTAGGCTTATAGTATAATAACGTCAATTTATTTAATCAACTATTAGGCTTTTGATTCTTGCTCTTACCCCAAACTGGAAGAAGTATATGAGAATATTGCTCCATTTTGGAACGCGCTACAGTTGCAGGAGATTCAAAAGTCATGAATATTATAACGGGCAAAAGGCTCATTCGTCAGCACATCCGTGCTCATATTACGATGTCAGTAAGCAATATTTGATGACACGTAACGGAAACCACTCTTCAAAGGATCTGACGATCAGCTAATATTAACTGCCACTCCCCCACTGCCTTTGCACTTAACTCTCAGAATCGTGAATGCCTTGTTTAAGGCAGTTGCAGTAACGAATCCAGAGCTAGCAGAATTGTGGACTGCAAAGGCAGGAGTGAGGCATCTACAACAAACGTTTGGTTTCACATGGAAAGCTTGCCATAATCCAATGGATTCCTCAGATGTGCTTGAAGGTCATTTTGATGTGCAAGAGCATTTAAAGATAAGTAAAATAGATAAATAAAAAAACTCTTACAACTGTAAAAATACCGATATCGTAGGCACTGAAGCTGTTCCAGGAGATTTACAAGGTATGCTTTAAGAAAAACATAGATTTTTTTTCCGAGTACACACCACTCTTTGATGAGTTTTCTATAGTGTGGGAGAACCTTAAACTGACAAACTCTTCCAAATTCCACATTCTACGATTCCATGTAAAGGATTTTTACGAATACACCGGAAAATCGCTGGGTGTATTCTGAGAGCAAGCCTCGGAGAGTGATTTTTCAGAAACGTAGAAACGATATCAAACCCCCGATACATCGAAGTTGTACTATGATCATCTCTTAAATGCTGTAGTGGACTATAACAGTGGTCATCTGTGTTGATTTTTAATTTAAGCACATTTTAAGCACGAAAAAATGGTGGAAGACCCAAAAACGATTGAAACTACGCCTGAAAAGATATTCGCTTTTTAGTGAAGCTGAATTGAAAAAAAACTTAAGAAACATGGAAAAATTTCAATCAGTCTAATAAAGTTTTAGAAAATTGCCAATAGCTTTTCAGGATCAACTCAAATCTTTTTCCATTCTTCGACAAAGTTGTCGGGCATGAAATTTTCTATAAAGCCATTGAACTGGGTGATTGTCATAAAATATGTAGTCAGAAAAATCCATGGTCATAGAACATAAGGTCGAAAACCCCCATTGGAAATCTAATGCAAATCGACTTAAAATTTTGAAATCGCTCTAATTTCAAAAAAGCCCGATGAAACATTTCCAAATTTTCAGGATGGATGCCTGAATACTATATCTTTCGAATGCCGAGTGCCGTTTTGGTGGTCATTTTTTCTTTTTAATAACGTATTTTGGCACACCGTGAATCTAATATATAAAGATGAGTTGGACTATGTATGTTTGTTTGTATGCACCTTATACAAATCCACACCGCTTAACCGATCAGCCTGAAATTTGGTATAGTTATGTGTTTGGACCATGGTAAGGTTTTAGTAATAGTTTTGAGCCCCTCCTACCTAAGGAAAGGGACCCTCCCATACAACTTTCGTTTTTTCTCCCACGAATCAAAAGTCATGGCACCCATTATGTGACCGATTTTCGTTTCCTTTGGCGGGGTTATTTTCACCATCACCATGGGCTGGGCATTAGAAACGACCATGCAGAGTTCACGTGTACTGTATAGCAAATCAAAGCTTGCTAAGCATTAAAAATGTGAAAGGGGAAATTTTGGCGGGTGTTTTTTGTCCTCCTACTTTTAAAAGCACATGGTACCGGTACGAGATATTGGGATGCAAAATGTGCCTGCATTTTGAATTGAGAAATACAACTAGCCTAATAGGAATATATTGACTAGAATTGTAGTGGCTTTCGATGTGCTTTTTACCGCCTCTGGTGGGCTTTGAGGGTCTACAAAAACATACAGTGAACTGAACAGTGAACAATAAATTGACTTTTTCAGCGGAACAACTATTTTTACTGAGTGTTGAAAAACTTATGAACTGATTTTCATAAATTCCAGCTTTTAAGAGCCAACCATTTTCATATTTTTGGGATTTTTCATAGAAAAAGATAAATTAATTAGGTTCAGAGTTATAAGTCCAAGGCTGCGATTTTAATGCTTCGATAGCCTTCGAGGAATTCAAACGGGGGTTAAGAAAATTGATTAGGAAATTAAATCCAAGGTTTTGAGTTTTATACATTTCAATTTCATTGGCCAATTTCTAACTTTTGAGTAATTTTTGGTCATCAATGTGACTTGACAGCATTGAACACTTTTCGAAATACTTAATGGGATGATTGTGTCCAACAATGGAAACATTGAAATATAATAAACTAGCTGACCCGGTAAACTTCGTTTTACTCGTTACTTATTAAATCGTTGGAAAATGTTTACAGTTCTTTAACTTCTTCGTGCTCGTGAATCAGTTTTCAAGAAAATCGTCTTCAAGTTGTTTGAGTTTTGTCCCATTCTAGCTGATTTTATGTAGGAGCCCCCCTTCCATAAAAAGTAATAATCTCGAAACTATTATACTAACCTTCTCTGGCCCGAAAACCCTCGGATACCAAATTCCACTTCATTTAGACCGACCATTCATATGTGATGGTGTTACAAAAAACGCCTCCATTTTTATATAAAAGATGTGGAAAACAAACATATTTATAACAAACACATAAAAAGTGAGATTCTTGAAAGTGTTCTACAAACCATCTCCGACCCAAAAAAAAACCCAGATACCAAATTTCACTTTATTTCGACCGACCGTTTATACGTGATGGTGTGACAAAGAAAACGCCTCCATTTTTATGTATTAGATTAAATCTATTTCTTTAAATTATAATGATAACTTCGGTTCAGAGATGGTTTGTTTTCGATAACTTCAAAAAACTATAAGTAAAACTTTCAACATTGAAAACCAAGTACTCATAAAGCAGTGTGATTTTAAAAAGCACAAATACAATTGAAAACATGCAAAATGAGTCTTTTTTTGAAAATTTCTTAAAAAATAAAACTTGAATATACCATTGTACAGGAAGATCATCCAACTTGAAAAGTGGGATGATCTCCAAAAAAAGATTTTTATCAAAAGGGGGATTTGAAAGTTTAACAAACAGTTTCATCAGCTGAAGATAAAAAAAAACAAGTAAAAACTATTCAAGCATCCTTAGAAATGGTTGGTGGAAAAAATGTTTGTTATGATAGGATGAACAAGCATTCAAGGGAAATAATTTTGAGTTACTTTGAACACAAACCTCATAACTATATTCAAAATTATGAACACGAGAAAAACAATAAATAATCTCAATCTAAACTTAAGGAAGACTAACATAACTTTCAAAGCCAACATGGCCTAAAATTGGCAAAATTTTGTTATATCTAATGATGAATACAAAGCTTCCCAAATTTTGAGAAGTCCAATGACTCATTTCGATTTTTATTTTATGCGAACCCGAGCAAGGCCGGGTAAAACAGCTAGTTTACTCAATAAAACGTTCATTGATGATTCCAAGCACAGGATCACAATAAAACTTGATGTTACCTCGAAGAGATTTTCTTTACTTAATTCTCAGCGTACATCTTTCGAGGATATGATGTCTAGCATCTTACAAATGCTAAAACCACCAACCCATAGACAGTGTACCGTAACCGGGATTTGATCTCACGACCGTTAGCTTAGAAGACTTGAAGGCTATCCTCTAGGCTGCGGGCTGCGGCCAATTTATATTTTATTGAGGCTGAATACTGTTTGGCAACCCTCCTTTTGAATGAGAGTCACAATGTGTTTGAAGATTTTTAACAGTTAATTTACATTTAACGGCACTTTTTTGAATTACCGTAATCTGATTAATAAAATTGACATTTTTTTTCATTACTTTTCGATTATTTCTTCTGTTAAGAAGAATGTGGTATCTTATATATAAAAATGGAGGCGTTTTCTTTGTAACAACATCACGTATGAATGGTCGGTCGGAATGTAGTGAAATTTGGTATCCGAGGATTTTTTGGGTCAGAGATGGTTTGTATAACAGTTTCAAGAATCTCACTTTTGATGAAAGGGGGGTCCCCATACAAAGTTTGCTCTTCTTAACATCTTATATATAAAAATGGAGGCGTTTTCTATGTAACAACATCACGTATGAAGGGTTGGTCGGAATGAAGTGAAATTTGGTATCCGAGGGTTTTTTGGGTCAGAGATGGTTTGTATAATAGTTTCAAGAATCTCACTTTTGATGAAAGGGGGGTCCCCATACAAAATTAGCTCTTAACATCTTATATATAAAAATGGAGGCGTTTTCTTTGTAACAACATCACGTATGAATGGTCGGTCGGAATGAAGTGAAATTTGGTATCCGAGGATTTTTTGGGTCAGAGATGGTTTGTATAATAGTTTCAAGGATCTCAATTTTTATGAAAGTCGGTTCCAATACAAATTCAACTTTATTTGCTACGATTTCCATAAGAATCTATTCGCGAGCACGATGCAGTTAAGGACGTGTAGATAAAATTAAACATTTATTACGATTTATACTTAAGAAGGTAAAACGAAGTTTACCGGGTCAGCTAGTATTTCATATTTTAAAAATCAGTAGGGGAGATAAAGGCATTATGGCCACTTTTAGAAAAATGCTTATTCAACCATAGAAAACAGCTGTAATGTGTGAATGGCATCATTGATTCGTGTTTAGACACTAAAATAGTCAATTCCCTCATTGGCTGAAACTTGAAAAAGTAAATAGATGAAAACGTTTAAAAATGCATTTAGTTTTTATTGCCGAAATCGGAAAACCAGTCACTGTAGGGGCATAATGAGAACCTTTCCTGGGGCAGAATAGGCACCATTAATTGGGACACTATGAGAGCGTTCTGCCGGGGAATCTAGCAGCTAATTTAACTCGATGAAGTCAACTGAATAATGGAGCTACAACTTGATTTGTTTCATCTGACGATTTGGCCTAGAGACGATGGGTGCGCTCGTTATCCCGGTATACGATTTCTCATGCGTTAAACAGAGAAAACAATATCTTTCACTTCAATTTCATTCCGGTTATCTGTCATTTTTAAGGAAATCTGTGTAAGAGTAAAGAGCAAGCTTTATATTTTTTAGCAGGCCCAAGCCCAAATTGGAAGGTGTCAGAGAGATAATCAGAGGCCCAAGCGTTAGATGCAAACTAGTCAAGCTGTAGCTCTATAATTCAGTTGACTACATCGCGTTGAAATCACTGCTAGATTATGTGGCAGAAAACGCTCATCGTGCCCCGATTGAAAGTGCTCTGTTCGGCCCGAGTCAACACATTGATTAAAGTGAAAAATCAAAAATTTAATGATGGTGAAAATTGAGAAACAATGTGTACATGATGTTGCAGTACGTATATTATAAATCAAGATGATTTTTATGTCATAAAAGCTTATTTCGTAGTGCTTAACCCTTCGTTTCATAAAGCTACAAATTTGCAACAATTAATGTATGAAAAAAAGTGAAAAATCGTAATTTATTTCAATTTTTTTTCTTGATGTACACATCATTTCCAACTGTTTAAAACGATTTTTAAGGGAAAATAAAAAAATCATGAAATGAAGGGTTAAAAATTATAACATTTTCGTCACTTGAGAACCTAGCTGGTTTTGCCCTTATGTCCCCTATTTGAGTATTTAAAACATGGTTGCAAAAAAATTTCAGACTACTTTAAATTTAATTAAAAAATCGATTTCATCTCTGTTTAAATGCTTTGAGGTAACATTGATCAGTCTCTTTTTTGACGGTTTTAACGAGTTTTCTTGATCAGGAAGGATACAAAACACCTTCTGAATTTTTGTGTTTCTTGGTTTAGATTTCTTCATAACAAAAAAAAAATTAAATCTCGATCCTTAATGTGTTAAGGCCGAACAACAATTAAAATCGAATTCTGGACTATGATGCTGCATAAATTAAGAGGCTAAATTTTATAACTTGACTAATATAATTTTATCTACAAAAACAAATGAAATGTTGCCTTCATTCAGTTCTATAGGCTCTCGCACAATTTCCCATTTATGGTTTCCTTCAAACTTTACAATTTGATAGGGTTACAAGCCTTTTGTCTTAGACTGCCTTACTCTTGGAATATGTCGTTTTTTTAAATATCAAATATTTACGTCAAATTACAACAACAATTACATCAAATCTATACATTTACTAAGGAAAAAAGTTGAACTGTCAAAAGTGTCACATAAATAAACCTGTTTGCTCCTAAACGCTTTGATTTCATCAGGAAAGGTGTTTGTTTGTGAGCCTTCGATAAAAAGATATTTTTAAAGTTTTGAAATTTTATTTTTACTTACATTTGAAATAAAAAAAAACAATGCAAGTTTTTCCCAATTTGAAACACAACTTATAGGTTGTAAAACGTAGAACAATGTTTTAAGAAATTTTAACTTTAGACTTAGTTATTGATGATTATCTGGAAAAAAGCATGTTTATCAAAATTTCCCCGGTGATTAATGTTACCCCGTTTTACGGTATCACATTATATTGAGGCTATCGAGCTTTTAGCATTTTTTCACCATAAGGGCCATTTAAAGCTTCTTTGGCAGCTCAAGAAACATTAAACTGAAAATTTTATAAAGGGTTTGTACAACCATATAATCTATGGTAGGTACGCTGATCAAACTTTAGCATCAAATTGGTTCCATTTTTACTCTAATCATGCAAACATTCCGGTGGCACACGTCAGTTCTTTCTACTAGTAGTATACGTATGGCAAACAACGCTTTTTCACCACTTTCCACAATTGCTGAGATGGCGCGCAGCAGGTAGTTTGGTTTGGTGCGCGATTGATGTTTGGGTCTTATACGGACATACGAAGCGCTCTCTCTCTCTCTCTCTCTCACTGACATCACGTCAGTTTCCCCTTGACATAGATTTCATTCGGGCTGTACCCACTACACTCGTTACTGTACAGCGAATGGTATAGGTACCATACCATATTACTACACCAACTAGAGGTGGTAGGTAGCCATAGTGAGTAATATTTATGAGAGAATTGCCGGCATTTTTTTTTGTCTGCAGCCGCGTTGCTTCTAAGTAATGTACATATCTCTATTTATAAGTAGGTATAGTTAGGTATCCATCCACTAACTAGTAGTACACCGCGACGAGGTAGTTTGCGGGGCTCTCTAGTTCAAAACATACCACCATGCATCCGATTATTGTTGCTGCTGGTTTTACAAACTTGGCAGTTTTGAACATTATACCTGTCATAAGCGATTTATACTTAGCGGAATACATAGTGGTTTGGCAATTGTGCTTCCACATCTATGCGAACAGCGGACGGACAAAAAAAAATTCATGCAAGTTTATTCGAATTTCAAGTACAAGTTTAACGTGTTGTTACTTTTTTTTTCCACCATTGGTATCAATGTTTCGAAATCGTTTGAGCATCAAACTGTTGTTTTCTATTCCTAATTCAAACGTACTTCTAGTAACGATTTGAAGCTAACATTTTCTAGCATTGTAGATTCGAAAAAACTTTCGTTGAACTTAATCTATATTCTCGCCCACATTTTACCCTTGTTTACAACCCTCGCTTTCAGGAATAAATGATAAGAAAACTGTTAAAAGACAGCTTTTTAACGTCATTGTAAGGTAACAGCAAATTAACTTAAAAAAGCGGCATACAATTACATGTTGACGATGATGATGATTGTCCCTTAGGGGCGTTACAGTAAGTCGCTTTGTTCGCTGCTTTTGGAGCTCAGAAGAGACATTATTTGTTGTTGTTGTGGTTGTTGATTTTGTGCCATATTTTGCACGACTTATGTCAACTCCGTATCTTATCAGTGAAGGTCACGCTGCCGTACCGCCATTAGGTGGGAATTGAACACCGGGAGGGTATATCGAAAAATAAGAATAGAACACCAACAACAATGAAAACTGAATAGTCATCCTACATTGCGATTGACCGACTTTCAGTTGGGTTTATTCTGTTCGATTTGATGAAAATGAGATTCAGTAGATGCATTTCGGAAAATGCATTTTGAATCAAGGTGCAATTCGTACCCCAATAAAAATTTTGTTTTCGCGATACTGACGTTACTTTTCGTCGGATTGTGTTGAAAATTCGCAAATGAATGTTTTGAAAGACGAGCAATCGATTTCAGGTGTCAAATTTTGTATAAGTAGTCAACCAAAGGGGTCATCCATATTAACTGTTCGCTGTTTTTGCGATATTGACGTTATTATACATCGTATTCAGATAAAAATTGGTACAGATTAGTTTTGGGTGACGTGCAATCGATTTGAGGTATCAATTTCAGTGTAAGGGGCCGGAAAAAGGGATCGTCCATATCAACTTTTCAATATCTTGGCGATATTGACGTTTTAAAATATCGGATTGGGATGAAAATTTCCACATAGGAGTTAATAGGGACAACTAATTGATTTCACTTATCCAAATTACAAACAGGGGTCGGCCAAAGGGGTCGTCCATATTAACTATTCACTGGTAATGCGATATTGTCGTTATTATACATCGGATTAAATAAAAAATAGTACACGAGAGTTTTGAGGGACGAGCAATGGATATCAGGTATTGAATTCAGTGTACGGGGCCAACAAAGGGGGTCGTCCATATTAACCTTTCAATATTTATGCAATATCGTTGTTATTTGACATCGGATTGGGATGAAATCAATCGATTTCAGATGTCAAATGTTTTGCCAGGGGTCGACGAAAGGGGTGGTGGGTGGTTTTCACTGTTTTAGTAATATTGACGTTATTGTACAATGGATTGCTTTGAAAATTTGCACACGAGAGTTTTAAGGGAAGGGCAATCAATTTCAGATATCAAAGATTGTATCAGAGGCCTCCAAAAGGGGTTTAACTTTTTGGCAATAATTGCGTTGTTATGCAACGATCAATCCAAAATTTATACACGGGTTTGTTTTGGCACGGTCAACTGTTTCCTGATTTCAAATTTAGTAGCAGACAACAGAAAAAGTGATTGTCACATTTTTTTTACAATTATTACTTTACAATGAATTTGGAAGTGCATCTGGAAAATGTTTGGCAATCGACTTTCATACAAACTGTTCATGACATATTCCAAGTTGAAAGCGAAACGGAGTTCGTATCCCAAGTAACACAGACTATGCCAACTAGCATTAGGAAGTTTTATTATGGTTTAATTGTGGCATTTTTTTGTGCATGGCGTTTTATGGCGGTTTTATTATGGTTATGCAGAATGCTTATAATTTTTTTTCGACCATATGTTTTCAGATGGTTTTGAAAACGCTAATAAAACTTTTATTAAACATGCTGTTTTAGTTATTTTGAAAGAGTTGTGAATGCTTTTTTTAAACTATAATAAAACACAAACCTAGAAGTTTGCTCCAAGCTTTCTTTTGCATGTTCTATAATAGCACTCAGTGCATGATTATTAAACCGCCATAAAACTTAGTGACAGTTCTCGATCAAGATGTCAAAACAGGACACGCTCAGATTAGATAGCACATATTTGAATTGGAACTCCCATTTTTACACATTTTTGGTAAGTTATGCGTGTTGGTTTTGAGTTAAAATTAAAAAAATACATCTTTGAAAACTTGAAATAACCGAAAGTGGTATGAATATCTTTACAATATGAGTATTGAGTGAAAGGACCCAAATAGTAGGAAAAACATTGTTGCTTGACGCCATCATTAATTCAAGATGGCGGCTTCCGCTTTTATTTTCAAAGCTGTAAATTACTGAAAATATCGTGAAACCTTCACAATATGATTATTAGGTGAAAGTAATAAACGAGTAGAAGTCAAATTTCGTTGCCCGTCGCCATCTTAAATCCAAGGTGGCGGCTACCACTCAACTTGAAAATACTGTAAATGACTGAAATGACGCCGCCACCCGTGGCTTAGAGGATAACCTTCAAGTCTTCTAAGCCAGGGGGTATGAGATCGAATCCCGGTCACGGCATACATAGTACACTTTCGGTGGGTTGGTGGTTTTAGCATTTGAAAGATGCTAGCCATCATATCCTCGAAAGATGTACGCTTAGAGTTAAGAAAAAAGGAATCTCTTCGAGGAAACATCATGTTTCATTGAGATCCTGTATGTGTTTGTGTTCGTTTAGTAAATGACTTAAAATGACATGAACCCAGGTGGTAGTGGGTGGAAGGGCTTAACGAGTAGAAGTCGAATATTGCTATCTTACGCCATCTTGAAATCCAAGATGGCAGCTTTCTATAAACTTTAAAAATGCTCTAAATCATTGAATATCGCATGAAACCTCCAATATATGGGTGTTTGTCAAATGGGATAAGCTATAAAAAGTTAATTTTTGCATTCTGACGCTATCTTGAAATCCAAGATGGTGGCTTCAGCTGAACTTAAAAATACTGTAAATGAATGAAAATAGCATGAAACTCCCAAATATATTGTATTGGGTGCTAAGGCTAAATGATAGAAGTCAAATATCTCTTTTCGCGTTTCTCTGAAAATCTGTAAGTGACTGAAAATCCCACAAAAACCACCACAATACAGACCCCGTTCGTTTTTGGCAACATTCGATTTTGGCAACATCGAATTTGGCACATGTGCCTAAATCAGACGGTTAACTGAAACAACATAACCTTATAGTTTTCGCTAGAATAAGACCAATACAATTTAAACATAATAGCATGATAGGAATAATAGAATTACATAAATGGCAAAAAAAAAAACAAAAACTATAAACAAAACAAGAAAAGTGCTAAATGCATTAGAAACATAATGAAAAAATAATAAAAGTGATTTAAAATGATCTAAATTGTCTTATAATAGTAGTAGTAATGTAGTATTACGTGAAAAAAGTTGTGTTCAAGCGATTTTCATTGATTAACAGTATTTTAAATTCAGTGGAAGCTGCCATCTTGGATTTCAAG
This sequence comes from Uranotaenia lowii, assembly GCF_029784155.1. Lineage (NCBI taxonomy): Eukaryota > Metazoa > Arthropoda > Insecta > Diptera > Culicidae > Uranotaenia > Uranotaenia lowii. The sequence continues at coordinate 173,274,344 of NC_073692.1, read as the reverse complement.
ATGGCGTCGGAAAGAAAAAAATCAACTTCTAGTTCAGCCCTTTCACCCAATACCCGTATAGTGGTGGTTTAATGCGACTTTTTGTCAGCATTAAGCATTAAAAGTTGAGCGGATGCCGCCATCTTGGATTTCGAGATGGCGTCTGATAGCGAAATTCAACTTCTACTCGTTTAGCCCTTTCACCCGATACCCATTTTGTTGGGGTTCATGCGATTTCAAGTCATTTACACCATTTTAAAGTTCAGCGGAAGCCGCCATCTTGGATTTCAAGATGGCGTCAGACAACGAAATTTGACTTCAACTCATGATCTATTCCACGGGTCATTCAAAACCAATCCCTTTTCATTCAAAAAGTTTGTCCTCATTTACTGTACTAATGATTAACAACTCAGAAATGAGGAACTCAACCTTAGCGTATAATTGGTTGGCTTGCGAGAGAAACGTCAAATCGTAGCTTTTTTTGGGATCATCATTAAACCATAATAAAACTATGAATTGACTCGCGCCATGTTGGTTGCAAAATCGAAGGGCACAAAATGACGCCATGTTGATGGATTCACAATGCAAGTATTGGAAATATTTTTTCAGGCCTTTTTCCATCAATTCCATCATGATTGACCATCAGATTTGACGAGGCGCATTTATTTTAAGATACTATTTCATATACACTTTACCTAAAATCTTGACTGGCAGTAGAAAAGAAGCTCAATATATGGTTAAAACATTGGTTTTTTTAGCTATTAATTTTACCAGATCATATCTGAATAATGCAATCATCATTCATCAACCATTATGGTTGCTGGAAAAAATAAAAAAAACTCCGAGAACTGACAGAACCGAAAAAAAAACAAAAATTTCTAACATGTTTTATAATAGAATTTTAAAAGCTTTGGTGACCAACATTGATGACCAACAATTATATGTCTTGATGACGTTTCTAGGGTAGGGCCAAATAGCCTGATTTTGGCTTTATTAGAGTCCAGGTGATGTTATAGAATGCGCTTTAGCTTTTTATGAAGATTAATGCGATAGTCCAAACGATATTTTGCTGACCATAATAAAGCTAAAATTGTTACTTGGGATGGGATCTGCTAGTTTTATATAAAAACATAAAGCTATTAAAAGCAATTCTTTGTTTCACTGGCAACCATTGAAGAATATCGAGTATTAAAACACTGAGAGTATATTGATTGCATCGTACACTACTCGCATTATTTTATTTCTTATTCATTGTTTTACATTTCTTTATATTAAGAGCTCATAGTATCAAACAAGACTGCAAGGGTATCTTTTTGTATTTTTTTGATTATATTTTTTAACTTGTATAAAAATATCTAATTGCTCGTTTTGATTTTTTTTTAAATAATCTAGTAACCATAGACTTTTAACCACTATTGAGGTCAAGGGTTCCACTCCGATGTTGGTTTGAATTTCGTGAGCAGCCTAGGTTAGCTTTTTATACTTCTTAACCATTATGGACAAAAAATTCAGAAAAAAATTACCAGGTCATGATTCATCCTCGGCCTTGTATAAGTTATCATGACAAATTTGGGCAGGATCGGATTACTGGAAGGGTTCGCTCAACGAGCCTGAAGTTTGTATGAGATTTTGGGACATTTTTTTCGGGTGGAACAAGAAAAACCAGTTTTTACTGGAAGTGCTTTTAAGTAGCCTAAACTACGCCAAATATTTCATATGAAGACTGCATTTCGGTTAGAGTTAAGATTCATCACTGTAAATGGGGCATAAAAGTGTTCGAAAATATTTAGATTTTGTAAATATTTGGTTGTGGATTGTAGTTCAGAGGGGCATTCATATTTGTACGTATTGAAATGAGGTTTACTCATCTTTTCTGTCTGACTTAGAATATTTTTTTCCTCAAAAATTCATTCAGAACAGTTGTAACTTTCATACCTAGCTGCAAAAATTTTTCAGATTAATAACACATGGACCAAGAATATCTGATGTTTCCAAAACGATAATTTTCGAAAAATAGATCCATTGTCATTATTTTCTATGTTTTAAAATTCTCTTAGGTGTAGCTTTTTGTTAAATCGAGAATGAAGGTTCATTTATCGTTTCTTTATATTTTCATTCAAAAAAAGGGTTTTATACTGAACAAAGTGAAATGTGTTGAACTTGAATTTTCCAATATCACCATCACCAAAGTTTAAGTGTGAACTGAAAAATTTATTTATTATTTCACCTTCGACTATGTCGCACAGATGTGTACTTATTAACTAATCCTTAATCTAAATGAACACTTGCTTAAATTAAAGTCGAAAAGGTGGTAAACATTATTAAAATGGCGACATGAATTTTCCAGAGGATTAATAAGGCCATATTGTGTACGATGAGTTGGGAGTCTTAGGAAATAGTAATGGCGTAATGTTCTAGACGGCGCACTGATCTGTAGTTTCTCGAGCAACTCCCTGCTATCTATGTTGCTCATCAGAAGATCATAAATGAACAAACGTTGTAGAAAAATTCTCCTTTCAGCGAGTGTCGGCAGTCCAATGAGCCTGCACCGCTGCTCGTTTTTCGATAAGTTGACAGGATCGTTCCAACGTAGCGTTCGAAGTGCGTAACGTAAAAAGCTTTTCTGGACTCGCTCGATGCGGTTAGCATGGACGTCATGGTAGGGGGCCCAGACTTGAACACAGTATTCTAACACGGTCCGGACAAGAGAATTGAACAGCGTTTTCAAACAGTATTTATTTATTTATTTATTTATTGATCTTTATTCATGTAACATAAGATCTCAGATCTTTTAATGCGTTACAATATGGTAAATTCACTTGTATAAACTACTAACAACGTTTCTAAAAGTGTGCCGTTTTTAAATATATAATTACATATCTATTTTCTCTTATTCTCTTGAACTGTTCAGTTTTGCCAACAAACTCTCTCTGAATCCCTTTTTATGCTTAAGATTTTTAATTTCAAAGGGTAATTGGTTCCAGTAAACGATACCTCTCACAACAAACGAGTTACTATAGTAAGATGAGCTATGGTATGGGACAATGTAACTGTTAGTACGTAAACTTCGAAGCGGAACGAGCATTGAGTATAAATAAGACGGTTTTTTACAGTTAATGATATTATGCATTACCATGCACGATCGATAGACGAAAAATTTTTTAAATTCACAACCAAGAAGAAATTTCTGAAGATGCGTTACCCTAGAATATCGTGACAGTCTGAAAACGTACCGAACACAGGCGTTCAATGCAACTTTAAGTCGGTCGAGAAATAATATTTGAATATTGGAAGCAATAAATCCACCGTACATAAAATGAGGGAGAATGAAAGTTTTAAACAGCTTTATCTTGGTTGAAATATCTAAGTGTCGCGTGTTGATATTTAAAAGTTTTAAGGATGCATATATTTTTGAACACTGATATCTGATGTGCATGCCCCAATTGAGGTTATTATCAAAAATTACACCCAAGCTATTGATTTTATCTACAAATTTCAGTTTTTCATTATTTAAGAATAATTGGGGAGGTGTAAGAGCATATTTGAGACGAGAAATAAATAGAGCTTGAGTTTTAGAAGTATTTATTGGTAAACTATTAGTATTCGACCAGCGATGAATTTCGAATAAATCATTGTTTATTCTACTTGCAACTTCGATAGGGTCATAGTTGCCGTAGCTGCAAAAATATAATTGAACATCGTCAGCGAAAAGATGAGGGGTACAATATTTCAAAACATTTGGTAAATTGTTGATAAATAAAGAAAATAATATAGGCCCTAAAACGGAGCCCTGTGGAACGCCTGACTTGATGTTCTCAAAGCCCGATAAAGAACCATCTACAAATACCACCTGCTTCCTAAGAATGAGATATGATTTAATTAAATTAGCAGCTGATGTGCCGAACGAAAAATCACTTATAAGTTTGTTAAACAACTTTGCATGCGACACTCGGTCGAAAGCTTTAGCAAAATCAATTAATAGTAAAACTGCAACTCCCTTTCTATCAATACATTTAGCTATGTAGATATTCGTAAAATCTTTCGTATTACGACGTATCAATCCTAGAGTAGCGAACGCCTTTGCTGTGATCGCTCCAATGTGCGTTGTGAACTTCAGCTTACAGTCAAAAACGACTCCCAAATCCTTTATCTCGCTCTTCCGTTGAAGCGTAGTTTGATCCATTCTATAGCCGAATAAGATTGGATTTCGTGCTCTAGTAAATAACACAGTATTACATTTCCCTGCATTTGCTTGCATTCCGTTTGTGTTGCACCATTTCAACAAAGTGTCGATATCTTTTTGAAGAACATAACAGTCTAACGGACATGTTATCGTTCTGAATATTTTTAGGTCGTCAGCGTATAGCTGTTTCGATGAGTGTATTAGAGAGCATAAGTCGTTTATAAAGAGAACGCACTATAAGGGGCCAAGATGACTTCCTTGTGGCACACCTGAGGATATCTTAAAAGTTTCGGACACAACGGTGCCTATTTTAACGTAAGCTGTTCTATTCACTAAGTACGATCTTATCCATTTTGTGAGACAAGTAGGAAGCCCATCTTCTTCAATTTCTCTACTAACAGTTCATGTGGAACTTTATCGAACGCTTTTGTGAAATCGATGTAGACTGCATCAACCTGTTGTCGTTTTTCTACTCTATTTATCAACGTTGAAGCATAACACATCAGATTACTCAAAGTTGATCGTTTTTTTACAAAACCGTGCTGATCAGGTGATAAAACATGTTGAACACTTTGATAAATTCTCTCGTGCATCAAACTTTCCATTAATTTCGGAATACAACTCAGTATAGATATACCTCTGAAGTTCTCGACGTTTTGAAGGTTTCCTGATTTGTGTATCGGTGTGACGCAAGCTGATTTTCATAGAGACGGAAACGTACCTTCATTCAAAGAGCGATTGAAAAGCAAACTGATGGGCAAGGCAAGTGAAATTGCACAGTTCTTCAACAGCGAAGGCGGAATATCTTCTGGACCTGCTCTTTTGGATGAATCGATGGAACGTAATTTCATGTAGACCTCATTTTCCGAGAAATTCATCATTGGCATGAATATTTCATAACCAGTCAAACTGTTCAAATATTCATGGTCTATGGGAGGTGAACAAGTTCCCATAGCTTTTTCAAAAAAATTAGCAAACAAGTTAGCAGATTCTCGGGGAGACTTTGCAAAATTTCCATCTAGCTGAACCTGTTTGGGAACCCCGTTCAATTTCTTACGATCTTTCATAAATTTCCAGAAATTTTTTGGATCACTTTTTACCTGTTCTTCAACTCTGCTGATGTAACTCCTGAAGCACTGGCTATTTGCGGCGTTGTACTCAGCTTCTAAGTCGCGAAGAATTTCTTTTCTGGTGTCATCTTTATGCTTCAGAAAACCTTTTCGGGCTCTACAAACACGGTTCCTCAAATTACGCAGCGCAGGAGTCCACCATGGTTGTCGATTGTTGTTCGTTCTGTTTTGTCTCTTTAATGGAACGTGGGTTTCAATAAGATTAGAAAGTTCGGAATAAAGTGAGGAAACTGCTGCATCGAAACTCTCAGTAGCTATACGGTCGTTCCAATCGATGAAATTGTGTCGTGAAATGTGGAGAAAGATTTAAGAAGTTTATGGCTTGATCAGCTGTGAAATCAAACAACTATCTGACACAATGAACGAAGAAAAAATGTGATGTTATTTTCTGCAAATTAAGTATTTCAGGTTGCATTATTTATCTGGACCTGCCCGGGTTTTCAAAAACAAAATTGAAAGAATTACTATTTTCTTCACTTTGCCCATGAATTTTGATATAAAAAAATTACATTTTTCTCGGATTTGCTTTCGAGTTTCGATTCGAGAAAATATTGAAATTAAATCTACAATCTTTGCAAGATTTTCTTTAAAAAAATCCATTCATATTTGCCTGGCCAGGCAACGTGCTTAAAAAAAAAAGGAATGCTAACACTAGACCCCCCCCCCCCCCCCCCCCAAAATTCTATCAGTGAAAAATTTTCGAGCCATAATTTCAGGGGGACCCTCTATATTATATTACCTAACGCTTCACTTAATCCGGCCTTGCCTAGGATCAATTTAGCCTGTAGCGCATAGCATTTCACAAGTTTTAAATTTCCCATACAAATGTGGGGCAGTCTTAACAATAATAACCAATCAATAAAGAATCATTTAAATTTTTTTTGCTTTATGCTAATGCTTATGATACATACACAGCCAGATCTTGTCAGCATCCCAGTGAGTAGTAAAAGTACATTTACTACTCACCTGAAATCGGTCGGGCCCACTGTGCAGTATTGGACGCAGAGACAACTGGAACACAAGGAGGAAAAATCTAGACAGCAGTACCATACGTTTCCATGATAATAAAATGTTTGTCTTGAATAATGAGGGGCTCAGGATGGTTTGACGAAGAGTCTTTATTCTACGAAGTGTGGTTTAAAACTGAACACAAGTGCAAAGTTTGCACTATCAGCTAACGGTTATTTATAATCTTGATTGCTTCGATTTTACCCCTTCTTAATCTGTTTGTCCAGTTCTTGAAAACGGCCGTCTTCGATTCCAGTTTGAAATATTCACGTTGGAAGCACAATTTCTAAAATTTACTGTTGGCCCTTGTGAGTTCGTCTTTCTGTAGAGGTTTTCCTGCACATAAATCCAAAACAATGCAGTATAAAATTATCAATTGATAAATTTCAATAACTTTGCTGGATGTTTAATCAAACTACATGTTTCGGATTATTGTGCACCATCATTTCTGGTCATTGACCTTGGATATAGCATCTTTACTCGCTCTTGAAAATAAATACTGAAAACACAGAGAAAAAATTAGAACCACCACAAAATCTTTTGAAATTATCTCTTCAAATGATTTTGCGGAATAAATTGTGAAAGTACCAGCCATGACTGACACAGTATCTGAACAATTCCAGTCTGTCGTCATAGATATGAACCATAACGAATAAATTTATAACATTTAATAACTTGCCCCCAATTGAACTCAGCTCAGGTAAATATAGGAAATTTCAAACCTGTAATATGATTTATAAAACGAGCACATAAACAAACTGTCGGGTTCTAAGACAAGAATTGGATTGGGGAGTGGAAGAATCCTCTTGTTTGTACAATGATTTCTGAAGTGATTCCTATACGCATCTCACTTTTCTTCCAGCCACTTCTTTTCAAATCATTATAGTAATCCTAACACAACTTTTTAAATGTAACCCGAAAGGTTTCCCAACATTGTACTTCTTAAGTTGCAAAACTAGGTTGAAATAGATAAAAACACTCCTTTGCACTCCTCGCAAATTGCGGGGGACCACCTCACTTCTCTCCATGAATTAATAAACGGTTTTTCAGAATTTTCAAATTTTGTAGGCCTCCAAAAATTCTCAGGTAGAAACTCCCGGATTGCAACATCAGTCCAAAATAAATGAATGAGGAGGATAATGGAACGAACTAACCAATTGTTGAACTAGCTAGTGTGTTTCCTCTTTTGTTTGATTTATGCAAAAAAAAAACTAAATCTCGCGTGAGCTTTCATTGCGTCGTATGATACCAACCTGTATACATACCTCAGGTGGCGATAGAAATCCCGTGGTAAGTGTTAATAAAATTTGTTTTTTTGTAAACATTGTAACCATACCAATTCGTGACGTCAGTTGCATTATCAAACAAACAACCATCCTCGCTGTACCAGCGAAAACTAGAGAAAAAAAATCACTGCAAACTGCTGTATACGATTCTCGCCTAGGATACATAAACATCCTGGCAAGTGCGTAGGTTTGTTTACCTTTTTACTTCTTGAATAACGAGTTCTGTAATAGTGTGCGTGTTTGTTCATCACCTTCTTTGTACCACATTGGTATGAAACATCATAACAATTCACAGAAAACTGCTGCAAAAATTATCAAAACAAATTTAATAATTGTATATCACGTATAGAATATGTTGTCAAAACACAAAAAAAAAGTGCTTCTTAGTGTGCGAACTTGGATGGATAATGTTTGAGATATTCATAATTTAATTGGATTATTTACTCTTATATGTATTTCTGCATTAGCCTGTAGGATACAAATATATACGTATTGGTTTTCTGAAGTTAGGTTTTCAGTTTTTTTTTTTTCAAAAAACTTTTAAAGTGGGTTAAAAATCTCCAGCAAACATTTAAGAAACTATATCGCAGGATCAACGGAATTATTTAAACAAATATACCAGATGAAAAGATTGTATTAAACTTAACAAATAGCAATTATGAAGCAACAAAAGTGGAGGCGATAAATACATACAATGACAAGATTCCAATGATTCGATTTTCCCACAAAAAGCAAAATAAACGATTTTAAGTAATTTGAGTAAAACAAAAAATAACATTTTATCGACCGAGATTTGAACTCCAGTCCTCCGAGTTCACTGTCCGATATCTTTCCACGATGCCAACTGATCAGTTGACATGATCCACGCTATAGTCCAATAGGCTTTTTACGGTTAATGGAAAAAGGGAGAGACCGGATAGAGTGTCAATTGAAGGATCGCCCATTTATCGTATAAAAGTTAACTATTATGTAGCTCAAATCGTTAATGTCAAATAAGCATATTCTCAACTTGTTGGAGATATATTTACTAATTGACTAACTTATTATCCGATTTAACTGATTTTGGGCAAAGCTTGTCTTAAATGAATGATAGAAAATCACCCAATACCAACGTATGTAGGGGAGATGAGGGCATAACGAGCACCCAAGGCATAATGAGCACTCCTTTTTTCTACATAAGTACGTATTTTCTTAAACAAATTTTCATAAGGACTTGTTTTGTACTACCTATAGTATTAATTTTTCACCAAAAAAGAAATATCCTTTTCATCTTTACAGAAATATTAAATAATAACCAGCTAGGTTCTCAAGTGACGAAAATATTATAATTTTTGAGCACCACCAAATAAGCTTTTATGACCTATAAATAATCTTGATCTGAAATGTACGCACTGCAACATGATCTACACATTGTTTCTCAATTTTCAACATCATAAAATTTTTGATTTTTCACTTTAATCAATTTTCAAACGCGTTTTTACTTTAATTTGTTCACTAGAGGCGAACAGAGGACTATCAATGAAGGCATAATGAGCATTTTCTGCCGGGGGATCTAGCAGCGAATTCAACTCGATGAAGTCAACTGAATAATAGAGCTACAGCTTGGCTTGTTTCGTCTGTCGATTTGGGCTATTGGTAAGGTGTCGGAGAGGTAATCAGTAGGCTCGAGTTCGATTCCTATTCGAGGGGATTTTTTTTTTGCACATACCATTCATGATTGTTTTTTTTTTGTTACATTATACGACTAATAGCATCAAAGCATCATCCGTCAAACAAAACACCAGAAACATAATGTATGAGCATGTGTTAATTCTTTGAATTCTACAAACAGACCTAAATTATTTTGTTATTGCTTTGTTTGATGAATCTACGCCTCACCGTTTAGTGCAATCATGATCATGAATGATAAATGAAAAAAAAAATCACTTCGACCAGGAATCGAACTCGAGCCTACTGATTACCTCAAATCGTCAGACGATACAAGTCAAGCTGTAGCTCTATTATTCAGTTGATTTTATCGAGTCGAATTTGCTGCTAGAATCCCCGGCAGAAAATGCTCATTATGCCTTCATTAATGGTGCTCATACTGCCTCGGGGGGTTTCTCATTATGCCTCTACAGTGACTGGTTTTCAGCTCTCGGCAAAAAATTTTCAAATGCATTTTTAAACGTTTTTATCTACATTTTTAAGTTTCATCCAATTAGGCAATAGACTATTTGTGTGTCTGAACACGAAACAATGATGTAATTCACATATTACAGCTGTTCTCTATGGTTAAATAAGCATTTTCCTTAAGGTGGCCATTCACGGAGAAAAAAGACGACAGTTGTTTCAATTATTTCAGCTTGTTATATCAATAATCGAAATGCAGTTGATTTTTTCGCATTTAACTACTTATATAATAGATTCAACTACAAACTTCTAATTGTCCTTACGCAATCAATTATCAATATAATGCATTCAGCTGTATGATTTATTTTATGCATTCAACTATAAATACAATAGATTCAACTACAAACTGCTGATTGACCTTATGTAATCAACTATGAATATAATAGATTCAATTGTAATGGTAAAATTGATTCAACTGTAGATATGGTAGATTCAATTAAAATTGTATGATTGAAGTACACCTACTCTGGCTGCCCGGGAAATCGACGTGGGTCTCGACCTTCTTTTAAACGATCCTGGCAGGATCCCACAGGAAACATTACGGTAAGTCAGCGTATGATAGATTTATGTCATGATATTGAATAAATTTTCCCCCCACAAGGTCAATCTTCGCCGGGTGCAGAAGCACGGACATCTTCCGGGACCGATAAGTTAAGAGGCAAAATTTCCTGGGCAACCATGCATCAAGATCGAAAAAGAAAAACAGCGGAAGAACCAGGACATGGATATCGGGATTTCCGGTCAGGTTTTCTAGCATCATGGCGGCTAAAACGAACTAAATGCAAAATGCTGAAATAATAAATTTAAAAAAAAAAATAAAACGTAGACATAAAAATATTCCGAAAAAGTGCTTCAGATATGATAACTTCCAATATAAACAGAAATTAAATGTACAATATTTATAGTTGACCTCAATGAATCAATCATAGAAATAAAATTGAATCTATCATATTTATAGTTGAATCAATCATATTATTATAATTGAATCTATCATATTTATAATTAAATCAATTATATTATTAAAGTTGAATCTATCATATTTATAATTAAATCAATCATATAATTATAATTGATTCTACTATAATTATTATTAAATGTATAATATCAATCGTGCATTATAGTTGGATCTATTATATTTATAGTTGAATGCACATAATTAATCATACAACTATAGTTGAATGTATTATGTACATTGTTGACTGTACGAAATTTATCAGATTGTCCATTATATGTATTTTTGAAATTTTAATAATTATAGTTAGCCGAGAATTAATCAGATATATGATTAAATATAAGTGGATTATTGTTGGAAATACTATACTTTTTTTCTGTGTTATGCCCCCATCTCCCCTACGATGGTTATTGAAAATGTCTTCATATTCAATTTGGATTATCATTTCTATTATGATCTCATGTTAGCTGGGTTCCTTTGAGAGAACATCTGAAAGGGTTATAAAATTCCCAACGAAAGTAAGTCGCGTGCAAGACTCGTTGCTTCTACTAATATTGCTCCCGAGAGATGCCTGGACGCCATTAAAGTTTTTTTTGCATCTCCCAACCTGCAGGTACAATTGGCCAGATCCACCAAAACCTCTATGGCGGACGGCGCTGTGACGTATGGAACGAACGGCGATGAAGCCAGCTCTGGCGATGATAATGATGATGATAGGTGATGTGTGTGCTGAAACTTTTCTCCACATCACTAATACCAACTGCCGGTATTATTGCACGAATTTGTGCTGCTGAAGCGTATATTAGGTATGTTAAAGAACATAGCACACAATCTTCGAATGCTGCTGGCTCTAGCCTCCTCTTTACCTATGAAGCTACCCAATAGTTGATGCACGGTAAAGTTAAGCTCCGGTCGATATCCGGTGGTAGGTTTTGGGGGAGAGGGGCTTCAGAAGGTTCGGCGATGGGCCGCCACTCGATCGGAAAGCACTCCAACACCACCCGAGGGGGCACGTTGAGGTTGATTGGAAAGAGATACCCCTCGAGCGCCGAATATCGCTGAAGGAAGTAACCAGCATGATTCGGTTTTTTTTTCGCTCGACTCAACCAATTGTGTGTGTTGCTCTCGAGTAGAGCAAGTTCGTTCGCTATCATTGGGAATAAATTAGGCGATTCGTGGAAATCGAAACGCAGCAGCTATTTAGATGAAACTGCAACACGAAAGAAGAGGTGGAAGAGCCAATGAGGTGGTGAGGCTAGAGCGCTACCTTCATCGAAATTGAGGAAAATGTTAAAACACTACCGCTTATCGTGTTCCGATAGACCTTGTGTGTATTATGCAGATTAGCAAACGGGGGATGAAAATGCAATGTTTGATGTGCGATTGTACGATTTTTGCCATGAAAGAAAATTTATGATCACCTGAGTAAAGCGTGATCGTAACGTTCTTCAATATATCACTTTGGAAAGAATAATTTAACAAAATTACAATACCTCGTCCTCCTCAAGCGCACAGTAATTGCAAGACAACTCTAACAAAATATGACATAAAGCTGGGCTGGATTGCTCTTCGGTGCCACATTAAGGCATCAATGTGCTTCATCTAACTTTATAGCCATCGCTGATGATGCTCGAAACTATACTAGCAACTTGTGGGTTACTCATATGATGGGGGGCCAGTCAGGCATCAAGCTTATTGCTCCATCAGAACAAAGTTGAGACGCAAAATAAAAGGAGGAAAGACACACGAAAAACAAAAAAAAAAACCCGCCATTGAAAATAAAATCGCGCAAAGCGGAAGCTCTTCGAGTCGAGAACAGGTTCTGAATTAGCTTTGCACAGAACCTTTCCGTCCGTGTCTGTGCCTCAGACTTTTGTTGATGATGGTAGAGAGACGACGAATAGCTTGGGCCAAACAGTCAAACAGACCAACAGACCGACACCGTCATGGGCAATCGTCCTGGAATATGTGTTTATTTTTTTTTGTTTGTTGAACCAAAAATCGTCTAAACTGCAGAAAATTAGCTGGATGATAGTTTTGCGGTGTTACGGAACGAATTGGCAGGCAGACGGTTAGCTAAAGAGACTGATCGAAGTTCAACCCAAGTCTAATCTCATCAGAAACGGAGGTACTGCGAAATTTGCTGCTCTGTCAGTCAACAGCTGGCGATCGGGATATCTTGAGCGGGGAATCCGGATCGCAAACGTTGATCCTGGAACAAATTCTTCACACATTTTTAAAAGATTATTGCTTTATTCCTTAGAAAACGAGTTATACAGGTTTGTTTTAAGTGACGATTGAAAAAAAAACATAATTTACAAATGACGACAATTTTAAATGTTCTAACTACAAGGAAATTCGGTGAAAAAAAAACAAAGTAGAAGAATCGATCTACTAAATTACTCCTCTCCTGAAACCGTATGCGCTCCTCCACTCCATCTAAATCAACCACAAGAAGTCAAATTCATCAATGTCCAAACAAGATGGTCTCGGTTCGATTTCCTGCTCATCACGAAAGATTAGAGATTTGATTCAATTTCCTCTTCCTAAATTGTCCGCTGGATTATTCGATATTTTGGCCTCCATAGGGTGTCCAATCCTTGAATGCTTATTCCCGAACCCATTTTGATTGGAATATTGGCAACCAATCAATCTCATCGACCATCATCAACGGCCACCAGAAAAAAAAACCACTACCTGCTGCTGATGACGCTTATTTGATGAGCGCCGTTTCATCCTTTTGGCAGCCGGATATGTGAGTTTTTGTTTTTAATTTTAATTCCGCGGACTGATTGACGATCAGGTTTGAAGAAGATGGGCCTCTTCAAAGCTTTAGTTTAGCTTCTTGCAGTTGTATTGGAAGAGAATACTTTCCATTATATGCTGAGAAAAACTGCTACTCAATCTTATGAGTTTGTTCGGTTCAACAGTAGCATATTTTAATACACCCTTCTACCCTTCTTTTCTTCAGATCCAATTCCTTTGACAAATCATCACTCTCATCAACCTCAAATTGGAGCTTAATTCAATTGCAGAAAATAATAACAAACCGAATTGCATTACTAGCTCATCATCATCTATCAGCTAAAGTAGCACATGGTGTGCTCTCAGGAGACGACCAAAGGAAGTAATATCGAATCCCTACATACACTCATCCGTCGTCGTTGTCCTGAATCATTAAAATCTTTCGCTTGGCTCATCGTCAATTTTCCGAATGACATATTTGTTCGTTGTTTCGAAACGTTGGCGTTGTTTACACTGGAGAAAACTTTTGAACAAATCATTCTTTCTTTATTCCGATTACGCTCAGGTAGGTTTGAATTATTTACCAAGAAAATACCTTCCATCTTCAGCAGGATCATAACTTTCTTGGTTAGTTTTTCCAATAGATTTAGAAGAGAAACGAACTTTCCGATGGGTGGAATGATATCGTAACGGAGAAAACTATCCTCGGAATTTTCCGATTGAACTTTTATTTGCAAATGAGCTGATAACCAAGGCATCTGTAATTCTAGTGATTGTTTATGGAGGCTTGAAAAATTGAAAAATAATAAACTCTTAAGTTTAACGAACTTGTGATGTGAAAAGACGAACGAAAGGTGTGAGCGACTGCAATGATCCGGCTTCATATTGTTGTCACAAACAGATACATTTTCAAAAAACTTTCAAGGGCTACGATAATGATCTCTTTTCAAAATATTTTGAATATGTAATTAAAATTTTAGAATTTAAACAGTAACAGTATGTGAAATTAAAATATGTGATATATGAGAGTCAAATCAAAGAAACCCAAATCAAAGAGTTATATATAAAATTTAGCAATTGTTGAAAACATTAGGTTTTGGGAGCGTATTTTATATCTTAAAAGTTCTAAGGTTTGAAACATGTCGTTAACTTTAAAAAAAGCAGAAGATAAGTATTTGAAAAATTAAGCATGTTACTTATCAAACAGGTTTTTTGACTTTCAGATTTCAAATAACTATTAACTTTTCATTCTGTTATCTACAGTTTAGAATCAGAGAAATTTAAACAGAACTTTGTTTTGTAATGGAACTGCATGATACAATAGACTCAGTTGATTTGGTGTCATTTTCGAGTTTCTCATCCATGATTTTTCGCAGAATTTTTAAGAAACGTTTACATGAGTGAATGTGAACTTTTAAGTTTGTATGGGAAAATTAAATATTTCGTACTGAAAAATCAACATGATTTTTATTTCTTCTGTAGAACCGAGACTGCTACTGATTTTTGTGCCACTTTATAAATTCTGGAAAGGAAATTTTCTGCTGAACAACTTTGTCCAAGTTATTAGCTATTTAGCAAGGGTAGTTCTTTTGGCATTAAAAAACATTAAATTCAATTGATACCACTGTGCGGTCTTCGACAAAGCTGTTCAGCGGAAAATTTCCCTTAGAGAATTTATAAATTGGCATTTACACCATTAGCAGGCTCGATTTTATTGAAAAAAACAAAAATGAAGTTGATTTTCAGTACAAACCTAAAATTCAAATTCACTCATGTTAACGTTTCTAAAAAATTCAGGAAAAAATTATTGACAAGTTTTGAGCCAAAACGAAGCTTTTCAGGCCCAGGGTTTGAGAAATTCAAAAATGACCCCAAATAGACTCAGGCTTCTATGGGGTAGTAGACAAACTACAAAATTCCTCATTTCTAGGCATAGCAGTGGTATGAGAAAAAGAAATGTCAGAAACTGTTAAAAACAGTGGGTTGCTAAATTATTCAAAAATGATATTGCCAAAATAGAAACGAGATTTCCCATTCCTTGCAGAAGATTATTTTAGCAAGTAACGCAGGGATAACTGCCACTACTTGAGTAAGGTTGCTAGAATTTTATCAACACGTCTCCGGGGTGGGAAAAACCGGGATATTTTATCTTCAAACCTGGCAATATCCGGGTATTTGATTTCAAAATTTTCAACTCAAAATCCGGATAATAACTGGGAAAAATTTGATTAAAATCTAGGAGCAACTCAACAAAAACAAGCAGAAACTCTTGAAATTTTTTTATCGGATGATGTTAGCTTATTTCAAATCGTATTTTTTATTCCAGAAAACCAAAATTCGTTATTTTGATAAAATTTGTTCAAAATATTAGTCTATGGACGCAAAAATTAAAAAAAAAATTCTTGTCTATTTTGCGAATGTTAATAAATCTGGGAAAAATCCGGGCTTCTCTAAACGGAATCCGGGGAACCGGGCCAAACCGGGCAAAACCGGACTTTTCCCAATTTTGGTGTCAAATACCTAGTCGGGCAAGTCCGAGCAATCTGACAAGCATATATATGAGTGCTTATTAGACTGCCCCAAATGCCCCGACTTTTGAAAAAGTTATACGCTGCAGGCTAATATTGATCCTAGGCCTAGTACAAGATCTCATGCCAAATTTGGGCCAGATCGGACCACGGGAAGGGGTCGCTCAACGAGCCTGAAGTTTGTATGGGATTTTGAGACATTTTGTTCGAGAGGAACATGAAAAACCAGTTTTTCGTCAATAACTTCTGTCTCCTTCGACCGATTTTTTTCAAAAACGGGTTTTCTTAAAGCCTTAACTATAACAAATATTTCATTACCAGGTTTCATTTCAATTAAAGTTAAGATAAAAAAGTTATTAAGCTTCAAAAATTGGTTAACTTTTTTAAGGGTGACATTCATCACTATTTTAATGAGGCGACTAAGTGTCCGACCAGGACACTCAATGTGAAATGCATGCCGTTTCGTCAAATAATGTCCGATTTTAACCATTGTTGTTGCGCTCGATTGCCATTTTTAATATTATTGTAATATTTGAGTTGTGATGATATTCACTTGATAGTTCGGAAAAAAGTAAGGGCGGAAAAATGCTTGACAATTTAAAAAAAAATGCATAACCACAGGGGCTTAGGAACATGACTGGACGATTTGTGATGCCAATAAAAAGATTCACCTTTATTCCCTATCAAAAGAAAGCTACAGCTAATAAAATAAAATCGTGAGAAAATGTAAAAGGACATTTTTTCAAAAAATTATCATTTTATTGGCATCATAAAGCGTTGGTCCATGTGATTCTCGATCTAAAAAAATGTTGGCGGTTGGGTCTGAGAGTAACAATAATTCTGAATAGATTTTTTGAGAACAAAAAATGATCCTGAGTTAGGTAGAAAAGATGAAACATAAACACCCCCCAAAGGCGGAAATATATACAAAAGACTGCCCCAAATTTGTTTGGGAAATTCAAAACCTGTGAAATGTTATACGCTGCATTGATTCAAGTCTTAGTACAAGATCTCATGCCAAATTTAGGCCAGATCGGATCACGGGAAGGGGTCGCTCAACGAGCCTGAAGTTTGTATGGGATTTTGAGACATTTTGTTCGGATGAAACATGAAAAAACAGTTTTTCATCAATAACTTTGGTCGCTGTAATAATATATAATGAACACCACCGTAAAAAGTTTAGCTCATTTTTGAAGCCTAATATTTTTTTTAATCTTAACTCTTATCGAAATGCAGTCTTGGGATGAAATATTTTTCATAAATTAAGCTTTCAGAAAAGTTGTTTTTGAAAGAAATTGGCCGGAGGGAACCAAAGTTATTGATGAAAAACTGTTTAATTGGCATCACAAAGCGTCCAGTCATGTTCCTAAGCCCCTGTGGTTATGCAATTCTTTTTTTTTTAATGTCAAGCATTTTTTCGCCCTTACTTCTTTACGAACTATCAAGTGAATATCATCACAACTCAAATATTAGAAAAACATTAAAAGATGCAATCGGGCGCAACAACAATGGTTAAAATCGGTCATTATTTGACGAAACGGCATGCATTTCACATTGAGTGTCCTGGTCGGACATTTAGTCGCCTTATTAAAAAAGTGATGAATGTCACCCTTAAAAAAGTTAGCTAATTTTTGAAGCTTAATAACTTTTTTATCTTAACTTTACTTGAAATGCAACCTTCTGATGAAATATTTGTCATATTTTAGGCTTTAAGAAAACCCGTTTTTGAAAAAAAAATCGGTCGAAGGAGACAGAAGTTATTGACGAAAAACTGCTTTTTCAAGTTCCTCTCGAACAAAATGTCTCAAAATCCCATACAAACTTCAGGCTCGATGAGCGACCCCTTCCCGTGGTCCGATCTGGCCCAAATTTGGCATGAGATCTTGTACTAGGCCCAGGATCAATTTTAGCCTGCAGCGTATAACATTTCACAGGTTTTAATATTCTCATACAAATTTGGGGCAGTCTAGTGCTTATTTATCAAAAAAAAGTTTATTTTCAAATGACATCTGGGACTAAAAATATCTAAATTGCAACCAAACAACTTAAAATTGCTACATCAACATGATCAACATCTGCCTAAATAAAGGTTAAATTTGAACTATTCATCATCAAAAAATCTTATAAAGCCTATACCTTGAGCAATTCAGATGTTCTCCTACATGCATCCGGGCCAAGAAATTCTCTAGTTTTTTTTTTAAACAAGGAAAAAATCGCATATTGTTTGGTCGTGTGAGGTCCACCTTGTTGCCAGAGCAAATCTAATAGAATCCCTTTTGGCCCGAGGAAAACCACATAACGTTCCAGTGAGAGATGTGTTGGCTGTGATAGACGTAGACTACATATTCGAAGTTTATCTATTCCTAAAAGCTATCGGCCTTCTCCTATAACTATTTTCATTTTCACGTTTTCTTTCTATATCTTTTCTTTGAAAAATTGTAAAACTAGGTTAAGTAACCAATTGTAAAAAGCAGAAAGATGTTGGCTCTTTAAAACTCAAAGGTCCAAGCCATTTGAAATAAACGAATTATAAAAAAGGAAAAATCGGACATGTGTTTTCAAAATTAAGAATCCAAAAAATTTGATAGTATCCGAACAAATCTGAACAAATTCAGGCATAATTTCAAAACAAATAAGATACGGATTTTACACCAAATCAACACGAAGTTGACATGACTTTCTCAGAACTCCATGGAACTTTGTGGGCATAGAGTTCTTACCTTGGCATATTAAAAATTTTCCGAAAATCATCTTGACTAACATTTGAAAAGGGTCAAACTTTTCAGGCAAAAATTCTATAAACATTTTTAGCTCGAAAGTTACGATTCCATCACAGATGTGGTCTACGGAAGGGTTTAAGAAAAATGATAGAATTTTTAGAAAAAAAAGTATTGTTTTTTTTTGAATTCCTACACTGAGAGAAAATCATTTCAAAAATTAAAACTCAATTTCCTAAAAACGGCATTTGAACATTTAAATGAAAAAAAAAATCAAACAAAAAGCGCCGATGCGGATAGGCTGGTGCGAGTTTGGTTTTGGTATGTCAGGCTTATTGGGTTCGATTCCCGGTATCGGCAAGAACACTTTTGGGTTCGAATCTCATAAGTTTCTGACAGGTAAGATGCGTTTCCTCTTATAAATGACTATATCATAAGAATATTCACCTGATTAACTCGTTCTTCCAAAATAAACATACATCAACACAGATACATGCACTCCATAACAGTTTGTACGAAGCCATGGGGTCCGGGTATAGTGTACGCGGTGCATTGGAGATTTGTCGAACTTAACAATCTAAAGTATGCACGTACATAAACACATACTTAGGCAGAAACTGCTGTGAATCCGTGCATCCATGGTGGATAACCAACATACTAAAAGTTTTCTAACAAAAACTTTTTCATAATCTCTTTTAAAATCATAAATTATTTTTTTCAGTGTAGATTTCCAACCTCTATTAAAAAAATGCTTCGTTGAATTGATTTGTACTGATTTCGAGAAAATAAGATCTGCGATAGTTATAGTTGATGGTAAAAGTAAGTGGAAATTCTACACTGAAAAAATGCAAACTAAAAACTCATAGTTGATTAAAAAAAAAGTATCCTTTCAGAGTTCGATGAGTTTTTTTTGTGATTGGGAATAATGTGGTCTTCAACTCTTCTCCATCTCAAAGTAAGCACTCTTAAAGGAAAAAAGTTTTCCAAACAAAAACCCTAAACATTTGTTTTTAGTATTTAAAAAAAAATTATACACAAGTTTTTGTTAGAGAACCTTTTTTTCCTTAAGAGTGCTCACTTTGAGATGTTCGAAAGAGTTGAGAGAGAGCACATTATTCTCCACCACAAAAAAAAATCATCGAAATCTGAGATAACCATTTTTTTTACATCGACTTTAAGTGTTTAGTTTGCATTTTTTCAGTGTAGTATATCTACTTACTTACTGCCATCTACTATTAAAATCAAAGCTCTTATTTCCTCGAAATCAGTATAATCAATTCAACGAAGCAGTTTTTGAATAGAAGGTTGGAAATCACTCTGAAAAAGTAAGAAATTCTTTTTTCACTTAAATATGCACAAGTTGCAAAGTATGAACGACTTGTAGGCATTATCACTATCCGTCAAAGAAAAAAAATCATCAAATTCTTAGATGACGCTTTTTGAGAAATTGAGTGTTAGTTTCTGAAATAGATTTTTCTCAGTGTAGGATTTGAAAATATTTTGGTCAACGTTTATTTCTATAAATTTAATCAATTTTCTAAAACTCTCCCGTAGACCAAATTTGTTTAGAAATTATAATTTTCCAACTAAAAAAATAATAATAAAATTATTGCCTGAAAAGTTTGGCCTTTTTCAAATGTTAGTTTAGATTTTTTTTTGGAAACCTACCGAACCTGTAGTAAACAAAGGGGTAAAAATGACACGGTTGAAATTTTCGATTTTCTTTTAGTGTCATTCCAATCGAGCAAAACCAAGCAGTCTTAAAAACAGTCTACAGTCTACAGCAGGGTTGCAAGCTCATTATTTTGGATAAAGACGGCGCCTCTTTGTATGTAGTCTCTTTAGGGAAAATTTAGTCTGCCAAGTGCCTTAACTACGTGAGGACCATGGTCATTAGAGCACAAGGTTCTCTGACTTTGTCGGTAAGTAGGCGTGGAGAGCGCGGTGCGGTTCAATTTGAAAACATCGGTAGATTTGTTCGAACTGAGGGCTTTGTTGTTAAATAAACTCCACAAAGTTCGCAATTGTCGAACCAAAATGATTGAATCGGAAATATGGCAAATCGTAACACCTCCTATATTTACACATCTTGGTGAGGACTATACACACACAAAGTTTCATTCAATTCTGAGAGGGTTATGCCAGATATTGTGTCGAGTTGGCGCGAAATCAGTCAAGAGGAAAATGGAAGAAAATTTGGTAGGCAGGGAAGATAAGGGCATACCTTAAGAAAACCGCTAATTTAACCATAGAAAACAGTTATAATATGTGAGTTACTTAATTGTTTTGTGTTCAGACACTTAAAAAGCCTATTTTCTAGCGGGCAAAAATAATTTAAAAAAAAAGATAAAAACTTATTAATTTTCTTGCCAAAAGCTGAAAGTTAGACACTGTTCAACTCGATAATGTCAACTGAATTATAGAGATCCTGCTTGACTGTTTTTTTCTGACGATTTGGCCTATTGGTTAGATGTCGGAGAGGTAATCAGAAGTTACTTTAAATAATTGACTGGAAGCGTAAAGAGCACCATTGATCGGGGCACGATGAATATTTTCTGCCGTAGAATCTAGCAGCAAGTTCAACTCGACCATGTCAACTGAATTATAGAGCCACAGCTTGACTAGTTCACATCTGACGATTTGTCCTATTGGTTAGGTGTCGCAGAGGTAATCAGAAGACTCGAGTTCGATTCCTGGTCGAAGTGATTTTTTTCATTAACCATTCATGGTCGGTGCATTTTGCACTAAACAGTGAGTCGTAGATCCATAAAACAAAGCAATAACAAAAGAATATATGTCTGTTTGAAGATTACAAACAATTCACACACACACTCATTTTTCTTGTCTCTGGTGCTTTGTTTGGTGGATGATGCTACTAGTTGTATAATGTAACAATCAAAATAATCTATTATAAATGGTAATTGAAAAAAAACACATTGACCAGGAATCGAACTCGAGTGTTTTGATAACCTTTGCGACACATAACCAATAGGCTAAATCGTCAGATGTAAACTAATCAAGCAGTGGCTCTATAAATCAGTTCACTTCATCAAATTGAATTCACTGTACGGCAGAAAATGCTCATCGTGCCCCGATCAATGGAGCTCTTTAAGCCCCGAGTCAACAAGTTGAAGTAAAAACGCTTTTTAAAATTGATTATAGTTTAAAATCGAAAATTTAATGATGGTGAAAGTTTATTTTCTGAAACTAAAAAATTATAATATTTTCGTCACTTCGGCAAACCTTGCTGGTTATTTTCTATTATTTCTTTCAAGATGATAAGGAGATTTATTTTTTGCTGAAAAATTAATGCTATAGGAACTACAAAACTGCTCCTCATTAATTTAAGAAACACCATACTTTCGTGGAAAAGATATGTGCTTACTTTGCGCCGTGTGCTCGTTATGCCCTTATCTCCCCTAATTGAAATTTAAATTTTCCATCGAATCACATCAGCAGGGTTTAAATTGTATCTAAGGCTTCTAAAAAGGCCGGACAGGAAATGTTTCAAATTTTTGATTGATAATCTGGAAAATGACAAGAAGTCCAAGCAATCGTGAGTGTTTCATACCTGTTCAAATAAACGATAATCGAAGTTTTTATTTGTGTTTATATTGTTAGCCCGACGAAAAATTTGAGAGATATTCGGCCGACCAAATAGTCGATTCCTACATACATGTTTAGTTTCTAGCAAAAACAACTCGAAATAAATTGTTTGGTTCTCCGAGTTATTTTAGTCCTTAATTTGATAATTGAATATTGTAGTCATCATTAACATTACCGAAACGGTAGAGATAACGGGAATGAACAAGGGAATTCCCTTCTTTCCGGAGGTGGACATCATTGGCCGGAGCCCTAATCCAATCAATCAATTCAGCAACAACTGGCACAGGGAAACAGGAAAGTCCATCAGTCAGTGCAGTGGTGACTGGTGAGTGGTTGTGGCCTCATTTCGTTCGAGTTCATGTGCGAGATGAACTGGAAGGAAGGATGAAATGGATAGATGGCCCCCATCAGGAGATCCTTCTTTTTTTTCGGTGACAAGGTCCTCGCCATGTGACAATGCAAAGGATTGCACGTGCCCACAAATGATTGGGGTTGAGGGTGTAATGTAAAGATCCTGTTCCGGCGAGCCACGGGATGCCAATCTGGAACCCCCGGGGAGTTTGGCCACTTTTGCTTACAATGTTGCCGAGTTGGAGAAAGAGCCTCTGTAGTTTGTTGTTGTTCCGGTGGAGAAGGATCCAGAATTGGATTCAAGTCCCGAATCGATGTTGAAACCTTGATTTTTGTTTATGGAAAAAGTTCACCAATATCTAGTATACTAGTTTCTTCAATCCAAACACAAAACCCGAAGCCCATTAGTGTTGTTAGCTAATCCGGCAAAACTTTCCGCATGAAGCGGCTTGGGGCTCAACTCGGCTCAAATCTCAGCCACTTACCACCCATAAAAGGCCGCGCCATTTACTCTGGGATTTAATTGCTTCTGTCCGGCTTTTCCACTGAGACGACGACAAACAGCGTGCCAACAACTAACTTCTAACTAGTTAAGTGCAATATCGTAATATCTATAACTAAATACAACTGTGCGGTGCGGCAACTCATGTCTATCTTTTTCCTGTGCCTTCTGTAAACATCGAGCTGCTGGTGGATAGACAGAAGAGTGGTGGCAAAAAAAAACTACACAACTTCTCAACTCTTTAGCGAGTTGCAATAAAAATAATGATTTTTATTGTTGTGTGACAATAAAATCTTGACCCACCCCGGCTCTTCCACTTCCGAAGCATTTGCCCGCTAGCTTCTTCTTTCGAGCTTCCTTGCGTTCACTTTTACGAATATGTTCCTGCTGCCATTGCAGAAATAACCGCAAATTAAGGGAGCCGAAACTTTTGAAATATTCTTCTAAATTTTGGTTGTTTTGTTTTTGTTTAAGTATCCTCTATGTCGGTTGAATGTTGTTCAAAAATGAAATATTAATAAATAATAAATAAAAAATTAATAAAATTTCCATTGATAAAATGAAATTTTCATCTCAAAACAGCCAACTTTTTGAAAGACTCTACCATTCGTTGCAGTTACTGCAACATTTTGGGATGTGACGATACTAATGCCAAAAGAGCAGACCCCAATGGATGAGACAAAGTCATTTAAGATCATCGTTAAAACCGAATCATCGTCCATTTCGGGTAGGTCTGTGATTCTCCGTCCGTTTTTCCATCAGTTAGGTGTATGGTCGTGGCGGAAATGTGATTAGTTTTACAATGCCATTTTCACTTGGATTTTGAGCTTCCTTGGTGGTCAAAAAACCACTCTTACGAACTAGCAGGTCCCAAAGAATTGATGGTCTTGCTAGTAGATTTCAAAAGTGCATCATTAAACTGATAGAGTGCTCGGGTGGCAAACGTCTATTTGAAGCCATCCGACAAGAATTTTAAGTTTTTTAACCTTTAACCTAGCGGTTTTATGAAGTTCAAGGTTGGGAAACAACTACTTAGCCAGATACATTGATAAATAAAGTTTTTATCAACCAGCGTTTGAATGATGAATAGCAAACATTTTTAAAAGTATAATTCTCAACAACTTTGATACATGTTTCATAAACATTATTGAATGATCATCCACATGCATATTTTTAACTTCTGGCTGAAGCTATAAAAACTATACGAATTAGATGATATCAACACCTTATTTGTACACACTGAAAGGATGCAATAGAGCTTAAAGTTTTGCTTTCAACGCAAGCAAACCGTTGCAGGCAGCGATACCACGATTTTTGAGGAAATTTTTGGACCAAAAATCGGTATACACTGATTTTTGGCAAAACATCGATTTTTTAAATTCTTTCAAATATTTTTAAATTATTTTTAAATTTTGAACGAGTGTAATTCTAGTGCCTATTTAGCCAGCAAGTCTCAGTATGAACCCACAAATCAGATTCTTCTACTATAATGAACTTCCTTGGAGGTGGAGTTATTGGTATAAGATTCTATGCCGGACCAACATTAACAAGCTTTCTAAGAACTGACAAACAAAATATATCCCATATTCCGATCAGAAGAGCATATCAAAACCGTTACTCAAACCTATCTCAGCAAGATATTATATCTTATTCAGTTATAGTTTTGCTATGACATTTGTAGTTTTTTTTCGAAAACAGAATTATATCTACTTTTGATGAAAACAATTTTTTCAAACTCACTTTCGAGAGCATTAAGTTGAAATTTATGAAATATGAATGTAAATAATAATTGTTAAGACATGGTTTCATTTATGTTTTCAAAGCAAGTTCTGTAATCAATCTATATATTTTATTTGACAGAAGTATGAGTCGGACGAAAAGAGATCGCAAGTAGGCGTGTGCTGAGAAAGACGTATTTTTCCATCTGCCAAATTCGAGCTAGCAAAAAACTGGAATTCAAGTGAAAAAATTGAATATTTTACTGGACAATCGTTAAAATTGCCTCATATCAAGTTCTATCAGGTGTTCGATACTAGTACGAGAAGAAATTTATCAAGAAATGGAAAAGTTTTACGTCTTGGATTCGTGGCTCCGGAAGATCGATAAGGATTATTGTATTCACTGAGCAGTTGTTTTTTCCATAAGTATTGAGCCCATTTAAAAACCAATGGGTTTGATTTGTTATTTTTTGTTCATAAATAATGCTTTTCTTTCCATTCATTTTCTTTTTTCTTTAAGTTAACAAACGCAATGGATTATTTTGAACTAATCATGCGTATCAAAATTCATCGTTTCCTCGAAATGCATTTTGCAGAAAGTTTGTTGAAATTCAGTTACAGGTTATTTAAATGCAAAGTTCCATTTTCCTTAGCAGCTGTGTCATTATTTGTTTTATTATTGTTCTGTCGTTAGTTTATTAAAACTGCATCAGAATATTTGGATTTTGCGAAAAGATCTCATTAATTTGCAAGATCTGGTGTTCAATTTTAATTTAAGTAGCATTCAATTAATCCTTCTCTCAAGTTCGATATTTCAACGTTTACTGTGATTTCATTTTTAATGATTGTTATTCTGGAATTATAATAGAATTTGATTGCTGTGAGGCAAAGATTAGAAATAAATTCAACAATTTATGGAGGGGTTCTATCCTTAACTCGTGAGAACAATATTAAGAATTTGCAAATTGTTTTTGTTTCATATAAAAGCTTCAAATCTTATTTATCATATAAAGGTGTTATATAACTCTTAAACACAAATTTCTTCATAAAGATTA
The DNA here is from genome assembly GCF_029784155.1 of Uranotaenia lowii. NCBI lineage: Eukaryota > Metazoa > Arthropoda > Insecta > Diptera > Culicidae > Uranotaenia > Uranotaenia lowii. The sequence continues at coordinate 173,248,412 of NC_073692.1, read as the reverse complement.
AGGATATTTAAATACTTGATAAGTTAAATAAAATATCAAAAGTTGTCTATATGTTAGAGAATTGCGCAGGGATAACAGAAGGGGAAAAAGATAGAAATTTGAAATAAAGTTTTAAATGATGTTCACTCACAAAATCCAATTAAATTCTCCAAAACAGAAAAGAAGCTTCCTTAGGAAACATCTAGGAGAAAAGTAGGTGTAGGAATAAATAGAGATATCACCATACCAAAATGGATAGGTATTTACTTTTCCCTAGCTAACACAACCTATTCCTTGATTCAAGAGTCGTTTTGCAAATCAGTGATGCGTTAGAGATTATTTTCTTATTAAATTCTTTTTTAATTTTTTTTAACTAATAACACTTTGTAGATTTTAATAGGCGTTTCTTCAGGAAATGTCTAGGAGTATAGGAGGTATAGGTAAAACGAAGATCGCACCATTTTCCAATATAAATATAAATTCGCAGACGTATAGACGGTTTCTATAGCTGGTGATACAGACTTATCATTGTTTCAAAGATTTTCAAAACATGCTTTTGAAGAAAACTATATTCCAGATTTATGGTTGATCCTAAAAAGTATCTTACTAATAATCCTCCCTTCATTCCTCTTTGACTACTAGGACGTGGCCGGCGCCGTTATTGATCATTTTCGAAGGGAGAGTATAAATTTTGTGCATTAAGAATGAGTTGCTAATCCCAAGCTGCATTCTTTTGGCTCTTGTACAAAATTTATGGCCTCCATCAATCACGGAGTAGCAACCGTTGGCGATGTGGAATTCGTTCTACTTAAATAGCCCCGCCAGCAATCATGAAATTCGGAATTAATTGAATGATTTGATACAATATAGAATAATATTTTTATTAAAACCAAAAGAAAATGGTGGTATTGTTGAAAACTAATTAAAACATTTAGGGCTTATGGATTTAAGGTGGATATGAGTAGTCAAACAATCTAAGCTAGCTAAGCAGAAGTATGAGTCGGATGAAAAAGGTTTGGAGTACCTACAGTTGTTTTCTCTGTGTAAGGTTGCCTGCTTGGGATCCTTTTTTTGAGTACATCCAGTATTCCTTCGTAAATCCCGATAATCCTATTCTAATTCATTCTAATTGCAATACGTCAGGTAAAACAGGTAATTCATCTGAACGACACTCTAAGTCGACAGCCTGCCCGTTCGCACGCATCTCTTTTCAAATTCCTATGGTCCTATTCCAATTCTTTGTATCTATTTATTTTTTACAAATCAACGGAACACATATTTGTCCAAATGATGACATAAAATTAATATAAAAAGCGTACTAAGTCTAATTACAGGGTCCTCAATAAACTTAAGACTTTACTACGGAAAATATCTCTCGAAACGTCGAAGTCGAAGTGCTCAGAAAAAAAATGGCTGAATGTTTTCATAACACCGATGATAGCGCTAGTAGTTCCATCATTGTTTAATCGAATAGGAACAAACAATCGAAGATCTTGGTTTCTAAGTCCACGGGGTCGCACACTTAGAGGAATGACTTCCAAGAGCGTGTGACAGTTAATTCGCGATGTCAAGAGATCGGCGACGAAGGAAGCTCGTACTACGTTTCTGCGGGCTTGAAGAGTGTCTGAGTCTATGAGACGACATCGATGTTTAATAGCTTGGCAAGTGAAACGGATCTTGCCAAGGCAAGGGCGAATCGCTAGATGCGCCGCTGTATAACCTCGATCCGATCGGCTCCATTCTGGTAGTAGGGACCCAAACAGCTGATGCGTGTTCAAGGATAAAGCTAACAATACTGCAATACAAACTTTGCAGGCAATAAACATCCTTCCTTGAAGTCCTTGGACACTCGAAATAAGAATCCAAGACTTCTCGAGGCTTTGTCGACAACGTAGTTTGTGTGTGTTCTAAATTTCAGCATCCGGTCTAGTATTATACCCAGATCCTTGATGTGTTCTACGCGTGCGATTGGCTCATCTCTGAAGAAATACTTGGCGGAGAAGGCTGCAGCCTTCTTGAAAAGCTGATAAGTTTATATCACACCAGTGTGTGAAGAGGTTAGATTGATTTTGTAGGAAATCAATATCATCCTGGCCGTTGACGATGTAAATAGTTTGGGTTGTCAGCATAGCACAGCTTTGGGCAGTCGAGGAGCGAGAGCGCATCGTTGAAGTAGATTAAGAAGATAATCGGCCCTAAATGGTTTCCCTGAGGCACACCAGAAGAAGCAGAGAATTGTCTGGAGAAAGAGTCGCTCGTGCGAAATGTTTATTTACGTCCAAATAGGTAGCTCCGAAACCAGCCAAGAAGGGTTACACAGAAACCCAGGGTTCGAGCTTTCTAATGGCAATATCGTGGTTAACTTTGTCGAATGCCGTAGACAATTCGGTGTAAATAGCGTCGGATTGAGACTTTGCAGCAAAACTTTCATGCACGTAAGAAGTAAACGTTAGAAGATTAGTTGTTGTGGGGCGCTTGGGCATGAATCCGTGTTGATCGTCGGAAAAAAGTATTCTGACAGAACAAGAAAATCGGATCCTAGACCACCATTTCGAATAATGCCGAGATTCCCCGGTGGTTGTGTCTCTCCTGTTTCCTCTTTTATGCACAGTTAGGGGAAGGTATCTCTGTCAAGCGAAGCTTGGAAAATAAGCCTAACAGGAGTCAGCAAAACAGACATGAAACGTTTAATAAACGTAGCAGGTATTCCGTCCGGACCCGTAGAGAAAGAATTATTGAGCTTAGCTGCTGCTTCTGAGATGAATGCATCCTCAACAACAATGTTGTTTAAAGCGGTCAGGTGTCAAAGCTATAAAAACACTCCATTTTGACACTTCGACGGCGCACCGCAAGGTTTCAAACCAGGTGTTATTTTGCTCCTGGGTGTTAAAAAAGCGAGCCAGGAGTCAAATATGAATACCGACCAGCTCCTGATTTGACAGGTGCTAAAGTGTGTAGGGAAAATTTAAAGAAAATAGCAACAAACAACAACAACACCTATCGATGCGTCACCAGTGGCAAAAATAGAAACCAGTTTAGCACTTACCGGTGCGCAAATAAGCTGCTAAAGCTAAAATAAGACCGAAAATGTGTCCCGGGTTAACACCTGGGATAGCACCTACCGGTACTGTTGCTCTAAGGGCACATCTCCTTGCCGTCTTTAGCCGTCGTAGTTCAGTTGTGATTCAAGGAGTTCGTATACTTCAGAAGTGTGTTATGGTCAGGGAATCCAAAAATCGTTAACCTCCGATAGAATTTGCCGATCAAAACACCCGTGAGAGAGATATTCATCCACAAGAACACTATACTTGCGCTGATCAACTTCAATTTTGCTCTCGATAAGTTGTGCATTCCGATTCAAATTTATCGTCTCCTGTAACGTTAAAGATAAGTTCTCGCTCCCGGATGAGAGAAAATTTCTCACTATTTTGCATGGAGTTAAGGGTGCGGAGAGTAAGAATGGATTTAAATAGCTAGAAAAAGCACTCTCTGTGCGTTTGTTCTTTCGATCGCTTTCAGTTTGCCGGAGAATATCCTCTGAACTAGAACTGTCAAGGAGAAAATAATTTCGGACGAGTTATCTTGCTCGGCATTGGAAAGGGATGAGAAGTCATCGCGTTCTCATATTTATCGCTAAGTTTTACACAAGTGATAAACCAGTTATCATTATCAGATCTGCTCGATTTGCTTCCCTGTTTATGGTACGTGACGATCGATAACGTAATTCAAGATGTGCGGGAAAGTTTCAGCTGCAGTGTTGGGATAAGATAGGACGAGTTCAGATTCCCAGTCGATGTTTTGCGACAGGAGTAAATCTAGTGACATCGAGCGAGACCAACAAAGCAGGATGATGGTGTACTGTTTTAACGTACGGAGCAGGGACAAAACAACGGACGGTTTTCGAAACACATCGCTCGCAAATCAGACATCCAACATACGACCGTTTTCGTTTGTCACGCTGTTAATCTGCCGCCAAATCGTTGTAGGCTCAGGGTGTCTAGTATGACATTCGATAGGGTCGAAAAAGTTGAGCGTACTGGATCCGGGTAGAGAAAGTTACCATGGTTGGAGCACCACTTCAAACCGTGCAAATTGAAGTCACCAATCACGAGAATGTCATCTTCGGATGCACAGAGAGAGCTAACTTTAAAAAAGCAGCGCGAAAAAGACTCAGCTAGGGCAACATGTCTCGTGCGGTCAGGAGGCAGATACAGTACGTAGACATGAAGTTTGAGGTCACCAAGTCACTCCAGGAACTGTCTTCGATGAGCAACGCTGGCAGATCCGACTTAACGGAAATTAACACTCCGCCTTCAGAGTGGTCTTTTTGCTATAACGTGAACTGCGATCGTAACGAAACACCAAATTGACAGGTCCGAATATCTGGCTCGAAAGAGTACGGTCGTTCAGCCATGTCTCTGTGAAGAGTACAACGTCGTAACAGCAACATGAGCTTGCGAGCAGATAGTTTGCTGGACAGGAGTTCATACCTCCGGCTTGGTGGTAAATAGTACAACGTAGGGAAACATCCGCGTCGTAGTGTTCAAAGTCCTAAACGTGTGCCGAGACAGGCGCGAGTCAAAGACAAGCTGCTCTCGATCTGGCACACGACGAGCAGAAAAATCCGCGGGCCGAAAATCTTAGGGTTGCCAGCCAAAGTGGATAAAGAAGACCGGAAAACGGTCGGAGTAGACTGACCCAATCGACGGAGGGCTGTCGAGTAGAGTGCGTCCGACCCCACAGTTTTGATTTTCCACCTTCGAGGAGTATCTGAGTAGGGCGGTTCCCAATGCCTGAAACTGCGGGGATAAGACTTGACCTTCTTCGCAAGGGAAATCGTTGGGAGAGGGTTATTCCACGTTCGGAGAATACCCGGGTGAGCCATTCGAGTCGGTGTAGGATGACGTCTTCTTTGGGAATCATCCGAGTCGTTGCGTTAAGAGCTGCGCGTGTGTGCATTGACAGGCGCGAGTCTAGGATGAGCTGCTCTCGATCTGGCACACGACGGGCAAGGTGGCAAACCTCGAATCCTGGAGATAAGAGGTTGGGGTTCGATTCTTTAGGAGGAGAGGTCAGGCCTCGAATCTTCAGACGGAGAGGTTTGTGTGGTCAACCCCGAGTCTTTATAATAAGGGGTCGGATCTCGATTCGTAAGAGGAGGGATCAAGCCCTTAATCAACAAGAGGAGGGGTATAAGTGGTTACCTCGAGTCATTACGAGGAGAGGTCGGATCTCGAGTCGCTAGAGGAGAGATCGAGCCTAGAATAGTGCAGAGGAGAGGTCAAACTCGAGTCGATGCGAGGAGAGGTCGGATCTCGAGTCGCTAGAGGAGAGATCAGGCCACGAGTCGCGAAGAGGAGAGGTTTGTGTGGGAATCTCGAGTCATTGCCTGGATATGTCGGTTCTCAAGTCGTTAGAGGAAAGTTCAGGCGTCGAGTCGTAAGGATGAAAGGTTTTGCTTAAAGTGGTCTCGTTATTGAGTATTGCCTTGAGGCGCACTAGCGCGAACAGACCTCCCACTATTGAAGTATAAATAGTGTGCTAAACAGTTCGAGGTGGGAACAAGGTCTGTGACTCCAGGTGGAGTTTTGGGAGTAGGGGGTATACTCGGAGTATATCATGAGTCTTCCCATTGTACTCATGAACCCAGAGTAGCAAAGTGGAGGGACGCGGTTAACCACCTGAGTGATCAACTAAAAAAATGGTACAAGGTTATAGAGTCAAAAGTTTTCGAGGCAGTCTGAGTCCATAGGCTGGAGAACCTCTGCGCCACAGACAAACTCAGGGCCGGGACGACTGAAGACGCTGGCGGGAAACAGCGCGACTGAGTCGAAGGGCAAAAGGTTCTCGTTTGGACCTGATACGTTGCGTCTTGGTGCAGGCAGCCATTTGGATGCCATGAAAGGGACCAATGGGAATTTATATAAGCTTACTTCATGTATTGAAATTTTGGAGGATCGGAATCGGACTGTTGGAACTTCCAATGGAAACGTGCGCAGAGAAATCAGGCAGCTGTTTACGTGAATTTAAATTGGACAATGAGAATTTCTATAGACCTACTTGATGAATCGGAATCGGACTATTGGAATTTGAAAAGGGATGCGTGGATACAGGCAGGTAGTCGACTGTCGGGTGCTATTTAGATGAATTGGAATACATAATTGTTTACCTGTTGCATTGAAATAAGAGTGAATTGGAGTAGGATTTTAGGGATTTAAGAAGGAATACTAGATGTAGGTAGGTACTGTAACAAAGACTTAAAAAATCCAACAGCAGCTTTTTACCAGGAAGATTCTTTTGACACATATATCGGTCAAATGAAGTTTACAGATTGATTGTAGTAAAAAGACTGTCAATTTGTTACTATGGGAAGTTTGGTGACTTGTAACTTTACTTGGATACATCAAAAAAAAAAATCTAAAATCTTTAATTTAGCATCATGACTTTTTTTTATAGAGGCACCTAGAAATCCCAGGAAAAAAAACACCCAAATCAGTCTTGAGTGTCAAATGACACTCCTCGCTTATATCTCTTGTTTCTCAACCGATTTTTACAAAGTTTATGATTTTGGAATATAATTACACAACTAGAATCAGTATGATATCACCTTTCTGGTGAATATAAAATGATTACAAAAATCTCGCGTAAATATACTTAAAATCCAGTGCAAAGTTGAATTAAAATCTAAGAAAATCTGGGAAATTGGAAATTGACAAAAGGTTTAAAAAAACAGCTATCTTTGAATAATTCGTCAAAAATTCTGTGTTCTGTATTATGAAAACCTGAAAATGCAAAAATGTGCCAAATTAGGTAATCTTTTCAGTCCTCTTTTCAAAATTTATCTGGAGTGACTTAGGACTACTTTGACGGTTCATTGATTGAAAAGTACAATTTTAAAACCACTTTTTACATTTTTTATGGTCATGATCTTAAAAAAATCAAAAAAATAAATAAATCCTTATGTGCAACGTATAGTTCCCAAATTCCGCTTTTTTGGACATAAAATGAATTGTTTTTGAGCATTCCGTAGCTGATTTAATGTTTTTTCCGAAGCATATTTTTGGCTTTTTAAGTTTTTGAATAACGGAAAACTGATGTATTGTTGCTGAATATTGTCTGAACAACATATTTCAGTTACATCACGAGGTGTCCAAAACTATAAATTTTGTACAAATCGGATGGGAAACAAGAGAGGTATATTGGTTTAAGTCAAAAGTATCAAAATGACACTCCAGGGACTGATACGGGTAAAAATTTCAGAGACGGATGAGGTTTAATAAAACGTCTAATTTGCTTAAAGCACATCTAGATGGCACTCGTCTTTTGATAACCCAGTTTTAGATTAATTATTTTTAGTATCTGTAGAGTTGAACTGATTTCCGCTTTGGACCGTTGATTGAAAAGGTTACTAATATTTTCCATGGGAAATCTGTATAATTGGAAAACATCTTAAGGTTAAAACCAAAAAGTCTGTTTATCAAAGTTGAACTGTACTAAGAGAGTTTTGTTACCACAACTTTCAAAGTAAGGTTAAATTTATAAAAGTTTTGGTAAAAGGCTCTGAAATTTAACCGTTATTTTGAAAAAAAATTAAAACCAAGAAGAAAGTCATGTGTCTAGTCTAAATTTGATCTTTAACCAAAGTTGGGAGGAATTTTCTAAAAAAAATCCTCCCCACCAGAGCGAATCCAAAAGTTCCTCCAGCTAGAGCCACAGGAAAGCATTTGAACTTCCTGAACTGTTTTCCTGACATTATCCCTTCAAAGAAAAACTTTCCAGAGATTGTGTAAGTGTGTTTGTTCTTTTATTTTTCGCCCGGACAAACAAACAACCTCTCGACTGTTTCGATTTATCTTCCGCAGAGCAACAATATTCGTAATTTACTTCATTATGCTATGCACCTGATTGCACCTTTGCAATGATTCCGCATTCAAGTGAGATTTTATTTTGCATGCTCGGCTGAGGATTAACAGAAGCAGTTGTGCAACGACTTTCTGGCTTTCGTTACCTACTGGAGGATTGAGAAGTTTTTGCTCGATTGCTGACTCTTGGCAGCAAACTGTGGGATGGGTATTAATTATAATTTGTCAGTATGGTTTCGATTTCATCTTTACATGTATTCCAAACAGATTCCCAACGCAAGTCGGTAAACAAGATGAGTCAATTAGCATCGAGATGGAACTTGTTCGATTATTTTTCAGACTTCGTGCAAGATGAAACAATTTATCCAAGGCACACAAGGCAAGCAAAACAACACCAAACCAAGTCTTGGGTCGCTCCATAATTTTGCTCCCCCGAAAAAGGCGTTTGATTGACATCTGCCAGCAGCCATTAATAAGCATTAAACTCAATGAGAACCCTGCCACCTCTAACAATCCATCGACATTGGCATACATCATCAACGATCGCGGCCCATCATCGTCAGTCATCTCGAAAATTTGCCTACGGACAACCATCCAACAACTGTGCCATTTTCGGGTGCCAACATCCAAGTTTGTAACTCCGTTTGGCTGGTTTGGAATTGCCTCATCATTCGAATACGAGAAGGTAGATATGGCCGAAGTTTGGAACTTTTGCTGCCGTTTTTTCGTCTTGCTACAAAAGTAAGTGAATGGCGGAAGTGCGTTGCTTTTTTTTGTTCTTTGAAGCAAATGGGTATGAGTCGGGTGAGTCAGTTTGAAATATCAATATGAACTGTTTGAGAATGTTCTGCAGCTTTGAGGTGGCACACCTTACGAACGATAGAAATATATTCGACTTACATGGATGCTAGAGCTCATTTTACGTACCTGAGAAAAAAAAATAGGTTTTAATTAATTTTTTATTTTCAAAAAAAATTATAAATTTGAATTTTCAGTTCGAGTATATATTCGGATCTTGGTGAGACAAGAAAAAGTCAGAAAGTCAGAAGTCAGGAAATTTCATGAAAATGAAAACATTTCGGGACGCTGATTTTTTTTAAAGTTTTTCACCCAGATTATATTTTTTCACGATTTACGATTGGAACTCACTATTATTAGAGAGTGAAGTCATCCTCCACCGTTCTTTCCTTGTCCGTTGTTTATCCGAAACCTTCGTTATCCTCATGAAAAATGTTGACATCCTGACACAAGCTCTGCACCATGTTAACGGTATCAGGTATCAGGTATCAGAATGGGGGTAGGCTTAATAGCGGCACGTTATCCAAACATACGGGAAAATTGTGCCTAGCCTTTTTTTTTTATCCAAGATTTCATCATTTACCTGAGAAACCTGAAAAACCTATAAAAGGAAGAAATAAATTCAATCTATTTAAGATGGCATAAAGCCTTTCCACTAGGGATTATTAACATTAAAGCTCTTTTCTACATTCGGTAAGGAATGATAGAATGTTTTTTAAGTTTAATTTCTTAAACTCAGATTCGCTTAAAGCGTAAGATCCCAGAGTACGAAAACGTAGTCTGGCAAATGAGGGACAGTTACATATAAGATGGAAGGGATCTTCCACATCTGATTCACAACTACCACATACTGGAGATTCAGCACGCTGAATGTTGTGCATGTGATAGTTGAGTTTACAATGACCGGAGAGTGCTCTGATCAAGATGCTGCAATGAGATTTATTTAAAGTTAATAAGTAACTCGATATGATTGGAGATGGTTTTTCTAAAAATAATTTTGTTTGACGACAAGTGTCCAACTCTTCCCAGTATCGTTCATGCTGGTTAGAGGACCAAGTTTGAATTTGGTTTCTGAACCAACATGGTGATATTGGGACAGCCGGCTCTGGTCCGTAAAATTCCTTTTCCGACCCAGCTCTAGCGAGTTCGTCGGCGCATTCGTTTCCAAAAATTCCCTTATGTCCGGGTACCCATAGAAGGTTTAATCCATTGCCTTCAGCAAGTTCTTCGATTGCTTTCCGGCATGCGATTACCAGTTTTGATCTAGAACTGGAAGCACTGAGTGATTTGATAGCTGCTTGGCTATCTGAACAGAAATAAATTGTTCTGAACATAATCTTCCTTTGAAGTGCAATTTGCACTCCATACATAATAGCATATAGCTCAGCCTGAAAGACTGTACAATATTTTCCTAGAGGTTGAGCATATTCTATGTTCAACTCGTGACAGTAAATTCCTGCACCTGCACGGCCGTTTGATAATGAACCGTCAGTATAGAATACAATATGAGAGGACATTTGGTCCTCTACGAAACCTGATAACCATTCTTGAGGAGAAGGAAATTTGACTTTAAACCCCATGTAGGGAAAACTACTCGAGAGTGTTAAATCGTTTGGCGCTAGATTGAACTTGTTTAATCTAACTAATTCAGGCCACACATTTGTATGACTCGATGATCTTTCGATATTTCCTGACAGCCAGAGACCAACTGCCTGTAGACGAAAAGCACATGAGAAGGCTTCCTGTTTTAGGAACAAGTGTAGAGGTTTGATAGAAAACAGAGCCTCTAGTGCTGCAGTAGGAGTTGTAGTGAACGATCCGGACATCCCCAAAAGACACATTCTTTGAAGGTGATTTAGTTTAGTCCGAACTGTTGCAACTTCTCCTTTCTGCCACCACACTAGACACCCATAGGCCAGAATTGGTCTTACTATTGTGGAGTAAATCCATTGAATATGTTTGGGTTTGAGTCCCCAGTTTTTCCCGATTGCACGTCGGCATTGTCCGAAGGCCATGCATGCTTTTTTGATTCTGAATTCGATGTGATCAGACCAGTTTAATTTGGAGTCAAGAATGACACCCAAATATTTAACTTGATTAGACACGGTGATTTCGGAACCATAAAACAGCAGAGGGCGCGCCCCGCGGGTAATACGTTTTTTAGTAAATAAAACAATATTAGTTTTTAGAGGATTAACTGAAAGTTCTACATGAGAACACCATCGTTCAACAGAGCGCAGAGCTTGTTGCATTATATCAAATAATGTGCTTATGCACAAACCTCTTACCAGCAGAAGATAATCATCTGCGAATCCATAGGTTGGTATTCCACGGTCATTGAGTTTTCTCAACAAGCCGTCTGCAACTAGGTTCCACAAAAGAGGTGATAGTACACCTCCCTGTGGGCAACCACGTGTGCTAACTTTTGTTATTGAAGCCTGTCTTAAAGACGAATGAAGATTCCTGTTACTTAGCATTGCGCTAATCCAGTTAGTTATAACACAAGGCACTCCATGAAGTTGTGCCGCATCCATTATTGATGTAAATGAGACATTATCAAATGCTCCTTCTATGTCTAGAAATGCTCCTAGACATGATTCTTTCTGTGAAAAACTATTTTCAATATTATGTACTACGTTGTGCAGAAGAGTTTATGTTGATTTTCCTGTTTGGTATGCATGTTGTGTCGCATTAAGCGGATGTTGGACAAGGCATTCTTGCCTGATATGATGATCAATTAAACGTTCAAGTGCTTTTAATAGAAATGAACTTAGACTAATAGGACGAAAGCTTTTGGCTTCGTCGTATGATGATCGTCCCCCTTTAGGGATGAATTTCACGGCTATCTGCCGCCAAAGTTTAGGAATATATCCATGAGCAAAACTGCTTATCATTATTTTTCTTAATATGTGTTTGAAATGATCGAAACCTTTTTGTAGCAAAACTGGAAATAAACCGTCACTTCCAGGAGATTTGTATTGAGCAAAACCATCGATTGCCCATTTGATCGATTCTGTAGTAACTATTTTCCGAGCAAAATGCAAGGAATCTAGACTTCCAGAAAAGAACTCAGGCTCTATCGATGAATCTTGATCAACACATCCTGGAAAGTGAGTATTGAATAGACAACTTAATGTTTCTTCGTCGTTCGATGTATAATCACCACTAGGGGTTTTAAGGTATGAAACCTGATAATCTTTTGATTTGGCTAAGACTTTATTTAACCTACTTGCTTCGTGCAAGCTTGAAATGTTTGTGCAGTAGCTCTGCCAACTTGAGCGTTCGGCAGCTCTTGTTGCTTTCCGGTAAGCTCTGCGAGCCAACTTGAAAGCATCAAAACCTTCCGTGCGCCTTCGGTTCCAAGAGCGTCTGCAGTTTTTTCGTAATTTACTGAGATTTGAGTTCCACCATGGTGTACTGTTTTTGTTGAATTTCAACGTTCGTAAGGGACACGCTTCTTCATAAGAATTTAAAATAATTTCGGTGGTTTTTGCAAACACTTCATCCAACTCAGAAGGAGTAGTAATTTCAGGTGTATATCCATGAAATTTAGTAGCAAGATGCTCCAAATATAGGTCCCAATTAGTTGTTCTTGGGTTTCTGAATGTAATTGTTTCTAAAAACTCACCTGAGTGTTCAAAATAGATAAACCTGTGGTCAGAAATCGATTCTTCGTTAGGCACATGCCAATTTGAAATTTCCTGAGAAATTGTTCTAGAACAAAGTGTGATGTCAATCACCTCTTCTCTGTCACACCTAACAAAAGTTGGTTTATTTCCTACATTTAGAATTTCTAAATCAGTGCTGCTTAAATATTCCATTAAATTTAAGCCTCTCAGATTGATATCTGAGCTACCCCATACAAAATGATGGGCATTGGCATCACAGCCAATTACAAGAGGTATATTTTGTGATTCACAGAATGAAATGACATTTTTTAAATCATCCGTAGGGGATGATTGTTCATATGGTGAGTATGCTGAACAGTAGACGTATTTTCTATCAGGCAGCGAAACCTGAACGACGCAAATATCTCTTGTTGTTAGATTGGGTATAAGTGTTGCATTTAAAGAATTGTTTATCAATATACATGCACGAGGCATTATTCGGGCATTAGTCATTCCAATAACACTGAACACAGTAAAGTTTGGTTTGAGCAAATTCCCTAAGTAAAAAGTTCCATTTCGGAAATAGGGTTCTTGGACCAAGGCGATTGATGCAGTTCCATTAAGGATTAAACGACATAAGTTAAGTGTAGCGGTTCTTTTGTGCTGCAGATTTATCTGTGCAACCTTAATAGAAAGCATTTCTATCAAAGAATTCCACACATATTTCCATCACACACAAGAACCTCTGCACCTTCATATCGACGCATGAAGCGGGGTATCCCATACAGGATGAAAATTTTAAAATCGTGTGTATAATCTGAATCCCACGAGTTGCCAGGAAAAATACGGCCCTTTGCACCAGTGCCTGGCTATAGTGCAGACCTTAACAACGTTCTGCTTAAGATAGGATTATTATACACCCTCCTACCCCCACTTTGGGGCCCGCAGGCACAGAACCACCTTGAAGCGGGTGTTTACAAAATTTAGGAGAATACGACTCGTGCATGCGCATTAATAGCAATAAGCACAATTGGTGAATCCTCCCTGAAGAAACTTGGCTTGGAACCAAGCCAAGGTTCCCCCCTCCCAATGTGATAGTCGCATTTGAAGAATGACTAACGCATATGGGAAGTACTGGATAAGTCGCCTTTTACGACGTGGACCAGTATCCCAGTGGTAGTATTCTATAAGCCGCCACCACACAGCCACTCACTATTACCATGTTAACGGTTGTAATACCACACCTAAAGAAGAGGTTGCAAAATTTAAATGTCGCTCTGCGCTAACTCTGTGCCAAAAATGCTCTAAAAAGTGTGTTGTACCAAAGATGATGTGATTGGGAAATCACTACTGGATTAAAGACTTGAGCTTTCAAGCTAAACTTTGTATGACTAAGGTTGCCAAAATTTTTTCAGCATATACATATCTGGGCTGAACAAATCCTGGCTATTTTGTCCGGCTGAAATTTTCTTAAAAATATTCCTCGAATAGAAATTATTTCGCATGCCTAATTAGGTTCCAATTGGCTCTCTCTTCTCTCTTTATTTTTTTTTGTTTGTCGTAACCAGAATCCCTAACAGAATCTACAAATTTACAAAAATATGCATAAAAATATCTAATTTTTTTTAGTTTTTTTTTTGTATCATTTTAAATCAATTTCCTTCCATGCCCTTTCCTTTTCCCACCCCCACTACTTGAAAGAGGCAGACGTCTCTTTTAAAGGGCGAACACGAAATTATTGCGACACCGAAAATGTCATGCCAATTTTTCAAATCAAACAAAAATTTTAGGGTAGTTTTATGCATATATTTACTACAAAAATCAAAAGAAAAGCCAATCGATGGAGCTTTGAGTGTAAAATTGAATGCTTTTTCGCTTGATGTCCTTCATCAAAGTATCTGGTACCAATTTCTCAATTTTTTTTTTTTTTGATTTTTGAACATGTTCTCCTCGTCTTTGATTGTCTTCTTGCTCTTCTGAAACTTCCGCTTCATTATTGCCCAGTACTGCTCCACCGGACAGTTTGGCGGATTCATGTCCTTTGGAAAAAATGGACAGAGTTGGTCTATTACCACTCCAGGACACTTTTAGAAAAGTGGCATGATGCCAAATCTGGCCAAAATAATTGAGTTTCGTCGTGCTGCTGCAAGAACGGCAAAAGAAGCTTCTCGAGGCTCTCAGATTTGTAGATCTCGCCATTTACTGTGCCCTTTGTCACGAAAGACTCATTCCTCAGTCCGCAAGAACAGATGGCCTGCCAAACGAGAAATTTTGAGGTGAACTTCGACATTTTCTTCTTTTTAAATTTGTCGTCCACATCGAACTTGCTCTTGCCGGTGGAAAATTCCAACCCCGGAATGTGCTTAAAATCGGCTTTTATAAACGTTCCGTCGTCCATCACACAGCAGCCAGATTTTGTACGCATCTTCTCGTAGAGCTTCCTTGCCCGAGTTTTAGCCGTCGATTTTCGCCGCTCATCGCGGTTTAGGAAGTTCTGTACCTTCTATGTATGCAGTCCAGCTCTCTTTTTTGCAGTCCGGACGTAGCTCTGCGACAGGCCGACTTCCAGTTTGACAACATGAACACAATACACGTCAATGAAAAAGTGTGCAAAATTTGGTTGATTTTTACCCAATGGTAAAAAGTTATGTCCTGTTGAATGTGTCGCAATAATTTCGAAATCACCCTTTAATCATACTCAAGTTGTCGTTCGCAAAACCTCTCTTATATCAAATTTGATTCCGTTGGATGATAATTTCTGAAGCAATACATCAAAATTATGTAGAACCCTCTCCTTTTAGCTTGGCTAAAGGTTTTATAAAAATCTTAGAACCATATCTTAAACCCAAACACCTTCCCATGCCATATTTGATTCCGTTTGCTTGATTAATTTTTAAGTTATACCAACAAAATTGTATAAGAGCTCCTCCCACCATCGAACTAATTGGAAAAAGGGTGGTGCTTTGAATATAAAATAAAATCATTTCTCGCGCTGCCAGTCCTATTCTTTGTGGAATTTGATACCATAGATAAGTTCTTGAGTTAGGCAAAGAAGTGTATCATCGCTTCTTATATCTCCAATGGAAGAATGGAGAGGTTTCAATTGAATATATAACTATTTCTCGTATCACATGCTCTTCCATATCAAATTTGGTTCTACATGCTTGATTAGTTCTCAAGTTATGTTATATTCTATGGGAGACCCACCATAATAATTTTTTTTTGTTCTCAAATGCTCTACTATACCACATTTGGATCAATTTGCTCGAATGAATTAAGGGCACTTGCGCTGTAGTAGCGAGTCCGTTACGACATGTCATTAACAAAAGAGTTCTAATAGGGATTGTACCTGATACTTGGAAGTGTTCAACTGTAGATCCTTTTGAAAAACAGAGAAATGCACGATAGTCAACTTTATATCGACCGATAAACATGTTGGAAATCCAAGAAAAAGTGCTAGAATTAGCAGTCAAAAGCAATTTTTACAATTCATTGAGTCCGAGGAAATAGTTATTGTCGAGCAATCTGAGTTCAGAAAACAACATTCGACAGAACCTGCTGTGAATTTGATACTTCGAAACTGGAAGATCAATATTGAAAATGGTAGCTACACAGTTGCTGTGTTTCCAGATTTTAAGAGAGCATCCCAGACAACCAGAAGTCGTATTTTATTTTACAGATTATATCGTATAGAATGATATTTAAACTCATTTTCGTATATCTGCACCTACAATGTGCGGTCCATGCATATTCTTTATCGTATTTAAATGCATTGCATGATTTTGGGCTTGTGATATAGCTCAGTTGGCAAGTCTGTCGTCTCCTGAGCCCTGAGCAAAAATCGAACACAGTTGTACCGGATAAGTTTTTCAATAACGATCCGCCAACTACAACGTTGATAAAGTCGCGAATGCCATAAAGATGGTAAAACGAAACAAAAAAAAATTGCATGATTTTATTACGACAAGAAGAGAGACTCGTATTTATGTGCATATGAACTTGACTTTTGTGTACGACAATTTGTAAAAAATCTGTTTAACGACCGATATACCCCAGACAACCAGAAGTCGAATTTTATTTTGCAGATTATATCGTATAGAATTTTATTTAATCTCATTTTCGTACATCTGCACCTACAATGTGCGGCCGATGCATATTCTTTATCGTATTTGAATACATTGCTTGATTTTATTACGACAATACAATCCAAATCAAGAAAATGTGTGCTAATGGCCTCCAAAATTATACGTATATACTGGTTTTGCTGCATTATATACGATATGTTTACACGTATATTTGCACGTATATTTGCGATGAAAATTCGAAATACCCACCGAAACGATCGATCGGCCGCTTCTGATAAATGTGTTGCTAAGAGTTGGTATCAATGGAACTGTGCTTAACTGGTTTAAGAGTTATTTAGATAACAGAATGCAAAGAACAAAGTTTGGTTCATCTTATTCGCGATACAGAGAAAATAACTTAGATGTCCCCCAAGGAAGTATGTTGGGGGTCCCTTGTTATCAATACTATACATCAATGACATGATACATTGTTTACAATACGGTCGTCTAAAACTATTTGTACATTGATTTGTACTCTTTGAGCATCAAAGGTCTTAAGACTTCTAAAATGTGTGGCAAAGGAGAGCAAAGAATCAAAGAGTTTTCAAAAACAATTTACGAAAATTTGTGTCTAAATATTAAAATATAATTCATTTTCATTTAAAGTTACTTTCCGTCTTTAAACTGTAAAGCCTTTTTGAAAACTCTTTGCTTCAACAGGGATAACGTTTAGGGAAAAGAGCTAGTTTATCAAAGAAGAAATTTGGATGGTATTGATTTGCCTTCCATATTTTATTCGATCCATTTTATTGGACGTTTACCAAATGTCTCATAGAAATAGCAGTTTCCTTAGGAAATGTCTAGGAGCATAGGAGGTGTAGGAAAATCATGATCGCACTATTTACCAAAATGGATCCTGATCTCTACCTTTCACCAACTAACACAACTCCTTCCTCGGATACTTGAATATGGATTCGCAGACGTATAGACGGTTTCCATAGTTGATGATACTAGCTTATCTCTGGTTCTGACTATTTCAAAAAATGTTTTTGGAGTATGCAGGAGTGAGAGGTTGCTAGTTGAACTTAAAGAGTATCTTACTAACAAACCTTCCCTTTTCCCCATTGACTACTAGGACGTGGCCGGCGCCATTATTAATCAGATAAATCATATAAAAAAGGGAGAGCATCAGTTTTGTACAATGAGAATGGCTGCTAATCCCAAGCACCATTCTTTTGGACTTTGTGCAAAATTGGTGGATTCGATTAATCACGGAGTAGCAACCATTGGTGACGTGGAACTTGTTCTGCTTAGCCACGCCAGCGATCATGGAATTCGAAATGTATAGTTTGAAATCAAATGTAAAAAATACTTCATGCCTCTAAAACGATTTAAAAACAAAAACCTGTAAATTAAGCATTTCGAGTTCAATGATTAAAGGTGGATATGAGCAGTCAAACAAGCTAGGCTACCTAAGCTAATACGGTCGTCTAAAACTATTTGAGGATGATTCGGTCTCCTACTGGAGCGGTAAAGATTTAGGACTTGTTATATTAAAAGCAAATGCTGATTTAAAAAATATTGCAGATTTCCTTAAACAGAAAAAATTTTGTCTGAATCTCAATAAAACACACTGGATGATTATTGGTAATCGCATAATCGGAGAGTGCTCCTACTTGTTTATTGATGGTTTTGCAATCGAAAGAGTACATCAAGTTTAATACTTAGAGTTATAGATAGATGAGAAGTTAAATTTTATAGCTCACATTGACTACACTATTAAGAAGATTGCTATGAAATATATAAATAATTATAAGGAAGCCTCCTTCCCGCCTCCTTCCTATCTTCCTACTTTTTTTTAAGGTTTTGTAAATGTCACTTTACCATTCTTGTGGCTTTCGCGTCTCGCTATCTTGCTACTAAAAAGAGAAAGGGGTATGAAATATTCATTAAAATATTCCTCGTATATAAATTATCTCGCATGCCAAATTGGGTTCCATTTGGTCGATTAGTTTTCAAGTGGTAAAGAAAAATTTTCTATGCTATCTTCCTCCCTTCTTTTCTCCCCGTTGGATGAAGGAAGATGTATCAAATGTTCATAGAAACATTTTTCGTATTCAACTACCCTCCCATACCAAATGTGGTACGATTTGCTTGACCGGTTCTCGAGTTATGCAAAAAAATATAAGGGAGCCTCCACCCCCTTTCCTATCATCTCAGGGAAAGAGGGAGTGATACCAAATAATCAAAGAAGCATACCTTCCCTTGTCAAATTTGGTTTAATTTGCTTAGTTAGTTTTCGAGTTATGGAATAATAAACGTATGAAAATCCACCTCCACCCTTTCTATTTCTACACTAAAAAGAGGGAGGGGTCTCAAACTATCATAAAAACATTTCTCGTATCCAAATACTCTCCCATGCCAAACTTGGTTTCATTTGCTTGATTAATTCGCGAGTTATGCAAAAATATTATAGGAGCCCCTGCTTCCTATTTCCCCACTAAACGAAGGGAGAGATACCAAACCATTTTAAGAACATTTCCCGTAGCCAAATATACTCCCATGCCAAAGCTGATACCATTTGCTTGATCGGCTCTCGACTAATGCAAACATTTGTCATTTGTTTGGGAGCCCTCTTCCTGTGAAGAGGAGGGGTCTCAAACCTGCAATGGTCTCCAATACCTTACTCTGTCAAGGGATACTTTCAAGTTCCAAAACAAGTCTAAATGACCTTCTATTCAGCTTCTAGTTCTAGTTTCCGAAGAATAGTAAAATGAGAAAAAAAACACTCTCTATCTCAATTGCACCTCAGTCATCAGTTTATTCTACCTTCTCTTGATTCCATGATTCTCTTGAATCATGGTGCCACCATGATTACACACACCGGATTTCAAACTCGTCAAATTGGAGTTTGCCGAGATTTGTAAAATTTGCTGCTCGATTGTTTCTTCCCTAAATTTCCTACATATATTGCATCAGAATCGTCTCTTATACTTATTGAAAAACTTGAGTCCTTTGTGTGACTTGAATCCTCATAAATCAATTTTGCAACTTTCATTTACTTTTATTCATTTCATAATTTGTAATGGGTGCCTTTTTTCATGAGAAAAACCTGTTTTTAATCTGAATTGGCCCAGATATGCCCGGTTTTTGAGTCGAAAATGTTGATACCATATGGCCGGAATTTGCTAGGAATTTCAGTGAAAATGCTTGGATTTGCTCTCATTGAATACGTTCAGAAAAAAAAACATTTTTTAAAGACCCTGTAAAATAAAGTAGTTCTAAAAGAAGCTAGGCTATATATTTTGTACAACTGACGCTATGAGTAGCTGAAGCTGAAACTTTAAAAGGATTATAGAAACTATCTAAAATTTAAATGAAAATGCAATGTCAAGTTAGGGGTATTGATTAAAAAATGTAAAAGTATGACTTATTAAAAAGTATTATGACCCATACAATCACATAAATCACATTCGTGGGAAGTCATCAGGCCGGCTTCATGGAGGGACGGTCAACGAAGGACCAGATATTTACATTACGGCAAACCCTCCAAAAATGCCGGGAACACCAAGTCCCTACGCACCATCTATTCATCGACTTCAAAGCCGCATACGACACGATCGACCGTAACGAGCTATGGAAAATCATGGACGAGAACGGCTTTTCCGGGAAGCTTATCAGACTCATCAAGGCGACGATGGATGGAACGCAGTGCTGTGTGCGGATTTCGAGTGAATTGTCGAGTTCATTCGAATCGCGCAGCGGGCTTCGACAAGGTGATGGTCTATCCTGCATGATGTTCAACGTGGCACAAGAAGGTGTTATTCGACGAGCGGTGAGCGAAATGCGGGGCACGATTTTCAACAGATCCAGTCAACTTATCTGCTTTGCCGATGACATTGATATAGCCGGCAGATCATTTGCGGCGGTGGAGGAGATCTACCGCAAACTGAAACGCGAAGGATTGGTTTAATGATTAACACGTCCAAGACGAAGTACATGCTGGCCTGCGGATCCGAGACCGACCGAACCCGTTTGTCCAGTAATAACAAGGTCACGATCGACGGCGACGAGCTGGAGATAGTCGAAGACTTTGTCTATCTCGGCTCACTGGTGACCGCAGACAATGACACCAGCCGTTAGATCCGGAGGCGAATTATCAGCAGAAGTCGTGCCTACTATGGACTCCACAAGCAAATGCGGTCGAGAAGACTTAGACCTCGCACGAAGTGTAACCTGTATATGACGCTCATTAGACCGGTTGTTCTCTACGGGCACGAGACATGGATATTGCTCGAGGAGGACCTGCGTACACTCGAAGTATTCGAGCGACGAGTGTTAAGAACCATCTTTGGCGGCGTACAGAAGAACGGAGTGTAGAGGCGAAGGATGAACCACGAGCTCGCGCGACTCTACGGCGAACCAAGTATCCAGAAAGTGGTGGAGGCTGGCTGGATACGCTGGGCGGGACATGTTGCGAGAATGCCAGAATGTCCTGCAAAACAGGTGTTCGCTACGAATCCGGTAGGAACAAGACGAGCGGGGGCGCAACGAGCGAGGTGGTTAGACCAAATGGAGCGTGATCTGGTGAACGTGGGGTGCCCGAGGAATTGGAGAAACGGTTGCCATGGACCGAGTGAATTTTAGGAATTATGTTCGTCAAGTTATGTCGTGAGACGGAATACTATGTAAATTAAATAAACAATCACATAAAATTACGGAAAAGAAAAAGCCTCACTAAAATATCTGAAACTATTTTCAGCATGGATGAAAAAGTTGTAGGATCTTGACAGAACAAATTCTCCACACCAATCAATAATTGCTCTGCGACGTAGTTCCACCTCCCCGTGGTGCAGAGTGGAAACGTGTCTGCTTTATGCAGATGTACGGCCGAGAGAACTACACCCCCCCCCCTTATGAAGACCCTCGCTAAAGAATTTGGATTACGACAATGGAATTTCTATCGGAAACCGACTCCATTGGTGAAGGTGTGAAGCTAACCGTGCCGATGTACCTGGAAGGCTGGCGGGTCGTTAAGTCACGCCAGTCTCTAACGGTTGCCTGTGGGGCACCGGGACACACCCCACAGTATCCCAGTCCTTGCTGCGCTAAGCAGGTCACTGGCGCAGTGGACCGTTTGTTACCTGATTACTCGTGGGATCAAATATGCCAAAAAATCTAAAAGAAATGAAAAAGGACGGAACGGATAAGGGCGAGAGCTCGAATCCGTTCGGCGGGAGTGGCCTTAGGCGTTCGCCGGTTAGGCAATCTGCCAACCCGGTGGACCCGACGGCAACGTCGGTGGAAACACCGAGCGATGTGCGAGCGGACCCGTACGATCAAGTACAGGAAGCGCTGGAAGACCTACCGAGCTCCCCGGAACTCCAAGATCCGGGAGCTCCAGTAGAGTTGGTCACGGCCATGGCTGGCATCGCTGACCTTGTGGAATGTGTGAAGGGGAAGTCCAACATCCACAAGGAAATACGCGAGAAGCTAGCCAGGGTGATGCAGCTCTTCATCGCAGCCAACAAAGCTGTGGTGGAACGGCTTGCGGAGCCCGAGGCCGCCAGACCAAAAGAGCGAGGGCCGGCAGAGACCCCCCAAGGTGGTCCTTGGAGAGGTTTGGCACTATGGTTGACAAGATGGTGGATGTGCTAATGGGGAAAAGCCCCATCGTTATTGCTGGCGACTTTAACGCGTGGGCCGTTGAATGGGGTAGCCGCCTCACAAACCCCAGAGGTCAAACTCTTTTAGAAGCCCTGGCGAGGCTTAATGTGGATCTGGCCAACGTAGGGAATACCAGTACCTACCAAAGTTGGAACGGGAGCGAGTCAACCATAGATGTCACCTTCGGTAGCCCGGGGTTGGTAAGCGATTGGATGGTGAGCGAGGCCTACACGAATAGCGATCACTTCGCGATTCGCTATCGGCTAGGCTCAAGTACGCGGACAGGTAGACGCGAGTCTCGTACAGGAGAACGCCTCTGGAAGACAACGCAGTTCGACCAGAACGTCTTTGTCGAAGCGTTGCACTGGGAGAGGAACCTGGACAACCTGTCCGCGGAAGAACTGACGAGGGTTCTAGCTCGCGCTTGCGATGCTGCGATGCCGAGAAGGGCCAAGCATAAAAGCACTAGGCCACCCGTCTACTGGTGGACGGAGGAAATTGCGGGTCTGCGCGCCGACTGCCATAGGGCAAGGCGCAGGATGCAGAACGCAAGGACCCAAGAAGAGCGAACGGAGCGTAGGCCACTCTTCACAAGCGCGAGATCGGCCCTCCGCAGGGCCATCAACGCAAGCAAGAGGGCACGTTTCAAACAGTTATGCCGTGACGCCAACGACTGTCCATGGGGTGATGCCTATCGGATAGTCATGGGCAGAACTAAAAGTGGGGGCGCACCACCTGAAACGTGCCCCGATAAACTGAGAGTCATCATCAATGAGCTGTTCCCACAGCACGATGTTACCCGCTGGCCAACAGTCCCGTATGACTGGGACACCAGCGCCGAAGAGAGGATAACGGTGGAAGAACTTCGCGAGATCGCCAAGTCTCTCCAACCGAGGAAGGCCCCCGGACCGGACGGCATTCCGAACGTCGCGGTGAAGGCCGCGATTAGGGAATTCCCCGATATGTTCCGAACATCGTTGCAACGATACGTGACGGAACGGGTGTTTCCTGACACGTGGAAACGGCAGAAACTTGTTCTTCTGCCAAAGCCGGGTAAGCGTCCAGGAGACCCATCGGCATATCGGCCGATCTGTCTACTGGATACAGCGGGTAAGGTCCTGGAGAAGGTGATTCAGAACCGACTTCAGAGATACACGGAAAGTGAGGGCGGACTCTCGGGGAAACAGTTTGGTTTCCGTCGAGGTCGCAGCACCGTAGATGCCATCCGCTCGGTCATCGAGGTAGCGGACAGAGCCAGGCTGACCAAGAGGAGAGGGCTCCGCTTTTGTGCGGTTGTCACTCTGGATGTGAAGAACGCCTTCAACAGTGTCAGTTGGACAGCGATTGCGTCGTCGCTTATCCAAATGAGGATCCCGGCATATCTGTATAGGCTTGTGGAAAGTTACTTCCACAATCGCCAACTGCAGTATATGACCGGCGAGGGTTTGCGAACACAAGAGGTTTCGGCGGGTGTTCCACAGGGGTCAATTCTCGGCCCGGTTCTGTGGAACATCACCTACGACGAACTCCTACGAACGAGCCTCCCATCGGGAGCCGAACTCGTAGGATTTGCAGATGATGTAGTCCTCTTGGCGAGGGGCTCCTCAACAGCGGAGGTTGAGCTACTGGCCACGGTAGCTATCCAGGAAGTGGAACGCTGGATGCACTCCAAGTGCCTGCGTCTAGCCCACCACAAAACCGAGATGGTGCTTATCACCAACCTGAAATCACCCCAAACAGGTACCATTGCCGTTGGACCGTGCAACATCGTGTCTAAACGCGCAATTAAGTACCTAGGGGTGATGATTGACGACAGGCTCAGCTTCACGAGCCATGTCGAACACGTGTGCAAGAGAGCGGCAATGGCCACGGCCGCACTCACACGAATGATGCCGAACTCCTCGGCTATCCAAAGCAGCAAAAGGCGGATCATTGCAAGTGTGACCACTTCGATCTTGCGGTACGGATCAGCGGCCTGGAGGCAGGCCCTGGGAGGAAGCTGTAACCTGCAGCGACTTAGCAGCGTTCAGCGGCTGATGAACCTGCGGGTTATCAGCGGATACCGGACCATGTCGTCCGAAGCCGCCTGTGTAGTAGCGGGTGTTATGCCCATCTCGGTTTTGCTAGAGGAGGATGTCTATTGCTACGACAACAGAGACACGCCCAACGTTCGAGATCTCGCCAATGAGGACTCGATGTCCAACTGGCAGCAGCTGTGGGACAGCTCAACGATAGGAAGGTGGACCCATCGTCTGATCCCGCACATCGGGAGCTGGATCGGAAGAAGGCACGGTGAAGTGGACTTCTATATGACGCAATTCCTGACTGGTCATGGATGCTTCATGAAGTACCACTACCGGTTTGGACATGTGGCTTCGCCATATTGCCCAGATTGTGGTGACGTAGAGGAAACACCCGAACATGTGGTGTTTGTCTGTCCGAGGTTTGCGGCGGTACGTACTTCCATATTTGCCGCCTGCGGGCCTGACACGACAGCAGACAACGTTGTACAGAGGATGTGTGCGGATTCCAACACTTGGCACGCGGTCAGCGATGGGTTCACCCGGATCATGACTGCCCTGCAGAGGAGCTGGAACCAACGGCAGTCCGCGAACGGTGTAGGATGACTCCATCGGCGGGGAGCATCTGAGTAGTGTGCGTCCGATCCCTTGATCGAAGCTACAAAGATAAGGCATCATCTTCTGCGTAGCGGAGGTCAGGGGTGCGCCGCGAACGTGTGTAGGATACCCCAATGTCGGGGGGTATCCGAGTAGTTCCGCTTCCTAAGAGGGAAACTGCGGGGATAAGACTTTACCTTCCTCGTAGCGGATCTCGAAGGAAGAGGGTTAACCACTGTCGGGGGATACCCACGGGTAGAGAGGCTCTCGACGCCGGGCGAGCCTCTCGAGTCGGTGTAGGATGTCGTCACCGTCGGGAAACATCCGAGTCGTAGCGTTCCAAGTCCCGAATGTGTGCCGTGACAGGCGCGAGTCTAGGATAAGCTGCTCTCGATTTGGCACACAACGGGCAGGAAAATCCGCGGGCCAAAAATCCTAGGGTTGCCAACCAAG
Organism: Uranotaenia lowii; assembly: GCF_029784155.1. Taxonomy (NCBI): domain Eukaryota; kingdom Metazoa; phylum Arthropoda; class Insecta; order Diptera; family Culicidae; genus Uranotaenia; species Uranotaenia lowii. Next base: position 173,223,363 of record NC_073692.1, on the reverse strand, counting down.
GGGGATAAAGAAGACCGGACAACGGTCGGAGTAGACTGACCCCATCGACGGGGGGCTGTCGAGTAGAGTGCGTCCGACCCCACGGTTTGAAGTTACAAAGATAAGACAATACCTTCTGCGTAGCGGATGCCGTGGGTGCGCCGCGTTCGTGTGTAGGATGCTCCACCTTCGGGGAGTATCCGAGTAGAGCGGTTCTCAACGACAGAAGCTGCGGGGATAAGACTTGACCTTCTTCGCAGTGGAAATCGTTGGGAAAGGGTTATTCCACGTTCGGGGAATACCCACGGGTAGAGTGGCTCTCGACGCCGGGCGAGCCATTCGAGTCGGTGTAGGATGACGTCTTCGTCGGGAATCATCCGAGTAGTTGCGTTAAGTCCCGCGCGTGTGCCGTGACAGGCGCGAGTCCAGGATAAGCTGCTCTCGATCTGGCACACGACGGGCAAGGTGGCAAACTTCGAACCCTGAAGATAAGAGGTCGGGCTTCGAGTCGTTAGAGGAGAGGTCAGGCCTCAAACCTTCAGGCGGAGAGGTTTGTGTGGTCAACCCCGAGTCTTTATGATAGGAGGTCGGGTCCCGAGTCGTAAGAGGAGGGATCTGGCCCCTTACCAACAAGAGGAGGGGTACAAGTGGTCACCTCGAGTCATTACGAGGAGAGGTCAGATTTCAAGTCGTTAGAGGAGAGATCGGGCCTTGAATCGTGCAGAGGAGAGGTAAACCTCGAGTCGATGCGAGGAGGGGTCGGATCTCAAGTCGTCAGAGGAGAGATCAGGCCTCAAGTCGCGAAGAGGAGAGGTTTGTGTGGGAATCTCGAGTCATTGCGAGGAGATGTCGGTTCTCAAGTCGTTAGAGGAGAGTTCAGGCGTCGAGTCGTAAGGATGAGAGGTTTTGCTGAAAGTGGTCTCGTTAATGAGTATTGCCTTTGAGCGCATTAGCGCGAATAGACCTCCCACTATTGAAGCATAGTGTACTAAACAGTTCGAGGTGGGAACCAGGTCTGCGGCCCCAGGTGGAGTTTAGGGAGTAGGGGGTATACACGGAGTATATCATGAGTCTGCCCATTGTACCCATGGACCCAGAGTAGCAAACTGGGGGGACGCGGTGGCTCGCCGTGCCTTGGAATACAATCCGTAAACCGGGATTTACCACCTGTGGTTACCAACTAAAAAAAAAAAAACACCAATCAATAATTATGATCATGTAGGAAGTTCAAAACTTTTACAAAAGTTTGGAACTTCCTACAGTGCTTACCGGTAATATTTATTACTTTTTAGGAATACCCATTGTGCCTTCCTTACAAGTTTCGTCTGGTTTTGAAGCATTGATTGTAAACAAAGATTGATTGTCCTTTTTTTCAAGGATGATATCCTTGAACATGAAATTCAACTTATCAAAAATATCAGGCTGGCAATAACATTGCAAAACAGAATCAATGTTACTGGAAGCTGTCGACACCAAGTGACATTTGGATTCCACATCTCTTCGGTCCTGCAGCAATGTAATGATCAGTTCAGCAGGCATCAAGCGGAACAGGACCGGATGCATTTCTCACGAAACCATATTCCGAACGATTTCTTCGGGTGCATTCGCCCTTTGGATGGGAAAAGTTTCCGGTAACACCCACGGAAAGTTTTTGCTACTTTCCTGTTCTCCTCTTCAATGACACCAGATTTATTTTTTTTGGTACACATTTTTCCAAAGCACGTTTATTTGCTCAATGTAGCACCCCCATCGCCATAATATGCAACGCCAAGGAACGAAATTGACTTTTTCAATTCAGGATTTCCCTACAACTACACCAAGCAAGTGTGACTTTCTGTACCCCGTGTTGCATCCTGTGGAGATTCCATCTAGATTTCATTCCACTGATTGAATTGATTTCCTTCTTTCATACCACATTACCCCCACATTTGTTTGTTTTTATTTTGGATCATCAACCTTCGTTTCTCTTAGTTGACGAAAGCTGTGAGAAGGATAGAAAATAAAACATCTATCACCAGCAAGATGTAATAATTATTAAAAAAATCTGGATTTTGCAAGTGAAAAATTATGAACATATTTTTTTGAAATAAAAATACATAAGAACTATTTTGAAATTGTTAAAATTATTTGACTCTTTCGGTAAAATCTGACGCCAAAGACAGCTGTAGATAATTTATCGATTTGTGGGGATGGTCAACATTAGGTGTCCGGTGATGCCAAACCTGTGTTGCCGACTAATCAAAAATTCAAATTTCCAGCTGATATGCTGCAGCTGCCGCCCGTTTTTTGCAGCTGGTGATTCTGGATAAATATTTCTTTCTCGCCAATTAAATCTATTAGGAAAAGCGAACGCGTCTTCCGGAATTTAGAACTCAATTAGTAGCAGACGACAAAACGTAGACGATTAGCTACAGTCCGGTTCAGTGAATTCCAACGAATCAATGTTTAAATCAATTGGAGAGAAAACCTTAATTAGTTTCAAACTATCTAACAAAAAGACGGTGAGACTTCTTATAACAGTAAATTTTGAAGAAAAAAAATCAAATATTTATCCCACTGTTCTCAAGTTCCCTTGAAAACGAAAATTCCTCCCGGCCAAACTGACTTCTGACGAATATACCTGGTTGTGTGTTGTGGCTGAAACGAAATATGGCAAGTCATTTTTTTATCTCCCCACAAGAATGCACAAACCTTCTTCCCTGTCGCCGGGGGTTGATAATAATCAATTTTCTTATCAAATTAGTGGCGTTAATTGTTGGAAATTGATTTTGTGCTCGCGGCAGCGAAAAAAAAGTGGAATATGAAAAATAACCTTAAGCTGATGATACACGCCGGCACACGATGCCGGATGCTAAGCTCCAGGCAAGGGATTTCAGCTGTTCTTTTCTCGTGTAGATAGGAGTAGTAGGTTTAAGGAACAAAAATAAACAAGAAAACCAACGATACCGCCGTTTTGAAAAATAAAACTTTCAACAAAGTAATAAAAACACAAAAATATTCAACAAAGTAATTCCGAAAAGCAATGCTTCATTTCAAACAAAGTTCATTTAAAACTTTGGACAGTAGTTCACCTTGGAAGCTAAAACATCGAGCGTACGCAGGATTGCCAATGTGCATGATTTTTCTGGATTTGTATGATTTTTTTGGATTTTCTGGATTTGTCTGAAAATCCTCCGTTTTTCTTCCTGATTTTTCTAAATAAACCTGATTTTGCCCGATTGAGTAATTTCTATGGAAAATTATATGCCTCAATAAACAGAATCATATACATTACATTACAACCCTAACCCGTCATAGATTGTCAATATGACACTTTTGCCAGTTAGGAGCCTTGTAACTTTGTTCAGGCGCATCCGAATAACAAAATTCTTTTGGAATCACCCACATAAAACGCTCCCTGAAAGCTCTGACAAAATGAAACACCCTTCGGAGATCTAGAGTGTCAATTTAATACTCTTCACCTAAAATCGCTGTATTTTTCGTGTTTTTCAACCTTCGTACAAAATTAATAGATTTGGAAACCTTGCAACGTAGCTCAAATATGAAACTTAGAAAATATTTGGCTACAACTACTCGTATTTATGTTATTCAAGGTCGAAGAAAAACATTTTCAAAACATGATTTGAAAAAAGGATCTAGACCTAGGCCGTGCGGACGGGGTTTTTAGGGGTTAAGCCCCTTCTCCCAAGGAGATTTATTGAAAAAAATTTAGTCTAAGAAACGCATCACTTGACCCCAAAAAGTGTTGAAAAAAAAGTTAACAAACCTGTCTTTAAATTGGCGGAATTTAATCCTGAATCAAACACATTTCATTCAACGAAACTAGGGTGATTTGCCAATCGTTGCACAGCTAAGCACATGATTTTGGTGTTTATGCTGTATTTTAGTCATTTCAACCAAATTCACTCGATTTTTTTTGTCGATGCACTCATACAGGATTGGTCAACAACATCCAAAAGTTTAAGTGTTTGAAAAAAGTGACATAAAAATTTAAAAAATCATTTAAAACAGCTTGTCTGTGCCCAATAGTTGCACAGGCAAATTTTGTGTCGTGCATAATGTTGTCCGATTTTTTCCAATGGTTGCACGTTTTAAAAATCGGTCACCATGAGGTCTAATAGGCTGATATTTGTTACGGAAGCTTATTATGAGAACTTCTAGTTCAAATAGAATCTAATTTTTGGACGGCCCCTTATGAGGGGGGGGGGGGGTGGTCATCCATATAAACCGTGCAATGCACTTTCCAATTCCAATTCGGGCCCAAAAAAACACAAAGCCGCCGGTTTGAGTGTCTGGAATAGCATTTATCACACGTGAAGTTTTCTCAGAAACTCAAACCCGCCTCTTTATTTACCCGAAGCCATTTGAGTGGAGGTTAAATAACATAATTTGCCCAGTGTTGAGCCTTTTTCTTTATATGTCCTACCAACATAAAATTTTATGTCTTCAAAATCCCATAGAATGAACTGAAAGGTATTTAATGCTTAATTTTTAATGGCTATTAACAGGTGAAAAGATTAGAGAACGTGATCTGTTTTGCCCCCTTTTACCCTTATGAAGAAGATGCGATTTTATAAAACAAATGTTTCAGAACTCACTTGGAAGTCGATCGATTTTTACATAATGAATCTCAATTTAAAACTTGAAAATGGACACAACCACGCTCAAAGTTTCAGATCGTTTGACTGATTTATGCTCATGATATACAATTTTGTATAAGAATTTTGTTTTCGAAAAGTTAATTGATTTAAATATCTTTTTCATATAAGTGGGTTTATTTGTAATTAATGTAACCTCTGTAGCATTTCATCAATCTTCAGAAAACAATCACATCACATAGAAATGCTTTCCAAGAGTTTTCCGGCTGAAAAACTGTTTTGGATTAAATTAAGTTTCACAAAGCTATGACTATTTATTTTTCTGGATGATAAGGGCCAAATAAAGCTTCACATAGATGTCTCCAGTGACGGCAACTCGACGGCAGATTCGAATTCCTGAGAAAATTGCACGTCAGATAAGTAATATTTCAGGTCTTCCGACCTTCGACTTCTAGTTTTTGGGATTAAGGGTCGTAGTTTTCCTCCTGTACAATATTAATGACAATATCAAGGGGATCGCTGTTGACATGGAATAAAATTCTTTTAGATTTGTCGTCACAAAATTAGAGAAACAATTTTTTCCAGAAGAGCTTTTAGATTGTTTGCATAAAATGTTGAGTAAATGGTCGGGACAAAGGATTTCGAAATAAATCTGATAAAAAAGTAGTCTCTCAAAGCCAATGCAGTCGGGTTGACTTTGACACTTTTCAGACAATGCAAATTGTCCGACTTCCATACATACATAAGTTTTTTCAACGAGTTTAATAATTTCAAAACTTCGTTTTTAAGATTGGACGGTAAAAAAATAAACTTATGGATACATTAAGTGTCTTTGAATTATAGAATTAATTATAAAAAATCAACATTCAGTGCAAAAAATGTGAAAATTCTGAGTGGAAAATATTTAATTAAAGCACAAAATTTATCCACTTATTCAGAAAAAAAACTTGTCATATCAATAGACAATTCGAGTTGTTTTAGTTACATGTAGTCAATGAACGTGTTCAATTTTGTATGACAATTTGTATGCAAGAAGAACTTTTCGCATATACAAGAAATTTAAATAAGTTTGAAATGAATTTTGTTTTAAATTATTGATTTTGCCCGTTCTTAAGATTAATTTTTTGCCAGCATGAGAAGAAGCAAAGTATTTCATGAAAAAAATTATAATCATTTCGAAATAAAAAATCGTCATCCATTGAAAAGAATTGTAAAATTGCAGGATTTGCTTTCTGAAGCTTTCAATAATTTCATGACATGTTTTTGCGAAAGTTAACCAGCTTTCAAGTAACCTGTCAAAACACTAAAATTAAAAAATATTTACCTATTGTGAATTTTTTGTATGAAAACGAATATCATTTCTGGGGTACAAGTTAGGTTTAGTTTTTGTTCACATGCAATGTATTGCAAGAATAAAAAAAATTTTAAAAATACAAAATTATAATTTTTGAACTTTCTGTACATCTCTGATGGTTTTTGAATGAAAATTTGGTTTTTTCCGTACAAGCCTCCTTACTAATTCAAAACACGTTGTTATAATTCAGGACTTAATCAATCGCTTCCAAATTTTTTATTGCTATTTTTAGCTGTAAAAACAACCAAACAATGTTATTGGAGGTATACGAATTTAGAAATTTGAAATTTTCAAACAAATTTTGCAGCGGAATTATATACAACAATGGGGCAGGAGTAGATTGAGCTGACCAATTGTTGCACGATCCAAAATATTTTCTGGTTAAGTATGGATCATAATTTTTTTTCAAAATCATGGTGTTAAAATTGTTCAACAAACATTTCGTATAGAAAACTGATACGAAAAATGTTTTGTTCTGACGTAAAACCTTATTTGCCGTAGAAGGAATGTTAAGGTTTTTGTTAACAATTAGCACAAAAACCGCACGGAAAAAACAAGAAAAAATAAAACTGTCGTAAGATACACACTTACCAGCAGAAAATATCACAAAAGCCTCATTTCATCAGAAAACATTCCGAATTACATGATTCAGTATTATTTTTGAGGAAAAGTTTAAAAACAGCTGAAATATTGACAATTTAGGGCATCACGAGTCGGCGAGTCGGGCGAACGAACGCGTGTCATTTAAACGGAGCTTTAAAGTGGATTTAAGCGTGTTTCGGTCGCGTTTAAATATGATTTTCCTGTTCAATCGATGAATGAAGTGTTTCTCATTGTTTTCATTGTGAAGTTGAGGAGTGATATATCGTGTGATCGGTGCAACTTGGTGTTTTTGATTTTGTGATTTGGCTGTTTTTCTCGGACGACGCTTTATTTTACCTTGACATTTTGTTGAACGCTCAAAAATGAAAAGAGATGGCGCTTATTAGAAAAAGTGCGTGTCGTAGCTAGCGAATGCGCCGAAGTGATTTCATGGTCAGTTGGTTCCGGAATGTTTCACAAAAATTCGTGGAAAAAGTGGCGCTAGTGTATTTCAATTATTAAAGTTTTGTGAAAGCTATCCCCCGCCATTGGAAAGATGATTTCTTCTAAACTGGATTTTGAAATGACATCAAAAGATAAGTATTCAGTCTTTTATTATCATAATTTAAGCTAAGAATATTTAAAAAAAAAACTTTGTAATGATGTTTTCGAAAGCAGAAAATCATTTGCAGTTGACCCAATCATATTTGGTTCGTGTCCTAACTACGCGTTCAAATGCTAGTCAAGATGTCGTTCAGTTGGAATCAAGCAATCCTGTTGCATAGTTGCCAATTTTGCTAGAAGGTATCCACATTGAGGTTCCAAGCTTTTTCCCTCCTTGAAATATGGGCCGGGAAACTTAAAGTTGTTATGCTTATTGTATACGAAAACCACCGAACAAAGATTATAACAAAATCTGAATGGAACGTCAACGATGTATTATTAAAATAATTTTTTTGATGATAACTCATAATTTTATTAGCACTGCGGCACAGATCATTGGAGCATAACAAAAAGATGTAAAAAAGACAACTTGAAAAAACTGAAAGGTGAATGAGGTTGAGGTTTTATTCAAATATAACTAATTGACTTTCTTTCAGCTCTCGGTGCTATTGCGGAGCAAATCAAGAGTTTTATCTGAAGCAAATAATGGTATAAAGACAATCTGGGTTACATTAATCGTTTTATCTGATCTAAATCCTGTTGTTGCAAACTTGTTGTTTAATGGCATTACTACATCACAAGTTACAATTTATTGTGTCGTTTTATATTATTTTCTAATCTTCTTACTCACTCTATAGCAGCTCAATTTCAAGGATATAAAATAGAACAACAGCTTATTGATGCTTAGATACGAGCTTTCAACTCTCATTGAAGAAAATTTATTCAATTTTTTTTCCTAACTTTCAGGGTAACTAAATTTTGTAAATGTAGGAAACAGGATCCTGGATCCAGGATGCGGAGCCAGCGTCTTCACTTGCATTACCCCACATACCATTTTTTAACCCAATTTAGCTTTTTCGGTATTATTTTTTTTTCCATTCGGAAAAATATTATCTGTTCAAGCGCAATACGGATTCTAATATGCAGTTCCATAAAATTCGAATAAGTAAAAATATCGAATTAGTGTGATAAATGTCCTAATGTTCATCATTTTTTGTTCCAGAGTTTCTACTTATGATATTATTCATTTTAATTTCCTTTATAGTTTCTTTATATTATATATCTCATCAAATCATCATTATTATAGCTATAGATTATTATTCTTATTTAAATAAATATTATAACGTTTAAATAGGAATTGCCTCTTCATCTGGATCTACAATAACGAAAATAAATCATGTATTTTAGGTCCATTAAATAAATTTGTTGAAGAGCTGCCGAAATCCTCTGAATGTTAAGAGATATTTCTCATTTCCAAATAACTTCCATCCCAGCACTATATAATATTGTTTAGTTATGTATCGTAACAGGTTTATTTAAAAATATTGTGTTCCAGCGTTATTATTTTCTTTATTGTATTTTTTATCATTGTCCAGCCATAATATTTATCGTCGTCCATGATATAAACGTAAAGCCTAGTCCACACTAGGAGATGGTTCGTCTCGAGACGGTCTCAGCGTCTTCCATTTTCTTCGGGAGACACACTGAGACCGTCTCAGGTTTCCAACAACAACAACAGACAACAAAGTTCGTCTCATTACAAAAATCGCAGTTCATGTTGCCTAGTGTGGACTAGGCTTAATTGAATTGAAACATAAATTAAATACGCGTCTGTCTTTTATAATTTTGATTTTCAGCAACAGGAAAATACAGCTTTAAAAATTAATATTTTTTCTCAAGGGTTGTAAAAGGATTCGTGCGGTTTGATTTCTTCAAAAAATTTACAAACTTATACATTGTCATTATTTCTTGGCGTTTTAATTTTTTTTTTTCAGGTGATGTGAATTCTCTTGTTCTCTTAATCAAAATTGTTCAAACTTTTCACACATTGGTTTTTTTTTCATACCTTCTATATTATGTGATATTTTCTTATGTCAATTGTTTAATTTTTTTATATAAAGTTATATTTTATAATACTATGTTTTGTTGTATTATTTTTATCTTATTTCATTACAATATATTGTACTATATTATATTATTTCGTTTGACTGTATTTTATTATTTTTTCGTTAAAAGATATAAACAACAAGGGCAGGGGCATCTGGGTATCCTCGTTTTACAAAAGGAGCGGTTACCGTGTATGCTAGTTCCCGTTTCGAATACTGGACGTTCCTCAATTTATGCCAAGGGAATTTGGCATGGTTGAGGAAAAGAAAGTGTTTGATTACTTTTTGTAAAATAAGGACGCACTCTTTTTTCGGAAGCCTTGGCGGCGGGATTATAATTTGCATGCTATCTTGGTTAGTCAACAACATGGTTATAGCTTCTCGAGACTTTTCTCCTTTTCACCCTGGATACCGTAAGTGCCTCTGCTCACGATTCCATTCCCTTAGAAGTCTCAATGGGTGGTTATTATTGTGTTGCGTGGTAGCCAAGATGGACGTGTGGGTTATTTTTTTTGCCACAACCGCGGCGCTGCCGTAAACCCAAGGTGGATACAATACATACATACATACAGCTGAAATATTGACAATTTAAGTCATTCTGTGCAACAATAGGTGAGGGGACAACGATTGGCAAATCACCCTACATGGCTTTCACGATTTTAATCAAATTTCCAATTTCAAGTTAAGATTCGCAATTCAATAAGCCTTTTTATTGAAACAAAAATCTTGACTCACAAAAACCCTACCTCATCTTTGGAATGAGATAGTTTTTTTTGCCAGGAATTGTGGCATTCTTCCCTTGAATGAGAAAGTGTTTAGTAAGAAGTGCTGTTAAACAAGTTAAGAATTTTAAACCAAACACTTTAATTTCAATGACATGTGTCAGGTGTTTTACTCACGCTGGTCAACAGAATTCGCAAAAATAAATCTATGATCTAGCAACTGTTACTTTATTACTACCCAACAAACCATTAAGCCCAGTATTTAGCCGAAAAATGGCTGTATAACAGCACTTCAGTGCCTATTAGCCGTATATAATATTTTTAAATGCCAATAGGCACTGTGAGAGTCAAGCAGCTAAGTAGGCCGTATATTGGTTCGTTAAGATGCTGTAGGGCTTTCAAGCCCTCACTGATAGATGAAGTTTAGTGAGGTAAACGTCAGTGCCCATTTAGGGCTTTGAACATGACATCTGAGACTGGTGAAAAATAAATAATAATCCTGAAAGAAAAAAATCGAGGAAAAATTTGCTCGAAATATTTTGTTTTTGCGGCCGGATCGAGATACATTTTATTACGCATCTCAAATTCTTGGGTAGGAAAACCCACAGGTGTTTTACGACAATAGTTTGCGGTGGTACCAGATGCTTAGTTAACGGGATTCCAAAGCCTTAAAAAGTCGTCGGAAGCTTGGGACAAAAACTGTTCCGGAGTTCCGGGTACGAAAAACATCAGGTCTTTCAAGATTGGACTGACAAATTGAATCTACTAGGATACTTGATGAGGAGCTGAGGCGATTTTGCTGCAAAATGCAGGTATGGTTTCGTCGAAATGCAGCTTAAACACCTTTTATTGAAAAGTTATTAAATTCAGTGCAATTAAATAGTGTCCAATATAATTTTGATAGCAATAAAAATGAAATGTTTTGTACAGATTTCAAAATCTTATGTTTATCTTCCGAAAGTTTCCCTAAAATTCATACTCCAAATCTTCAATTTAAGAAGGCCAAATTTTCAATCGTTACGTAAGAACGTAAATAGATCACGCAGCAGTGTCGTCAACAAATCCATGGTCGAAAAAATCCGTGTTCGATTCCCGCAGTTTCTATGCCATAGTAATTAATAAAGTGTAGGTGTGAAGGAGGAAAAGAAACAGAAAGAGCTTCGGGAGAAAACGACGGAACAAGAAAAATTTTTATTTACATTTTTCCCTTATTCTTTTCCTTTTTATTTGCAGTAGAAAATATTTTGACATCTCTTCATTGGCGTCTACCGAAAGTGGGGTCAAGCTGTATATCGGCCGAAATACACGCCAAAAGTGGCATTCGGACAGCCCTTAAGTTGAATATACAGCTTTAAGGCTTTGTAAGCCAGATCTATATTCGATTATTTAGCTGAAGTAGAGCCATTCTTAACGGCTTAATGGTTACTTGGGTAGTCACTTTGATCATAGAAAAATCGATTACGTCAGAACAAATTTTATGCTGATATGAAATATTCTTCAAGAAATCAATCTCAGTCTTAATTTTATTTCGTGTTCCTTGTTCTTGTGCGTGTTCAAGGGGGATTTGACAAAGGCCACAAATTTCAATTTTTTCCAAGGTGTAAAGAATTTAAGAGCTACATATTTTATGATAAATTTTGGTGCTTTGAATTCAAATATGCAATTATTTTTTTTTTAAGTTTTTGTTTTAAAAATAACTTTTGGAAATGATAAAAAATCCTTTTAAAAATCTCGGCATGTTTAAGACAAAACTTAAATACATTACAAAAAACTTTAAAATGAAGTTTCATAATAAGTTTAAACTTTTCTCAAGGCCGTATGAAATTTTGACCCCAGCGAAAGGAGTTTAAGAAGTTTTTTTTATTTGTTTACTCGGGTACTTTGAAGGACTTTCAAAAAAGTTTTGAACCAATTTGAATTTAAGATATTCTTGAAGAAAAACTCAAAAAGTTTTGCAGGCTTCAACAAATTTAGGAAATGAAATTAAATCTTTTTTAAGCTATCTTCAGTTAGATCACAAATATTTGTAATGATATTTTTCCAAATTAGGCTTGAAGAAATATCAATTTCTTCTCCCCCCTCGGTCCTTAAAATTTCCAAAAAATCCAAAGTGGGCAATAAATAAAGTTTAAAGTATTTTATGTTAATTTCGGAAAAAAAAATTCATATATCCGAAAGATTACAAAACTCAAAAACCAATATTGGAATATGTGAGTTATTAAACCGTTTTTATTCTTAAATTTATTGAACTTTTCGATTAAAAATTACTTGTCTTTTGTGCAATAATAGTATGCAATTTTCACGCATACAAGCTTTCAAGCAATTTATTCCAATTTATTTGCTTTTCGCATTATTTTTTTTTTATTATTTTCCCCTCGTGATCTCCGAGTGACAAAAGAAGAATTTGTAATTTATTCCAGCCTTATTAAAAACCGTAGATTTTAACTTTATAAAATCATTGAATGAACTATATTAAATCAATTCAGAATCAGCTTTTTCTTCATTTATTTACTTTGGTTTTTTATCATTAATCATTTAAACGGGCTTGTGATATAGCTCAGTTGACAAGTCTGTTGTCTCCTGAGCCGATGTCCGCGAGTTCGAGCCCAAGAGTAAACATCGAACACAGTTATATCGGATAGTTTTTCAATAACGATCCGCCAACTGCAACGTACAGTACCGTTCATAATTGTATAGAAATTGAAAGCAAGCGAACTGTCACTTCGACTTTAAACTTCCATTACTTTTTACTCTGATGATAGTTTTTGATCAAATTTTTTGCGTTAGACAGATCAACTATCACACTATTATCACACAAAATTTGAGCTCTCTCGAGTTTGTGTGGCTTGAGAAACAGTAATTTTACGAAAATCGGACTTTTTGGACTTTTCATATTCAAACTGCAATATCTCTGAAACTACGCAACATTTTTTATTGAAATTTTGCACAGTGGTTGTTGAAATATAAAGCTAGCATGTCTGAAGTTTTCGAAAAGTTCTTTCGATGAGATCAAAAGCTACGCGAGGTGCAATATTTCAGGCATGACCCTTGAAATGCGATTTCTATAGAATTTTGGACGATTTATGAGAACAATATCATTTCCTCCACCAATCAGAAAAAAAATTTCTGGCAAAAGCTATGAAGAAAAGAAAAAATGGAATAAATGGTCCATTTGTGTTTTGAAATCAGAATTTCGCGATTTTGTTGTGATTTTTCGGTTGAAATAGATTAACTGGTTGTTAAACAGAGAATATGATTTTCCTATGAAAACATTCGTCCAAAATTCTATAGAAATCGCAATTCAAGGTTCATGCCTGAAATATTGCACCTCGCGTAACTTTTGACCTCATCGAAAGAACTTTTCGAAAACTTCAGACATGCTAGCTTTATATTTCAATAATCACTGTGCAAAATTTCGATAAAAATTGTTGCGTAGTTTCAGAGATATTGCAGATGAATGAAAAAAGTCCAAAAAGTCCGATTTTCGTAAAATTACTGTTTCTCAGGCCACACAAACTCGAGAGAGCTCAAATTTTGTGTGATAATAGTGTGATAGTTGATCTGTCTAACGCAAAAAATTTGATCAAAAACTATCATCAGAGTAAAAAGTTATGGAAGTTCAAAGTCGAAGTGAAAGTGCGCTTGCTTCCATTTTCTATACAATTATGAACGGTACTGAAGATTTCTAAAATATCACAAATCGCCCATTTCCTAATCTGTTTTTGACAGTATGCATAAGCTTTCAATGATAAATTGAACATGTTGAACTATTGTGATTATTGTGAACTTGAAAAATGAACTGTTTAAGCCTTTCTTTTGATAACTGTAGGAATTTGAATATAAAAAATGTTTTTATCTCTGATTTTGATCCTCGGCACTCTTGAAATAAAATTTAATATTTTCTACTTTTTATCATCATCATCTCTTGAGTTCAAAAAAGATTCTTTTTCTAATTGTAAATTCATATTTCAAATTACTCAAATCCAAATTTACCCAAATTAAAGATCATTAGTAGAATTTTTCAATTAAAAAAAAGAAATAAAAATAAATAGAATAATTTTTAATTTCTTATGAAATCTGATGTTACATTTTGTAAACTCTGTAACTGTGCACTGATTTTTATGTCCGAAGCATAAATTTCTAGATTTTTCGAAATTTTAATTGGCATTCGTTCTCAGGTGTATCGGCAAATTGATTTCAAATCAGTTAAGTAAACTGCTTGAAATTTATTATCAAGCAAATTTCTAGTTCAAAGTTAAGAACATAATTTTGAACGATTTATCAATGACTCACCGTAAATAGCAAATTTATCAACGTATTTGTAAAATTTAAAACTTGTTCTAAATTGTGTTGTGGCTTTGAATAAGAATTATGAAAAAAATCCTTAAATGTCTTAGAAAGCTGGTGCTAAGAATTTCTTTTTATATTTTTCAAGATTGTGATAAAAAAAAAGTAAAAATAGACGTAAAAGTCACGTCCCTGCAAAAAAAAATTTTAACACAGGATTAGAAAGTTAGAAATTTTTTACACATTTTTGCATCATTAGAGCACCTGTATCCGTGGTCCAAACAGCCGATTTAGACCCAAATTCTGACCCTAGCAACCGCACTGATAATTCATTATACAGGTTTCAACTCAACTCTTTTTATAGCTGGTATAAGGATTGATCCAAAACTTATGAGATTTGGATCCAATTTGACGCAGTTCTAAACCGTTTGACAGTTAATGGAACACGAGTGCAGTTGCCAGTTTTGTCATTGGATCGGATCTTATTTCTCTGGTTCAATTCTTGTATAAATTAGACCCAAGAATAGACCACGAATACAGATGCTCTTAGAGTCTCAAAATATGAAGCACAGGCAGTAGTTTGAAGAATTTGCAAAGATATGTGTTTTTTTTTACTTTTTGTCAATCTGCATTTTCTCTAATTTAATTTCTAACTTAAATTAAAAAGTAAATGCAGTATTTTTTTTAATAATATTATATTCAAAAGAAAATTTGTTTCATACCTAAACTAGTGAAATAATAATATTTGCGCTGCGATGTTACACAAAAATATTATTTTTCCTATGCACTACTCTTTTTGAGACTTTTTTCATCATTTGTGATCTAAATTTGGTTATAAAAACGAATTTCAAATGTTATCGTGCTTTTAAAATGAGGAAATCAGAAGTTTTTGGAATATCTGGATAATTTATTTTGGACTTCGAATCCCATTTCCAACACATGATTCGTAACGAACGAGAAATTTGAGGACATCTAATGTTGTCCATTTTCCAATCCTCTATAAATAACTTCCCCATCCAATTTAGTTTTCATTCTAACAGTAAATAAAGCTCTAAATTCATGGAGAATTGTCACCATCAAACGGAAAACTTACTGGTCATATCTCATCTAATGTCTGTTGTGAACTTCTTTTGTCTCAGAAGCAACACAACAATAAACAGTCTTAAATAAACGGAATTTTAACCTATTTGAATATGAGCAAACATATTCCATGACCGATCATAGTCTATGGATAAGTTCTTAGGATTTGTGTGCTCGAAAATGTAGAGCGATTTTTCGTCCTTCTCACTTCAATTTTTTTTAAAATTTGGTTGGTTGGTAACTTTTTTTAAAGAAACATTTTTTTAGGTTCAGGTTCATCAATCCTTTTGTTTTTGAAGATCTACCGTATAAGATTTGGTATTCAAACATCTTTAAAAAAATACTATCCCCTATTTTGGAGAACGTTATTCATAAGAATTAGTAAATTTTATATAATTGAATATTTCTCTCAATATTGGAAATTGTTTGGAGAATGAACTAAGAGATTAGTAAATCTTCGAGCTGAATCGATAGTTACCTATGAAAAGTGGTCTTAAACCCATAATTTATCATATCACCATAACTAAACATTTTAGTAAGGAAGACAATGAAAAGTTAGCAGTTTGGCTAACCAACCAGTCTGATTTAACCTGATTTCTATACTCAAGGTTCTCTGAATTTTGGGAAAAAAATGTTGGAAACCCTGGATGTACGTTCTCATAGACGCTTCGAACGAGTTTTGAAGATTGATTGTAGAAGCTGAACGATGAACTCCGCATTACGAGGACTTACGAGGACAAAAAATTGATTATGGTCGGGAAAATTACCAGGTAGGTACAATTCTGATACCGATAGCACCTAAGAAGTCACCGAGTCAAAAGATCGCTCACAGGTGCCTTGCAAAAAATAAGAAGCGTTTCTACAGATCTTGACAAAAACTCCCAGAAGTTATGACGGACCCTTACAGTGTATAAGTTCCTCGTGCTGCGTAAGTGGGCAAGGCCTTGCAATTTCAAAGCATTGACAAAGAAATTTGTATTAACCATGCAAAGATTTACTCTGCCAAGAAGTTGGGCCTTGAAGGGCGGTAACTGGACGAGGTAACACAAGAGGAAGAATTGTGTGTTGGTCTCCCCGTGTGAAGATTTGTCCAGTTGATAGTGTGCGCAGCTAATAAAGTGCTCTACAGTTGGGAGAGTGAAAGTGGGATGGTTGCTATGGTGGATAGCCTTTCACTTAAAACCAATTAGCAACTCTTGATCTATGAGTGGAATTGAACTCCACGCATACCTCCTAATCCGTCAAGTTCAACTGGGGCATCCGACCTTGGATCTCACCTCGAACTGAGATTATTTTAAGCCAATGCGCCTCACGGCATACTTGAACGAAACTACTTTCTGCGAAACCTCTCCTATTTACGACTTGAAGCCTAATCTCTCCTGTATCGGCTATAGAACTAACACATCATCGTAATGACTCGAGGTTCACAAACTAACCTCTCCTGTTGACGACTGGAAGACTGATCTCTCCTCTCACGACTAGAAATCTGACCACTCTTCGTGATAACTCTAAGTTAACACGTACCTAGCGTTCATCTGTGTATTTATACGACTCAGCGCCTGATCTCTCGTCTGACGATTCGAAACGATCTTGATGATTTTAGTAGATCTATTAAAGACTTGAAATCTTAACTCTCCGAGTAATGACATTGAATTTCATACACCAACCTTTCCTCTATCGGCGCTTTGAACGCATCGGCTCAGATATAACTCGGCGACGACGACATTCTACATCAACTCCAGAGGTTCCCCCGATGTGATGAATTACTTCTGTATCCCTAAAGTATCCCTCGACAGGGTTCTGCTCCCTTCCTTCAAGGTCCACTGCGAAGAAGTTCAAGCGGCACTACTCAGATACTTCTCGATGATGGCATATCCTATACGGGCAGCCGGCGCACCTTCGATCTGCGTTAACGCAGAAAGTAGAGTCTACTGCAGTTTCTGCAATAGAAGGTACTGCAGTTTCTGCATTAGAAGCTACTGCAGAACCCTTAACAGGCTACCATTATAAGGACAAACCCATCCCTGATCACGTGTCAATTGTTGGCCTCCATATACATCATCTGCACCACATTTTGTTTCCTCAGCATCACCGCAGATGGAGAAGAGTGGCGAATTGCGTCATGTTGAATCCACTTCAAATGGTTTCTCACAATCCAGCTCCAGTTGTCCAAGATCAGACGACGTTCTACCGTCCACTCGTTGAGCTGTCTCACAGCTGCTACCGTTTGGACAACGATCCCTACATAGCGTTTTCTTGTACTTTGGGCATGTCCTTGTTGTCTTAAAAACAGAAATCTTCCTTTAGCTAAACCGAAATGGGCATGTGCCTCGCCACTAAGCCAGCCGCTGCAGAAAAGACGGTATGTTAACCACTGATGACCGGCAGCTTTACGGGTTTTTGTGGAGCTTTTGAAAGTTGTAGCTTCAATCGTGGAGTCCGACGCAACCTGCTCAGATGCTTCACAACGATGTAGTCATCCTACACGTTTCACAGGCTACTGCAGAATCAAGCTCCTTAACAGGGCTATCATAATCTGGACAAACCCATCACTAACCACATGTCAATTGTTGGCCTCCATACACATCCTCTGCACCACATTTTGTTTTCTGCTGTGCGAAGTAGTTCCATCTCCCCGTGGTGCAGAGTGGAAACGTGTCTCCAGACTTGTCACTGTAGGCGTACGGCCAAGAGAACTGCACGTGCAACGAGCTGCGTGCCGAGTGTAGCACAAACGTGGTGTGACTGGGTACCTTGGTACCAGTGCTCAGTTGCAAGAGGGAGGGGTCGTAACGCGTATCGGGTAGTCGCAACCCCGATATGCTGGACGATCAAATGTTCGAGCGGGTTTTGATCGATCTGCTTTTTGGGGAGGTTCTTGGCCCCGATTCGCGGATATGATCGACTCACGACGGGCAGAGGGCCTTGTGCCGTATTCATGTGGTGCCCAGTGGTTGGGCCTCAGTCTGAGTCTTGAGGAGTCGAGATGGAGAACACGTTAGGTGGTGCGAGTATCTCTAGACCCGAGGAGAGGCAAGTTGCTCTCGTCTCAAATTGAGTTAAGAGACGGATCGAATGAGGGCCCTCAAGATACGAGGAGAGGCGACTTGTTCTCGTCTCGTATTATGTCAAGTGGGATGACCGTGAGAAGGTCTCAAGTCACGAGGAGAGGCACAGAGCCTTGTGCCTCAAACTGTGACAAGAGGCCGAATGTAGGCCTCGAGTCACGAGTAGCGGCGAACGAATAGCTGTCCCGTGAGTCGTGAATCGTGACAGTAGAGGGGATGACGATTGCTGGTGTAGCAAGAATAAACGAGTATTGCCGTGGAGCGCTTTGCGCGAGTATGATCTGCCATCACGGGTATGGCCTTTGTTGCTGGTCCAGATGGCAATTATGGCCAGTGGCCCCAGGTGGACTTTATGGTGTAGGTGTACATAGTATCATGAGTCACCAATTGATCCCATGGACCCAGAGTAGCAAACTGGGGGGACGCAGATTTACCACCTGGGTGATCAACTAATAAAAGAAAAACATTTTGTTTCCTCAGAATAACTGCAGGTCGGGAAGAGTGGCGAATTGCGTCATGTTGAATCCACTTCAAATGTTTTCTCACAATCTTACTCCAGATGTCTAAGTTCAAACGATGGGTTCACCGTCCACTTGTTGAGCTGTCTCATAACTACTACTACCATTTGGCTAGCGAAACCTATATAGCGTATTCTTGCACTTTGGCATGTCTAATCATACGAGTGAAATTACAAAGATAAGACAACACTTGCTGCGTAGTGGATGTCAGGAATGGGACCCTAACGTGGTAGGATAACTGCCGTTTTTTTACAAATGAAACTAAAACATAAGACATATCCAGTTTGTTATCGTTGAGAAGTTCGACGAGAACCATCCACTCAGTGGAAATCTTATTATAAATTTCATAAGATACATCTTATGAACCACTTTTTTGCGTCCAAACTAATTTTTCATAAGAGTCTTATGAAATTCTTTCAATTTTCATACGATGTTCTTATGAAAAAATAGAAGAAACGGCATTGTGAAAAAATGATGAACACATTCATTCATAGCATCAGTTTTTTTTTCATCATCTAACAGTACGAAGCAATTGCCAGTTCATAGTTATTATAGTTTTCCTTCAACGTTAAATGTTATTGTTATCTCCGGAATGGTAAGTTCGATTTGATGTTTTTGGTGTGAACGTTGAATATATTAGTAAACTAAAATACATTATTTGTTTACTTTTCAGCAAGCTGATCGGCAAAAAACGGAAGGTCGAAGATTAAGATGCGGCAAAAAAAAACTTTGATGGAGCCGTCTGTTGATGCGCTGCTGATGGTGACCATAAAGGATTTAATTTTAAACAAATTTGGCAAACAATAAAGTGAATGTTTTCAGCAAGAAATACCGAGAATTTTTCTTATTAGAAAGTGATTTACTGTTTCCATAAGAATCTCTTATGAAAAGCAACAACCTCTCATTGAAGTAGGCGTTCATCTTCAGAATTCATTCGCGTCATAAGACAATCTTATAAATTTCATTAATTTTTCTTATGGCGCCACTTCATAAGAGAATCTTATGGCATACATAATAGTATTTTTCTGAGTGTCCGAGTGTTAAGATCCTAGCGTATGCTGTGAAAGACGCGAGTTTAGGATAAGCTTCACTGAATCGGCACTAGACGCGCAAAAGGGCGGACTTCGATTCTTTACGAGAAGATGTGAGACTGGATGCCAGACCTCTAGTCGCCCGGAAGAAGAGATCATTTTGCTGATAGCGGTTGCGCCTATGAATTTAACCGATGAGTGCACTCATGTCCTATTACTTTCATTGGTGCGTTCATGAAGCACTGATGATCTTCTATCTGCTATCTACCCAAGCAACCAAATTTCCCTTAGAAAGGATTATAGAAGCTTAATCAGCCGAGCTGCCAATGTAAACAATACGAAAAAAAATTGACAAATATTTCAAAAATAATTGACAAATCGCTAGAAATTACCCTTAAGGTTCCAGATGTGATTTTATTAGTTCGTTAGAAAAAGCATAGCAGACATTATGATTGCCTCCAAGAAGATGTTGCATAGAAGTTGCATTGAAGTTCTATTTTAATGCTTTAGCTCTTGAGAAGGCGATGGAAGTTTCTGAGTATTTTTTACGTAATAAAAGTTCCTTGAAAGTACCGTAAAACATTTGTGCAACCAAATGTGAACTTCGGAATCCCGCGTGTAAGTTAGTATGCGACTTTTGGTTGCTTGGGTAGCATCATCGGATGCCAGATTCCAATTTTTTACCTAGTTTTGCTGGATGGCTTTTAAGGAAGACACACACTACACATGAACCCCGTTTCAAAAAATTTCGTTAATACGTTGAAAGTCCCTATAATTTTCGATAATCCGTATAAATCCTTAGGAAATGCTGAAAATCTGTAGATATCGGGTATCGATTCGTAGATCCATAGGAGTGTTAAAAATCAGAAGATTTTGCAAACGCTGGTATACGGCTTCAAGTACATTCAGCATCCTTCTATTTGACCTGACATTAATCCGTTGTAAAAGCATCGACTTTATAACCCTTTTCCATGAAGGTCCTTTCCAGAATTTCTAGCTCTGTAACCGAAAGTCTTGCAAAAATGGTATCCACAGCAAACTGGAACCTTGAATTCCAGAGCTTTGGGAAACGCTGTTTTGAGTCATGTCTCAAAACTCCATCGGCCGTTTCGGTGATATCACGCGTTTTGTTTTCGTTGATTTCAAAACAAACCGATGTCGACGGGAGCTCACCAATACATATCCCCATGTTGGGTTCATCACTTCACAACCTCCCCTCTAAAGTGTTGGTGAGTGACCAAAATTTTCCGGAACCATGTGTAGGTGAGTGCCTTCGCTAGATTTCTCTCACCACTTGAGTTCGATGGCAGTAAAGTTTTGTGTACAAACATTTTCGATTTTTTTTACATTTTTTTTCTTAAGCCCACTCATCAACCCACCAGCACAAGGAATCCACTGGATTCTGTTGGTTGGGTTGGGGAGTGTTGGTGAGTTGTTAGGAAAATTACGTAACTTTTTTTCTTCTTTGATTTAGGTGGAAATAAATATGTCTACGTTTCAATTCGTCTTAGAGACGGATCATGAATATGAATGTTTTTGTTGTTGCAGCAAAGATGGAACAAATTGTGTTGAAGTCGACGTTTTGCTTTAGGCTAGCAAATTATTGAATTTATTTTAAATCATAAAGTATAAATTAGCAATTTTATGCTGTGGAGCAATCCGTCGTTTTCAATTATTACGCAAAAAACCATCAGTCATTGGAAAGTCATCAGCGAATATAGTGAATTGTTTTTTTTCTTCGAGAATGGGCGAAATTCACGCGATTTCCCCGATACTGACTGACTGACATTGACAGCAAAAGCAGTGAGATCAACCGAGACGTTCATGATCATGAACTGGTTTTTTGGAATGGCGAACGAATTCATTCGTTTTGGTCCGCAAAACCGCAAACGTGTGTTGGTTCTCGTCGAGAGTGTCTAGACGAGCGAAACTGATTTCTTATTGGATTACTTCATAATCGCTTGCGGTGTTCATAATCGCGTGTATGTGTTGATTTGTGAAGCAAGCAGTGATACCAGTTTAAATGGAATATTTTGAACTTGTGACGTGCTGGCTGCACTGCCGGCTATTAGTCGGTCGCTCGTCGCCAGTCAGTCGTCCTCCACTATGACAGGACCGCACTCAGAAGAGAAACCACGAGTGACGAGACACATATGGTGTGGGTGTGTGTGCATGCGGAGTGTCTGGTGTCAAGCTGCAGGCATGTCGAGCGGATCAGAATCCATGTGTGACTGTGTAGACACGAATCGTGTAGAACAGGAATAAATATGAAAATAACATAACATTGACCATTTTTTTTCTCCTGTGTTGCCTTGCTATTCCTTCGACTCGCTCTGCCTTGTTAAACCTATTTCGGAGGACCTCGGATTTGATTCTGAAATGCGTCTCAGCCAGCAACACGGTGCTAAGATTTCCGACTGACCGAGGAGATGTTTTGACAAAACTTAACCTTTCCATTTACAAGTAACATTGCGACTTACCTTTGCGGTTTATTTGCATGCTATTCCAGAAGAAAGTGGTTAGAATCTTCACTCGCTGGTCACCGACAATCAGCAGATCACATTAGCTCGATGAATATATTTTTGCTTTCACAAATAGCACAGCTCAATTTAAATATATAAAGCACTTTTTCCTCAAATTGGTTTCTAGTATAACCAACACTTGTTTTCGGTATCAAAATCACTTGTCATCGAAGTTTGCACTTTGCACGAACGTTTTCGATTTCGACGTATTTTTCAAGCATTCAGTGCAAGATCAGGCCTTCACCAAGGTTGAAAGATATCCTTGCTCCAACTCGCTATCGCTATCCCACTCACGCCGAACACTTGAATCGAAGAAACACTCACGTTCACTTTGTTTGCAGAAATTAAATTTCTAGCTTGTTTAATTTGCTTTATTTTCTATCTGCGTTTAATCGCCCCCGATTCACGGCACCGCAGTTCTAAGTACATATCTTTCTTACGCAAACACTCAACAATTTTGCAATGGTTTCTCTTCTATCTGAGTAGTACTTGTAATTTGTAGATTTTTTTTTCGCTGCTTCCTTTCGTTCGTATCAAATTTGTCCATGAGTCTTGTGCTGCAGAGTCATAACGATTTGCCGAGTAGTAGCAGTGCCGATGAAACTATTGCAGCAACTCGATGAAACTATAATCAAGACCAGAGAGAGAGAGAGAACGAAAAAAAAGTAAATATTCAATCAAATATTGTTGAGTGGTGCAGCAGGGTTGCCAGATCGCTAAGGTCGACCACTGACAGAAGTTGGGATAACTTCATACATCTGCTCCTTTACTTATTGTACTACAATCTTATGCTTGAATACCAAAAGCAAGATTCAAAGCGCTTTTTTAGATATGACGAGACTTCAGTGATATTATTATTGCCATTCGTCATCCAATTGACTGTAAAATTTTGATAGGCATCAGCATAAAATCTCCTAGAACGTTTGATGTGACCAGAATAGATGTCTGTTAGGTCCTGTAAGTGGATCTGATGAGGGTGCACGCAGTTCCTTTGTACCAGCGATTTATAATATCTTTGATTTTGAGCTTGAAACTCCTAAAAACGGTGTCAACTGGGTGAGAGCAGAAGCATTTTTCTCGTTGCTACATTCTTCCTTTGGGCATGGAGCCTGGCGAATTTATATTACTATCGATTGCCATGGATTAAACCCAGCTTTAGTTAAGTCACCAAAACCTAGTCCTCTGCGCAGTTGAGCCATAGTCTCAGTTCAGCTTCTTTGGGCGACGAATAACCTTTGGTCTATTTCTTTAAATCGATAACCTCTAACTCATTGCTTGGCCCGGGCACCTGATTATAAAGTGGAGACTTCTTTCTGGAAATTTCATGAAATTTTTGAAGATTTTCACTTATATTGAAAGGGAGGCTGGTCGAAAAATCCCCGATTGTGCAATGATCTTCCAATCAGCACTGGCAACATTGCTACACCACTACCATATTCCAAGGTGTTTCTCCCCACACAACCATCAATCGACGGGTCTAAACTGTATGTTGCCATCTAAACGTGCTGCTCACAAACACAAAATCGCACACTGCAGCGCTCACTTATAGTTTCCACCATCATCAGTCAGTGGGAGTTCTTCTTGTGCTCTTTTTTTTCCTGCCTTGGCACTAAAGAAATCCAAAATATTTTCACACACGTCAACGAGCCGAAACGTCGTCGTCGTTGTTTTTGCTGTTGTTGTCGGTGGTGGGGAAAATCAATCGACTTGGAGTCGAATTTTCCGAAGCACTCAGACAACCTGGGTAGATGAGAGGTTGGGGTAAGGGGAGAAAGAAGAGAATAATTCCACACAACACCGATTTTTCCTCCAACACACCAAAACAAAAAGATTTTTTCAACTTCACGCAAAGTGAAAATTATTACCTTTCGAATAGGGATTAATTTCACCAATTCAATAGTTATTTGTAATCTTTCAACACTTCCTAGCCACGCATCTAAACACTCAAAAAACTACTCGGAAAGATTTTCTCCTTGAAAACTAGATTTGAAATTCCACGAAATGAATTCACCAGCAATAATGAAGGAGGCACAAAAATCCACACGAGTCTCGCGAGAAGACTCCGCACTGAAAAAAACACAAACCGTAGCGACGTAAATTCGCGATTTTCGATGAACGAGTAGCTAATCGAGATCCACTCGATTGAATCCCTGGTCCGGAACAACGGAACTTCCGGCAGCGCAATCAGAAAAACCGAAACGAAACGGGAAAACTCGCGAAAAATGTCGAAATTTTCGAAATCGATTCCACCAATAGAACCACACAGAGCCGACGGGTACGGAGAAATATCAGTCGTCGTCGTCGTCGTGCGTATATTAGACGGAGGAGCCAAGCAAGATAAGTATAGACACACTCTCACTCGAATGAATGTCGGTTCGGCAGGCAAGTGGGCTGTTTCGCAATTCGCTTTCCCACTCTGGCGTTCGGCGTGATATGACTTGTCAAGAATAAAGAATGAATTTGTTGTGTCAGAGTGAACTTATTCGAGTCGACTTATTCAGGAATCTTTCGTTCACCCCGAGAGATCCTATTATACAAAGGCGGAATTTTTCGAAACCCGCTACGGCTGTCCATGTATTGCTCGGTGAATTCTTTCATATCACCGGTGTGTGGTGGTTCATTAGGATTCACTACGACGGATTTTGACAACACGTGTGCGAGGGACCTCGCAAATAAAAAGATTTTGAACCTTATCGTGTCTGATTTTGGGAATTCATGTATTACAATGCTCAAAATGATGACAGACATCATGCACTACGACACTGCCACCGGTTCCCTTGTTCAAAAGGGCCAAAAACTTCATCTGGTTTTCAGAAATGATACCCATCAGATCCGGATTACTCGATTGGATCTTCAGGAGCAGCGATGGCAACAGACGGGGGTCCTCCTGAAGTAGCTATTTCATCTCGATGAAGATCAGATGTTCCTGCAGGAAGGCCAGTCGCTTCTCGGACGACGGAATGTCATACCTCGCCATGTTACCATCCGATTCGAAGACGTTCTGCTGCTTCCAGACATCTCTTGGAAGAAAATAGTGTTGAATAAGCATAAATCTATTATATAAAATTCTCTTGTAACGGTGTTTGTAGTACTACTCCTCCGAAATTACCCAAAAGGTTTGAATGAAATTATGCGAATCGGTTTATATCGAATAAAAATATCAGAAAGTCGCATCAATTGTCCGTAATCATTGAATTTGATATAAATTGAATCAAATTAAAGTCATGGCCTTCAATTTTTTTCGAGATTTTCTTTCCATTGGGCGCCGAGCGGGCGGTTTGTTTTTCATCTCCATGGTTGAGGCGTCGCCAGCAAGCGTCGAGAAAGGATAGTAACCAAGGCAAAGCATACTGATTAGTTGAAATATTTGGGCGCGCATTTCTAAACCAAGCATAATTTCAATGCATGTGGTGGCGATATGAAGCCTAGATGTGTTTTTATCTACTCGATTCCTACATCATTTGTACCGCACATGGTAATGCATGACGCCCAGATTGATATTTTGCCGATCAAATCAAAACCATTTAAACGATTTAAAAAAATGAAACTATTTTAAGTTCAGAAGAAATTGTTGTCTGAAAAATATGAATTTAGTACTGATGCATATAAAATAATGGTATGACTCTTTACGGACATTTAAAAAAATGAAAGTGGAAAAATTTACAAACAATTTTATAATCCAATGACCCTAGAATCAATTTTCGAACATGTACAACTGTGCTCGACTGAAGATATATGAAGTGCTTCAAAATTTACAGAACAACAACAAAATCCGTTGAAGATGAACACACACTTGAACTGAACAAGAGCCTGTCCTTCAAAAAGGATTATACACGATTGAAGTTTATTTTAAGGTCTAATGCAAAGATTTTTTTGGATTTTTGCAAGCTTTAGTGAAAGTTATCAATAAAATAAGAAGAATTTTCAGTTAATGTATGTTAGAGGCTTTTATTTAGAACAAGTGCAAACGTTCATCATTTACAAAAAAAATGCCGAAAATAACATTCACTCCTGTCATTTCACACGGTGGAGCAAGTGGCAATGCGCCTTTCAGCCATTAAACATAGATATACTTTTTAAGAATTTTTTTTTTCCAAAAAGGTCATAAAGGGTATCCCGAGTGTTGAATCTGAAGCGGATATTCAAAATTTTTAAATGTCTTTGTAAATGAAGGTCTTATGGTAAGTATTCAGTGATCAGTATTCAGTGAAATTGAAGTACCAAGCATTATTTCATTCTGGAGAAAAACTGCAGATATATCAATGAAAGTTGATAAAAAAGACAAACAGGAACAAGTATTTAATTCATTTTGAAGTCTTTACACTGACGCATCTGAAAAAGAATAAAGTGTTTCCACTTGCATCAATAAATGGGACAAATGTATACTTAGATATTTCTTTTTGAAAGAATATGAAACTTGAACTGTGATGATAGCCGAAGCACACTTTAATGTTTTCAAAGATTTCGAGGTATATTTACATGAAAACTTCCAGAGAAAACGAATGAACTCATGAAATCATCGTAGCCTTAACAGGTTAGCTCTTTTCGATCTTTTTAATTTTTAAATACTTGCATTTCAATCAAATGTTATTGAATCTTGAAAATGTCGGATAGAAGATCAGAAGAAAATTCTAAGGTGGTGAAAAGAGCGAAGAGCATTTGAAATAGAAGCTTGACCACATACTAAATTCTTTGTCCCGCACCAATTAACTGTATTGTAGAAGTATTACCCATACATTTTTCGATACAGTTAATTATGGATGGTTCGACCGCCATGTGAGTGTGTGAGTGCACATGTGCCGAACGGACAAAAATTGGTGCGGGACAAAGAATTTAGTATGTGGTCAAGCTTCTTTTTCAAATGCTCTTCGCTCTTTTCGCCACATTAGAATTTTCTTCTGATCTTCTATCCGTCTTTCATTTCAACTCTTTAACCCTCACTGATAAAGCAGCAAATTCATTTCATGAAATTTTTTGCTTACAAATAATAAAACGGCGAACTTTTGTTTTGGACATGGTTTTGATGAAAATTTGGATAATAATTTCTATGCTGCTTGAAAATGGTCAGTAAAGAATCATCTCTAACGTTTTTTTTTATTTCTGCAGTTTTAAAAAATATACCATCCAAAGTTACTCGGGAGCTGAAAGTGCTGCGATAGGTAGAATATTGGACAAATACTCCAAAAATGGTCCCGATATTCAAAGTTCTTTTTCCATAAAGATCATATGCAATAAATTTCAATTATTGAGAAACTTTTGATTTCGATTTCAACCTTAAAGTGAACTCGAGCAAAGCGGAGTAAATCAACTAAATGGTGTTCATTAAATGAAACCTTGATATTATCAACATATAGTTATTAATGGAGCAAGTTACAAAGAGTAGATTTTTTTTAGCATGAGTCTTGCCAAGTTTGATGGTTACGTTGAGTGCTGAAAAAATCAACTTTGCAACGGGAAGCTGATACCTGATACCATTCGGGAATATTCAAAGCATACGAATCAAAGAAAAGTAAATGAAAAGTATTCATGCACGTAAGATTGACTGAAGGTAATGTTTTGATAATTTATGTTAAGACCCGTAGAATTGAGTTAAAATTCTTAGGATTGATTCCGATAGAATTAAGCGGAAAATTCGAGTAAACGGAAAAGAAGGATATGTAAAAAAACTAGGACATGTTCACGAAAGCAAGACAATTAACAATCAAGATTTGATGCTTTTTTAAAGTCAAACAGCGAAGAAAAAAATGAAAAATGGACGCCAAGTTTAAAATGGTAAAACGAAGTTTACGGGGTCTGCTAGTCTATTATAAATTGGCTCAATGTCTTCCAGCTTTGCTTACCAGCCCGGAAGATTTTTTTCGCCTCTATGGATTATATTTGCAAAAATCATGGCGAAATCTTTATCTTAGCAATATATTTATGATTGGCAAAACTCAGTGTTTTACACATAATCAGAGCACCTGGCATCCCAGCCAGTCAGCAGCCAAGCAAACAGCCAGCTGTCAAATTTCGGCTGCGTTTTGCAACCGCCGCCGCATCCAACCCTCTACTTTTTGCAAAAGTGGCACCACCATACCTAGATTCATCATGTGACAGGCTTTAGTGTGTACAACAAGTATAACCCTGATGTTTTTACGAACGGTGAAAAAGTTGATTTTCCAAGTTAAAATGCTTCTTTGAATCAATCGCAATACAATATTATAGTGATTATATTACGTAGTTACCGTTGAATTAAAAATTCAAAGTTCTCACCACTTTGAAAAATTTGCTTCAAAAGTTTTAAGGCTACCACGAGCAGCGACAGGTCTGGTGGTTCGGCAAGATGGCGACCAAATTGCCATCAAAAACTGTCACTAGGGTACCCAAAAGGTTCGGCGACTAGGTCCTAAGGTAAGGGTAAAGTTCTGATTTCGTTTGGCATAAACAACTACAGCAGTATCACTAAACTGGACAAATTTACATTGAAAATAGATACAAACCCAACAAAATCTTCCGAAATCGAAAAAATTAACCTTGCAGAACACAATCTTCGTATCTTCACTCCCCCTACCACAAAGAACAGAATCTGTTTGTAAAAAGTGTCCCCATCAGTTTTGGAACTGAAAAACTGTTGAAGCATCCCAAAACTGAGTCCAAGATTGTTGAGATCACAGTAGCGATCGCCTCATCACCAACCAAACCATTGCTAGGAGCAACCTAACAAACAGTTGTTACCTAGCTGTTATTTTCCAGTCCAATCTTAATAGCCGTTCAAACCAGTCGAAATACACTTAAGCTCTGCAAATTAATAAACGCGTTTTCCTATTGATTCCGAGTCAGTTTAAATTAAGTCCCAGTTGTTAATTTAAACTCAATAGGTTATGGGCACCACCACGAAGGAACTCGCGCACGGAATCCCACAGTTCAACGGAAATGCGGCGGAATTTGCGAACTGGAGCTACCGGGTTCGACTGTACTTAAAGGCGGCAGGTGTCTCGGCAGTTCTGGACGGAGAGCCTCCGGTAACAGCTGCTGAGAGGAGAGCGTTTGAAGCATTGGATGCGAGGGGGCAGTCATTGCTGGTAAGCTGCCTAGCAGACGAAGTCCTTGAGGTCGTGCGTGAGAAGGCAACAACCAGGCAAATGTGGGAGAGTCTTCAGGCTACATTTGCCAAAAAGTGTGTTGCTGATCGGACCATCACGCGAAAGCAGCTGTCCAGGCTACGGTTGAAGGAAGGTGGTGACATGCGGAGCCACCTGGTTGAATTTGACGGGCTGGTAAGGAAGCTGAAAACGGCAGGGGCAAAAATGGAGGAAGAGGATATCGTCTCGCAATTATTTAACACCCTCCCAGACTCCTACGATCCACTCGTTACGGCACTAGAAAGCGTGAACGAGGAGGTTTCCTTGGAAACAGTTAAACAACGGTTGCTAGCCGAAGAAGCAAAACGATCTGATCGTGAAGAGACGTCTACCGACTACCAATCAGCTTTTTCTGGAAACCGTTACGGTAAAAAAACAAGGACCGCAAATGAGAGGCAAATGCCACAGGTGTGGTAAGTCAGGGCATTGGAAACGAGAATGCAAGAATGAACCGAACGAAAATGAAAACGGAACAAACTTGGAGAGCAATCGGTTTGTTAGTTTCTTGGCCGGATGGGATTCATACTCCGGAAGAAATCAACGATGTGTGGTGTTCAAGCTGGACTCTGGTTGTAGTGACCATCTCATTAGCAACAGGTCGCTCCTTACATCAAGTCGTGATCTGAAGGATCGGATTAGCATCAACGTAGCAAAGAAGGGACAGGTTATGTTTGCAAGAACGAGCGGCGAAATCAGCGGTAGAAGCAACAAAAATTTCACCTTGCATATGAAAGATGTTCTGGTTGTCTCTGACCTACGGGAAAATTTAATGTTCTGTAAAGAAATTAGCAAAAGCGGGAGTCTGCGTCATCTTTTCTGGGCGCACAGTGATTCTGAAGAAGGGCTTCGATGTTTTGGCCACAGGAAGACTTCATGGAAATTTCTACGAAATTGAATTGTTTGTCGAGGAGAGACAGGCAAACTTGTGCGAGCTAGAGGGGGACCCAGATGTTGGAGCAGAATCAAGAGTTGACAAAAATGTATCTGGCGATTCGGTCATTGGCGTTTACCATGGACACGCGACACCGGAAGCGATCCCTTCACACTCAAAACGACGTAAAATTTCTGGATGTTCGTCGTCGAGGTCCAACGGAAGGGAGCACGGGCTCCCTGAGGTAAATGATTCAGAGGAGAATGGACTGCAATCAACACAGAAAAATCACGAAGAGCGGTTCGTGAAAGGTCCAAGCAGTTTGAAAACTCAAATGTACAACTGGACGTCCCACGTAAATGATGGCGGTAGAAATGCTGGTCGATTGAAAATAAGGCGGAAGGCCAAGAGACTGCAGTCAAACCGATTCTCCGAAAGGATGGGAATAGACGATCGAGAGGGGGTGTTGAGATCACAGTAGCGATCGCCTCATCACCAACCAAACCATTGCTAGGAGCAACCTAACAAACAGTTGTTACCTAGCTGTTATTTTCCAGTCCAATATTAATAGCCGTTCAAACCAGTCGAAATACACTTAAACTCTGCAAATTAATAAACGCGTTTTCCTATTGATTCCGAGTCAGTTTAAATTAAGTCCCAGTTGTTAATTTAAACTCAATAAAGATCATAAAGATAGAGAGGATTAGACGCAAAGCGGGAGAAGATTTAGTCGATACCACAAACCTTTATATCATCATATATGTATGTATCTTCCGAAACAAACTATTTATATTTCCGGAACGCCAGGGCAAACCTTGCTGGCGTTTCGGGTACAAAGAAGAAAAATGTATGTATATCGACTGCCAGATGCTTGAATTACGCGGAAAGAGGCTACGAATCTGATTCCTGTTCAAAACAGATAAAGTGTACAAATTGCTCCAGCAATCATCCAGCCAATCAATAAAAATTGCCCCCAAATGACAAAAAGGATGGAAATTCTAAAAACTGATGAAAAGCAAACAGATCCCCTACCAAGAGCCGAGGCAATAAATCCCCACCACCACTAACCGTTTCGCTATTCTAGGTGAATATGGCGAGGAAGAGGATAAACAGAGTGTGATCTCCAATCACACTCCTCTCCGAACTAAACGAATTCTCCACAGAACATCGGCTAGGGAAAGCATTCGTATGAACCAAGAAACTCCGGTGCTCTTCACTCAATTGAACAACTCGATCAGAATCAAAGATTCAGAACATTTGTTTCATGAACCCATACAGTCAGACAAAGCTAGAAAAGTTTATGGACAAACTGAGAAGGTTTCTAATGAAGGAATTGAGATGCTATAACTTGATCTCTTCGCTACAATACATCCACAACAAGATCAGGCATGGAATCAAAGAAACAAGCAATCTAGCTGAAGCAGACATTCGCCTGATCAAAGTCGCTGACGAAATCAACAAGGTTATGAACTACCTACAAAAATCACAAGAAAACATCAAAGTCGACAACTACAACAGTTTAGTGTAAACCCTAGTCCTCACACGGCAACTTTAACTGCGATTTCGGTTGTTGAGTCTTGTTTATGTTTACATCTTGGTTGCTGAAGGTCTCCTATACTTTAAGGAGACTTGAGACGTGCATCTCACCAAATGTAAACATAAACAAGTCTCAGCTACCAATATCGCAGTTCAAGTTGCTGAGTGTGGACGAGACATAAGGCATTCACGATCTTGCAGCAGAACACTCGCAGTATACGAACAATGAAATCGATGAGAAAAACATTGATGGAGCTCTACTGCAAAAAAACGTGACTCAAACCAGAGAAACAAATCAAAGGATTCAACGTCTTTACTAAATGTAGATCGACAGGATATGGAGGAGTAATAATTACACTAGCGGATGACTTCATAGGAGCTACAATAGACGACGTAGGGCCAATAGAAGTAATTGCGGTTAAAATAAGCCACAGTACACAAAAAGGTTGTCGAAAAATTTTTTGTGTTTTTGAGAAAAAAAAAATCTGACTTTCTGTGATTTAACCCAAAAGTTCTGTGATGGTTTTCTCTGATGCTATTTGCAACCTTATCATATTTATCTAATTCAAAGTAAGAAATCGTAATTTGATACTGACCAAAAAAATTATAATTTTGGAAATCCCTTCAAAATTCTAAAATTCTGTGAAACCTGTGAATATTTCATAATTCTGTGTTCTGTGACACAGATTTTGTGATGAAAATTTTCTCAAAATTCTGTGAAATTACAGATTTTTCTATGATTTTGGCAACCTTGGTACAGACCCGATTACATTGGTGTAGAATCTACTGTCAAAATATTCCTAAATTAATAGTTTCTCATGAGAATTCCAGGCGAAAAAATAGTAGGCGGGGACTTCAACGCGCACCACCAGCTCTGGGATTCGGCCGCAACTAAATGTGCGAGAGGGCATGCCCTTTTACTGAGATTTCAAGAATGTCCAAAGAACTAGCCAACAAGTTTGCAAACCTGATCTTCGAAGATAAAGAAGAAAGCAATTTCCAGAAGCCTGTCATACACACCTTAACACACCTCGAAGGATATGAGATGGCTATCTCCGAAAGCGAACTCTATCAGGTATTAAGATTAAAAAATCTACATAACCCACCGAAAGCACATTGAACACGTAGGCTACAAAAAAGATAAACTTGATAAAGATGTGGAGCAGGAAAAATAGCGGTGCAATCAGAGAAACCTTGATCAAGGTTGATAACGCGATTACTAGAAGTCGATTAGAATACGGTGCCTCAGTTAGCGGAGCTACAAAAAAACCACCTTGAGAAAACTTTAGCCGATGCAGTTCAACTACTTAAGAACTGCTATGGGACATTTAAAAGACACACCAATCAATGTAATGCTCTCAGACACAGGCCAGCTGCCGGTAAGTTTCAGAATGGACTTGCCAACTAAGCTAAACAAAAAAGCCCAAAAATAGAGATCCCAAGCAACCAAAAGTCACATATTTACTTGAATGAAGGATTTGAAAGTAATATATTGGCTGACAAAGAGAATCAGCTTCCCAATTCTCTTGGGTGAACTTTATTTTTTTTGTGATGGTCCCTTGGGCCCATTTGGGTCCTTCCTCCACCCCATACGCATCTTTAGAAGTGGGAGGGACTGTTTATGCTATGCATAATTTTGTTTGCATTAATTTATTCAATTTCAGTACGACTTGTTCGTCTAACTCCCGCGTATGTCAATCACCGTACAATTTTATATCTGATGTATCCTCAGATCTTCATCACCTTTATATGATCCTTTTAAGGATTGGTCATTATTTCAAAATATCTGTTTAACGTGTTGTATCGCCAGTTTCTTGAAAGTATTTATGTTTGCACTATCTTTGATGCTCTGTGGTAAGCTGTTAAACATTTTCAGTCCGTTGTAGAAAATTGGTCGTTTGGTCATATCCTTTCTCGCACTTGGAAGTCTGAAATCTTGGGCTCCCCTTGTATTGTAGCTATGTACATCATTGCCATACTGCAAAACTTTATGTGATAATTAATGAACTTGAAAGTTACAAAAGTGATTACTATGTACGTTGTAAGGGACTCAAGTCACATAAAGGATACAAAAGTGCCCAAAACAGGATTCACTAAGTCACAAAAGTGCTTTGAGGTGCTTTCTTCCTTGCTGGCTGGTTGGCTGTCTGGTTGGGCGGGTGCTCCATCACCACTTCGAGTTTTAGTTCCTGTAAGAACAACATCTAGGCGTGATCTAGTGGTAGCGTGTTCGATTCTCAACACGAAGGTCGGGGCTCGATCCCCAAGCCGGCAATTTTTTTCAAAAAGCATTTTTATACTTGAGTAACGGGGTGGCAAATATTCTCGAACGTGAGCTGTTAACTTTCGTGAAAGCATGACGGTCGTTGAGGTATGACGCAATCCAGTCAAGTGCCCAATCAGGGAAACCTATACGATCCAGCTTTCCAATTAGTATTTTATGCGGAACGCGGTCGAATGTTTTTGCAAAGTCAATGCCGATAGAATCGACTTGACAACCTTTCTCCATAAAGTCACTCAATGAGCTTACGTAGCACATCAGGTTGGTAACGGTTGACCCTTGCTTCACAAAACCATGTTGAGCCACGCAGATCCAAGGTTTAATAGCAGCATATATCTGTTCGTGCATCAAGACTTCAAAAATCTTCGAGATGGAGTTCAAAATCGAAATAGAACGGTAGTTTTCCACGCTGTGAACATTTATCCATTTATGTATTGGTTTAGTTGAGTCAACTGCGGACAACTTCTCTTAGATTCTCGTTGGATTGTAAAGAGGCGAGGTAGTTGCTGTCTGTGTCAGTACCAGCTGAACAATAAACACTCTTAAAAAGTCTGCAAACATATTCGCCGATTCCGTCGGGTTGGGAGCAATGGCATTAAGAGTCAAATCAACGGGAATGGATGCGTTTTGTTTTCTATTTTTAAAATATTTCTAGAAGGATGAGGAATTGCGTTGGAAATTTTGTGGAAGTTGAGAAACATGTCGACGATAGAGCAGATCATTTAAATTCGTTCTCTAAGGATCTCAAACGGCATCTTCGATCTTCAGAACAATTTCTGTTGAAACTTTTACGAGCCTTCCGTTGTTGATAACGAAGTCGTGTAAGATCGGATTCCACCACGCGTGCCTCAGAGATTTGAGACTTTTTGCGAGCTTCTACGGAATGTTTTGTCTAAAAACTGCATAAATTTTCTATAAAAAGCATCCAGAGTGGAGTCAACATTGTCGACAGCTTCTAGAGATTCCCAATCGGTTGAATCCAACACAGTAGTTACCAGATCGTAATCACATTTACTGAAATCAAAATCTAGCTCTCCAACAGATTCTGCTTGAGGACATACGCCATGAGTTATTTCAAGGCATTAGACGTACGGCTTATGATGGCGGTCCGTAGGACATTCCATACAACATTCTGTGCGTAAATAGTGCGTTTCCAATTCAAAAGCGCGTTTCAGGCGATTTAACAACTCACACTCATTTTGTACCGATTTACACCACATTACATCATTACACCACTTAACCATTTCATTCTGTTCGGAAATATCGAAAGCAATAGTAGCGTTTCAGGCGGTTAAACCTCAGTCGATTTAGAATCGGGCAAGTTCAGTAAGTAATCAAGAGAAGGTGATATGAACCGATGCCAAGAGTGCAATTGAGATAGAGAGATAGTTTTTTTTCTCTTTTAACGATTTTTTGGAAGCTGAATTATAAGGCCGTTGGAAGCTGAATTAGGTCATTAGGTCATTAGGACTTGTTTTGGAACTTGAAAGTATCAATAAGAACTTAAATTTTGAGCGGCAAAGAACGTACTTCATATCAATGATGGGACTGAGCAAGCTTTTGTGTACCTGTTATATGGGACTTTTGGATGTGACCATTTATAAACCTTCAATTCCTTATTATTTAACAAATAATTTGCAAATTGCACGTTCGGACTTGAATTTTTTGAACAAAAAACAATTGTTTTGTGTTTTTTTTTTCTCGAGTAATTGAGTGGTTGCTTTAGAGCCACTGCACGCCAGGCGAAATAGAGATGTTGCATTTCTAACCTCATTTCCCTTGTATGTTAGGCGAGGTATCATTTTGTTCGAAAAATTCACGTTCGAACCAAGGTTGCCAAAAAAAAATCTGTATTTTTGCGAAAAAAAATCTGACATTCTGTGATTTTACCCTAAAGTTCTGTGATACATTGTTGTGATGAAAATAGCATACATATATTTGAAAGGTCATGAAAAACTGGATCTTTTTTACATTTAACTTGGGAAAAATGAATTCCCACGAGGTTTTTCACATTTTAAAAATAACAATATTGATTTACAACTAAAGTTATAGAACAAAAGATGCATAATTGAAGGCTACTTTAATGATCGTAGAGGATAGCCTTCCAGTCTTCTAAGCCAGCGGGTATGAGATCGAATCCCGGTCACGGCATATATAGAGTACACTTTCTGTAGGTTGGTGGTTTTAGCATTTGTAAGATGCTAGCCATCATATACTCGAAAGATGTACGCTTAGAGTTAAGAAAAAGGAAACTCTTCGAGGAAACATCAAGTTTCATTGAGATCCTGTATGTGTTTGTGTTAGTTTAAAAAAAATTATGTTTTGAGGTGGATCATACATGCTTCATTGGGAAGATAGGGTGGCAATGAAAAATAAGAAATAATGGCAAAAATACATGGAATTTCATCACCTCTTTAATCACAAACTTAAACGATCCTATCTGGTAAAAAAAACTTTACCGGTATACCCATCCATTGAAAGTCTAGTTATTGAAATTATTCAAATTTTCATTTTTGGCTTGAACGATGGCCGCCATGACACTTTGCAACAGTGTGCGGACCGGTCCGGCGATCGGAAACAGTACCGGCGCGGCGGGGCACAGGACCAACCTAACCGGGGGAACTACGCGCTGTTTCACTGGACTTGCTCGCTCGGGTCATACTCGCTGACTGGCTGACTGGCCGACGTGCACGCTCGTGACGAACTATCAAGTGGTGGTTTAATCCATCCACACATCCCCCTCCTATTCCAAATAAAATAAATGAAAAATATTTCAAGTTCGTTTCTTTTAAGTAAATTTTCAAGAACAAAATTTTTGAACGCAGAGAAACGCCATTGCATACAAAGTGTGCGTTTCTCATAAAAGAAACAATGATTGTCACGCACGATATGAGTTCACTACTTCAAACAAGCTCTCTTTTGTTTTAGAAAAGGTTTACTTGGCTGAACCATGAAATTTACCAATGAACTGATGTAAACTAAACAACTAAACAGAACTGGATACATGCGCGGCCGGTGCTTTCATATTTCAATTACACCCTTCCCCGACCTTTGTAGAACGAAATGATTTTAAAAAGTTTTCCCTGTTTTATCACCGATTAGTTAGCGATGAGAATATTCGGAATTTTAGCGACAATTATTTCGTGAACTGTGCAAAAATTTAGGGAAATCGGGGACATAGAGAAAATTTGATAAAACTGCCCATTAATTCATCTATTCTCTTTCTTGAATAAATGCTAATCATTGGATGATACTCTCCATAAAATAGTGTAAAACCACGTTGCATTAAACTGTGTAAATCCACAGTATGATCTGAAAGTCATCCATAATATTACTCGATCAGAAAAAGTAATCCAAAGCACAAGAAAAACTACCATGTTCGGAACGAGGTTTTCATTGCTTTGTTTTGTCCGAATTTTCTAATGGAGAATGTTGAACTTCATTTAAAAGTGAGGTATTGCTTTAACTAAATCGCAAAACTCTCGCAAATGCTTTGGAGGGACTTTCCAAATATTTGAAAGATTCGCATTCAATAATCTCTACGAAAGAAACAAAATATTATCATCTCACAGCTCAGGGTTTTCGCTGCTAACAACACTCATTTTAATTTTAACTAACTAAATTAATTTTAACTAATCATTTAATAAAAACTTATTGGGATCAATTTTATTCTCGATGCATTCTTATCTCAATCTTACCTCTCAAATCACTCAAGCGCGCACGCATAAAGGATTGTTTCTTACAGTCATACATGAATTATTTGACCCAGAAAATCAGCTGTCCTCCCAACGCACTTGGAGTTTAAAAGAATTTATTCTAGCTCTTGACTCGCTTCATTGTTCTCTCGTATCTCAAGCTGTCCCCTTATCCTACTTGATCATTAATTGTTTAAAATGCCAAAGCTATCTTCTCGACTTGCTTTCTAATTTCATCTTTATTTTATTCAGCTTATTCCCTCGAACATCATAGTTCGTTCTCATCACAAACTGTTCTTCCAACCTATTTGGTTTCCAATTTTATAAGGATTAAGGCTATACTCGTCTCGCAATTCCAAGCCGTTCTCTTAACTCGCTATGGTTGTTATCTATACGTTCAGATAATTTCTTCAACTCGCTTGATATTCGCATTGTCCTCTTTTATTGCTTGGATTCACAATAGTGCGCAGGCTGTCATTTCAACTAGTTTGAAAGTCACGTCATAAGCACTGGCGGTGCTCCCAATTCACCATCCAATTACAATCTGTCCTCTCAACAAGCTTGAAAATGTAATCGAAACACTCAGGCTGTCCTCTCAACTCGCCTTTTCAATTTCAAGCTGTCCTTTCAACTCGCTTGTTTCTCGCAGTCAATAGAACTGGCGGTCCTCTCAACTCGCCATCGAATTTCAAGCTGTCCTCTCAACTCGCTTGTTTCTTGCGTCAATATGCACTGGCGGTCCTCTCAACTCGCCATCCAATTTCAAGCTGTCCTCTCAACTCACTTGAAACTGTAATCAAAACGCTCAGGCTGTCCTCTCAACACGCCTTTCAATTTCAAGCTGTCCTCTCAACTCGCTTGAAATTGCGAACAACATGCTCAAGCTGTCCTCACGACTCGCTTAATATTTAATTTCAGTTGTCCCTTATACGGACTTCAATAACTTGTCAATTTGAATATTTTTTCTACAATTACAGTTAACGTATTCTTAAAATTGTTTATTCATCACATAAATCAGTTTTTTCATATTCACTTTTTCCGAAATAGCAATCAAAAACTATCGAAAGCTACTACTTTTCGCAACATCATCTTTTACACATAATATGTATTTCACTCACTTAGTATTTTTGCAATGGGTAATTGGTAACCCGTTTTATTTTAACCTCGTTTGATGTGAATAATTTTCACGTGAAACTTCAGACCGGTTTTATTTTCGTTTTCGGTTCGATTTTTATTTCTCAAAAACCGAATCATACAGATCCGAGAGAAAACACCTGTCACGGTCGCCAAATGTGCGGACCGGTCCGGCGATCGGAAACAGTACCGGCGCGGCGGGGCACAGGACCAACCTAACCGGGGGAACTACGCGCTGTTTCACTGGACTTGCTCGCTCGGGTCATACTCGCTGACTGGCTGACTGGCCGACGTGCACGCTCGTGACGAACTATCAAGTGGTGGTTTAATCCATCCACACAAACAGGAAAACAAAGCATGCCGATTTTCGAAAAAAAGTCACGAACCTTTGCAAATATTTCGAGATATGTGGTCATTTAAGCTGATAAAACAACTATCCTGAAGCGAAAAATGTTTTTTGACGACATGATCTTCATGAGTATTGATAAAAAGCTTAACAAGAAGAAAAGTACGTTTTGTTCCCATTGTATCGCCAGTGATCTGTAGAGGATATAGATAAAAAAGAAGATGATAAGAAATTAAAAAGAACTGAGCATCCACATGCATGCAAAACAGAAAAAAGTTCTGAGCGAAAAATCTTCTCTTGATCCAGAGAGTAAAAAAC
Organism: Uranotaenia lowii; assembly: GCF_029784155.1. Lineage (NCBI taxonomy): Eukaryota > Metazoa > Arthropoda > Insecta > Diptera > Culicidae > Uranotaenia > Uranotaenia lowii. The sequence goes on along the minus strand of NC_073692.1, from coordinate 173,183,771 downwards.
TCATCGATTTGGCTCCGCCCATTTCTCTGAAGCTCGGGTATTTGACGCTATAAAAAGAGCGTACCCAGCGCAGTTGGGCTCATTCGTTTAACTAATCTCAAAGTGAAAGCATCGCTTCCTGCAATATTCACCAAGAAGATGGTTCCTCCAAAATCCTCCAAGATGACGGTCCATCCATTCTCTAAGAAGAAGGCAACCAATGTAGAAAAAATTAGTCATGTTTGGTTCAGCAGTTTTCACTGCTGCCAACAATTTAAGAGTTAATCTTGAAGTTCATTTCAGAATAATCGTAAAATTACGACATGATCCACTTTACTTACTCGAAAATTTTATGTTTTAGTTGAAATCTAAGTGAACCATCATTTGATTTTGCTTGCATAAGCAACCTTCTGCACGTCCATAGTACATGGAAAATTTCAACGCTTAACCTCACTTGAAAGCTCCGTGTATGTACACAGCATGCTTGCATACCAACAAAAATAGTTATAAAAATTTGGCAGTTTTATATAGAATGGCAATCAAAATTATTAATTTCTCTGCTGATAGCCATTTGATTCTGATGAAAAGGGTTTGATTCTGATGATTAAAGATCTTATCTGTGGGCTCATCGGAAACAATATTTTGCATTGGATTTTCGGATAATTAGCATTTTGCATTGGTTGGACCATAAATAATTAGCATTCAAAACAAAATTTCATTGCCGTCCTCTGTGTTGAAAGCAAGCAATGTAATGTTTTCTTCTGCCTAAGTTGAAAAGTGGATAAATGTTTGAATTTGTATTCAAATCGCTTAAGAAAAAGATCACACAAGGCAAAACTATCACCAAATTTTGAAAAGCCAAATATTGTTCGTTGCATTAAAATGCATCAGTGCATATTTTTCTCATAATTTGAAAGCCTGTCAATATTTAGAAAAATTTGATTTTCTGATAAATTCCATACATAAATTTGTGCATAAGCACATTATTTGATATAATGCAACAAGCTCTGCGCTCTGTTGAACGATGGTGTTCTCATGTAGAACTGTCAGTTAATCCTCTAAAAACTAATATTGTATTATTTACTAAAAAACGTATCACCCGCGGGGTGCGCCCTCTGCTGTTTTATGGTTCCGAAATCACCGTGTCTGATCAAGTTAAATATTTGGGTGTCATTCTTGACTCCAAATTAAACTGGTCTGATCACATCGAATTCAGAATCAAAAAAGCATGCATGGCCTTCGGACAATGCCGACGTACAATCGGGAAAAACTGGGGACTCAAACCCAAACATATTCACTGGATTTACTCCACAATAGTAAGACCAATTCTGGCCTATGGGTGTCTAGTGTGGTGGCAGAAAGGAGAAGTTGCAACAGTTCGGACTAAACTAAATCACCTTCAAAGAATGTGTCTTTTGGGGATGTCCGGATCGTTCACTACAACTCCTACTGCAGCACTAGAGGCTCTGTTTTCTATCAAACCTCTACACTTGTTCCTAAAACAGGAAGCCTTCTCATGTGCTTTTCGTCTACAGGCAATTGGTCTCTGGCTGTCAGGAAATATCGAAAGATCATCGAGTCATACAAATGTGTGGCCTCCATTAGTTAGATTAAACAAGTTTAATCTAGCGCCAAACGATTTAACACTCTCGAGTAGTTTTCCCTACATGGGGTTTAAAGTCAAATTTCCTTCTCCTCAAGAATGGTTATCAGGTTTCGTAGAGGACCAAATGTCCTCTCATATTGTATTCTATACTGACGGTTCATTATCAAACGGCCGTGCAGGTGCAGGAATTTACTGTCACGAGTTGAACATAGAATATGCTCAACCTCTAGGAAAATATTGTACAGTCTTTCAGGCTGAGCTATATGCTATTATGTATGGAGTGCAAATTGCGCTTCAAAAGAAGATTATGTTCAGAACAATTTATTTCTGTTCAGATAGCCAAGCAGCTATCAAATCACTCAGTGCTTCCAGTTCTAGATCAAAACTGGTAATCGCATGCCGGAAAGCAATCGAAGAACTTGCTGAAGGCAATGGATTAAACCTTCTATGGGTACCCGGACATAAGGGAATTTTTGGAAACGAATGCGCCGACGAACTCGCCAGAGCTGGATCGGAAAAGGAATTTTGTGGACCAGAGCCGGCTGTCCCAATATCACCATGTTGGTTCAGAAACCAAATTCAAACTTGGTCCTCTAACCAGCATGAACGATACTGGGAAGAATTGGACACTTGTCGTCAAACTAAATTATTTTTAGAAAAACCCTCTCCAATCGTATCGAGTTACTTATTAACTTTAAATAAATTTCATTGCAGCATCTTGATCAGAGCACTCTCCGGTCATTGTAAACTCAACTATCACATGCACAACATTCAGCGTGCTGAATCTCCAGTATGTGGTAGTTGTGAATCAGATGTGGAAGATCCCTTCCATCTTATATGTAACTGTCCCTCATTTGCCAGACTACCTTTTCGTACTCTGGGATCTTACGCTTTAAGCGAATCTGAGTTTAAGAAATTAAACTTAAAAAACATTCTAACATTCCTTACCGAATGTAGAAAAGAGCTTTAATGCTAATAATCCCTAGTGGAAAGGCTTTATGCCATCTTAAATAGATTGAATTTATTTCTTCCTTTTATAGGTTTTTCAGGTTTCTCAGGTAAATGATGAAATCTTGGATAAAAAAGGCTAGGCACAATTTTCCCGTATGTTTGGATAACGTGCCGCTATTAAGCCTACCCCCATTCTGATACCTGATACCTGAAGCCTGTCAATATTTAGAAAAATTTGATTTTCTGATAAATTCCATACATTTTCAGGTTTTTCCATAACTATTTTTCTGGACCAATTACCAATTCGTTTAAAGAAAGCGGAATAGCCTACCTTGTTTATTTCAAAGTTTTATGCTGCACGTCAATTTTTTTTCTATTTTTTTTTTTTTTTTTTGAGGGAAATTATAAAAACTTGTCAAGTTCATATACAACAAATGACAACTTGATTTAAATTCGAAAAAATCTGACTTATTCTAAGCTTTTGATCTGCCAAGCAAAACGTAATGAATCGACTTTCTTCAAATTTCGTGCAATGTTCCTGTTTACACATTCGGTGAGAAAATGGTGTTGATCTAAAGCGCCCAGTTCAATTGCGAGCTGTGCAAAGTTGTGGATCACCTGTACTACCATGGGAAGGGAAGGGTTAACATGTTTTTCCAAAACAAAGCTAAATTTCCGAAATTTATGCGAATGCGAAAAATTATATTTTTAGAAATGAAAATTTTAAAAATCTGCGAATTGTGTGAATTTTTCAAAATTCTGTGTTCTGTGGCACATAATCTGTGATCAAAATTTGCTTAGATTTCTGTGAAATTTCAGATTTTTCAGTGATTTCAGCAACCTTGGTTCGAACACGTGTTTTTGTGAATGATTAGAAAAATATAGGGTTATTAAGGATACACACAGCCGTATCTCCATTATCCAAAGCGTTTAGGAGATCAGATATTAAATTTCGTGACTTTTTATACACTTTGTTTGCCCATTGCTCAGTGTGCCTCCTTTATTATTTAATCCCATTATAAATTTCGATAGACCGTAACAAAACAGAGTGTCTCTATGAATAATGCTAATGGTTTTATAATTAAGGTCAGCGAAGAAATTTTACTTCAAATCACAAAATGAAAATTATCCTCATTCCCTGTTCAACTGTTTCCCACAACACATTACAATGAGCAAAAAAAGTATTCTTTTGATAACCGTGACACTCGTTACCCTGTCAGTTCAACAGACCCCAAGTATAGTTTGGAGTAAAAACTGGTAATTTAACTAACATTAACATTTGACTTATCTTTATCAGGATCAACAAGGCCTCCCACAGGAACCGTTTTCGTTCCAGTTCTGAAAGAGAACTTTCTAGACATAATGTTCCCTAATCTATTCACCAACATTGAAGAGTTCTACGCTCCCGAATACGGACCGGAATATTTCGACTACGCTCGAGCACCCCAGAGCTTCTACAAAGTTTACGAGGACATCTACGAAGATTATCTCTATGAAGACTGTTTTCGATGTTGAAATTTCTTCCATGACTAGGCTGTATAATAAAATAACTTAAGAATTCGTTTTCGAGTGCAACTACATTTATTTACCAAGCGAAAAGAAAACATTCCCAATTGGCTGATTCCACACGAGAAAGATTTTGTAAAAACAATGTCAAACATTTCTTTTATTTAAACAATTCCTGAATTTTTCTGTTTTCAAACATTTGCGAATAGCCTGTACTGCGAACTTGAGCGCCATCATGTTGTCCAGTTTCACTTGTCATCAGAGCATCTCACCCGGCTTGTCCCGTCTTAGTCGTCGATTGTCTCACATCTCCAGCAGCTTGCTTGAACATTCACCCACAGTTCAAGGCCGCTACCGGCGCCGTTCGCCTTTAACGGTTTTTCGCTTCTCTTTCTTCTCCTCCCGTAGCTGCTTCTGCTTTTCCCGGTCCTGTTTGTCCTTTTCCTTCTTCTGTTGGCTCTCGAGTTTGGCCTGTTCGCGCTTCTCCCGAACCAAAGCGGCAACATCGGAGGCGTTAGTGTTCCGCATCAGGGCTCCGTTGGAAGATCCGCCTCCGCCGCCACCACCTCCCCCACTGTTAGCGGTACCGGAAGTTGCGCCTGCCGTTCCGCTGCTGCCACCTCCACCGCCACCCGTTTCCTCGTCATCGTCTTCGTGTTCGCTTTCGGACAGCTGCAGGAAAAAATGACAAAGCTCTTGAAGTTTTTTTTTTCATTTTTAATGAATTAGGATTATTTTCAAGTCACCAGAACTCGTGTCATAACTAACAAGGAGCATATAAAGTTATTTGGCTGAATGAATCAAACCCGAGAATTGGCAACTGTATTCTTCTCGGATCTACCTATTTCCAAAACCTAAACGAACAACATATAATAGTTCTAAGAAGAGCGGTTCAACTAGCCAAAGCAACAAATTAAGGCATGTACCACTTAGAATCGAGTCATAAGTATACAATTTCCGATTTCTCTATGAGGAAATAACTAAAAAAATTATTTTTGTAGAGGTTTTTTTAAAATTTTAGGGAAAAACACTTTTTTTTTCTAATTGGTTTTGGAACTTTTCGTCGAATATCTCTCATCAAATTCTGCCCAGTGGTACCATGAACTGCATCTGTCATTTTTATCATGATCAATTAATCGATTTGTCAACCTTTATCAATTTACGCTTGACCAAGATACACACCTTGCACTTGACTATATCTTTCGATGGGACGAAACTGTGGGCAGTCCGGTGGCTTAAATCTCTACTCGAAAACATCAAAATTAGTTTTAGTGGCAGCTAACTAGATCGAGCTAGAACCTCACGGGGGCTTTGTACAGGCGGGGGCTTTGAAAGAGTGACTAAGGGTGCTGCACACCGCTCTTCTTCTTCAATTTGAACTCATTGAATCAAATCAAAATTTGAGAAGAAATTAATACTCTTTTATCCCATTTTCTATATAAATTTATTTCGATATCCTTTGAAACAACTTTCATCTACGAATCTATAAATTTCCTTTCGAAACACGTTGATAAAATGATAATTTTCGAATTTTGTAAATCAAGAAGAATATAAAAATCGACTAATGAGCTTATTGGGAAATCTCTCTTTAAAAATGTCATTGTGCAAATGAAAATAATACCCTTGTTGTTGAAAAAAAATTTAAGAAATATTTCAAATATCTTTTTATTTCGATATTCTTCATATCTGCGCGAGCTGACCTCAACGAAATTTTAATGATTTAATTTAGCAACTAGGTATCTACTAACAGAACGATAGGAAAAAAACAAAATTTGAGATAAATTTTTGATCATAATTGTTATAAATTTAAAACTGATTTTAAAACTCCGATAGTTTTTTATAGTTCTGGTACCTTTTTCTGAATAGTGGTTTAAAAATATAGCAGTGATTTCATCAAAGCTGCTATCGCTTCTTATTGTAAATTGTCGTCGAATAATTTCGTTTCCAAACCTCAATTTAGATCTGAAATAAAATAATGATATATGATCCAGAACTCTGGAACTTTAAAACTCAAATTCATTGATTTACTCTAGAACTCTCAGCTCTCATTCTTTAGTTCTAACTATTTTTTTCAATATGAAACGAATTAAATGATAATTTTACCCTACGTTTCGAATTTGCAACAATAATGTATGAATAAAGTGTTTTTTTTTTTACTTTTTAAACAATTTTGAAGTAATAACAAAGAGGAATAGCATTTTTTGTAACTAAACTTAAAAAACTAAGTATTTCGTGTATCATCCTCTAGTTTTTGAGATATGGTCAGTTTTAGGTAAAATGGATGATCTTTGATAACTGATTAACTAAAATATCTACATAAAAACTACGATGCGTGTCGTGCATTTCTTCGTCTGTCGGCTTCGCTTTCTGCCGAATCACCACCCACCGTACCTACTCGGAGAGCAAACAAACACGTTTTGCTGGACGCGCTGCTTGTAGTTCTAGAAATTCAGGAATGATTTTACGTTTATAATTTTCATATTTTTGTAAAATCTCACAGCGTGATTTGTTGCCCCTCACTAAAATGTAGATTAAATTTGCCTTCCAATGAGTATACTTTTGATTGGTCCAAACAAAGTGAAAGCACTGAAAATCCGGGTACAACCTGACGGTGGACCACAAAAACAGATTAAATTTCAATTTGTAAAAAAATCGCGCAAAGTAGTGAACTTTGAAAAACTCCAGTAAATTCAATTTTTGTTGCATGGAAAATCTAAAGACAGCAAAATGTTAGAATTTAAATAGATTTTGTCGTTTTAATTTTTTGAAAACTCTACCATCGCTCAAACAGTATTTACAAGCAATCGAATGAAAAGTAGGTTTTTCAGACCACTTTTTTTAAACTTTTTGCGACCATTTCATTAAAAAAAAAAAAATTCAAAAAAAAATTGGCTTCATGATGTAGACATTAACTTCAGCTTTCATATGCATAAGGCAAATATTTTTTTGAACGTATAATATATGAACTACAGCAGTTTTCCTGAGGCATGTTTTTTCGGATTTTTTTCTTTCATGCTGAATAACGAGAAAACTAGAAGTTTTAGCTATATATAATGTTCTAAACATACTTTACTGACATTACAAGGTTTCAATTGATATAAGTTTTGTTTAGATCGGTTTAACACGCCAAAAATTATAACGATTTTAGCTTGTAGTGTCAAATTGACACTCCTAGTGCTGATTAGGGTAATGAAATCTGATGCGGATGAGGGTTAAACAATAAACAATAAACTGGAAATTTTGACAGGCCAAGTATGTCCTAAGAAAATAATGATCAAATTAATAACAAAACTAAAATTTGAGTTTCGAAAATCGGTTCATTGGGAAATGAAATAAAGCTAAGCAAAGCCAAAATTAAATGTAGTTTTTTTTAAAGTAAGATTTTTTTCTACCGGAAAATCTGAGATAGCGGTCAAAACATCCATTGGACCCCAAAATTTCTATACATTGTCGGATATATGGATTATAGACGATTTTAAACACCAAAAAACACTTAAATACTGAAAAGCTGTCAACATTTACAGCCAGGAGAACGAAATCAAACCACAACTCAAATTTCCCCGAAACGGATCTTCAGCGAACGACTTTGGTTACAAATTTTTCTGACATCATTAATGAAAACCTTTGGGTATTTGATACTGAGGATTCTTATTTATTCTTGGTTGAAAACTGCGAAATTATTTGACTTTGAAAATATCAGATAAAATAACTAGAAAAAAAGTTCAATAACTTTCTCTCAGAAGTCAAAATCACTCGCGGTCTTCAGAAAAGTTTGTTATTGAGCCAAAAAATTTATTTTCAAAATATTTTTGATGTTCTACAGCATATTCATTTGATGAATTTATACCTTTTCCAAAAGTTATCTAAAAAACAAGAACTGATAGAAAAAATTAATAAAATATTTGAAATCAGCTCCCGAAATTTTTTTATAATAAACTCCAATATTCTTTTCGTCTCGGAAAAATTGAATTTTGTTGCCTTGTGCAAACAAAAAAAAATCATAAAATGAAGCATCAATTCCTGATAGTACAGGTCACAAAAAATTTACATTTTTTCAAGGAAATCAAAACATTTAAAAGCTGATTCTACCTGATTCGGGAGCGCTGAAGCCAAATATGCATGTAATTTCATTATCTCAGCTCTCGTCTCAGAGATTCAAGGCTAACATTTGAAAAAAGAAAAAAAAATCATTTAATAAATTTGTGCAATTTTTTGAAAAAAACTATAATATGTTATTTAGATATGGAAAATATAGGTTTTCAATAAAATCAAATCAATGGTCAACTTTTTCGATGACTGCAAGAAATTATGAATTTCGAGATAAATTTTCATAACTTTTGAATCATTCATCAAAACATATGCACTAATAATGCTGTAATCTTGTGTAGTTTATACTAGAATTTTAATGCAATGGAAATAAGCTACTTTTTTGTGAAATCTGAAACTGCATTATTACTATTAGTTTTAATTAACCCTGTGTTTATGATCTGTAAACAATATTGACGATATGATTGGTGTGAATCTTGAAACGCAGCAAAGTTAGTCAGAAATCACTCCAAGATCATAAGAGCGATTGCCGAAAAGATAGTCGAATGATGACCGGATAGTTCAAACTATAATCGTGAGTTTTTATTTTAAATTTGGGAACTGAATTTGAATGATGAAATTTCGAACGTAGATTATAAAACTTTGACAAGAATGCTGTGGATTCGACATCGGCATGTATTAACAGAGTCAATAGGTCATGGACATTCAGTTTGTAAAGAGTCATGATCTTGAGTTGAAAGTTTATTGGATCTAAGAGATGTTTTTCTTTAAGCCATTGATAATATAAATTTAAATGTGCAATACTTACAATAGACTTCCAATAGCTTTTGATCGTGTTGAACATGGTTTTTGTGGAAGATATGGAACCAGTTTGGAATCGTAATTTATTTATAAATTTTTTTGAAAATACTTCTAAACGAAAAGAGATCTAAACGCTACATCAAAGATTTGTGTGAGTGGCTTATTAACTTCATCGTTCCAAATTCGTAGTTCAGTAAAATTTCTATAAAGCATGACTTTATTCACACTATATGTAGTTAGAATCACTTATAAGAATGACTTATCAACATGTTGATGGCATTTTCTTAAACAACAAATGTATAAAAGTTATTGCATACGCAGGTGACATCAAGTTTTGGTAAGAAATAATCATGAGTTTGATACAGTTTTGCAGTTTATTTGTTTTTTTTTAGAATTTATTAAAAATTTGAAATGAACATTTCAAAATTAAATTTTTTAAGATTGATCTTCTGTAACTTTGAACCACACCTAATTAGTGAACAAGAAAGTATTAAAATTTAAATTTGCATTTTTTTCAAATTTGTAAACTACTTTTGATTAAAATTACGATAGCCTGATAAACGATATTAAAATGGCATTAGCCCAACAAAATAAAAGACGTTTCAATTTTTTTCAAAAATCGTTGATTTTTAATCACTATGTTTTATCAAAACTATGGCACATTGTTCAAGTTTTACAAATGGACAACAATAAGTATTTTGAGACAGCTTAAAAGTTTATTGATACGGAAAGGATTTTTTAAATTTTGTATCACACACAGAACTGTATATGCCGGTCTATAGAGGAGGAATTACACTGACTGACGTTGAAACAAAATCAAAAGCATTATTTTTAAAGAATGTTTTACACACTAGAAATGGACAGTTAAATCCGAATGACTTTATTATGCGCTTGGTTTATAAAAATAACTTCTCCAGAATAGTTTGCATTTACGCATGATTTACGAGTTTTGCCAAATTTCAATGCCAGTAAGTAAATTAACGAGATTTAACAAAGTCAATTAAATATTGATAATAAAATGGAAAAGAAATTTCCGAATCTCAATGGGAAATTATTTTTGAAAATTCTTCGAAATACTTCGAAATAATTTAAAGAACAGAACTTTGCATCTAATTAAAGAATGTGAAAGATCCAAAATTATTTGGTCTTGGTTTAATACAGTTATAAAAACGAAATTCAGATTCCAAATAACCGATGCAGAAGATTTATGCCAATCTACAATAAATAACAAAAATTATAAGTTCAAGACAGGATCTTAGTTGACTCTAGAATGCATAACAAACATAATATAGATAAATGAGAAAATATGTAAATATAAACGGAGTTAAAGAAAGAGTACGACATTTATTTTTCAAAAATATTTTCAGAACTATGTTAATATGATTTGATTAAGGCCTATTTGTTGATAAAAGGGCAAAAAGATTTCAGGAAAAAGTGCTAGTTTTAAGTATGATGTGAGTATCAATAATTCCTTAAGGTTGATGTAAAACAATATTAATAATGCTGCATGCAATTGAATTCGTTGCACAATTATCTAATATAAATTTCAGAATCTTAAGTTCTCCAAAAGTGAAATTCTTTCCATTGTTTTTTTTTTTAGTTTTGTAAGGACAATCTTCCAAACTTGAAAGTCAAGTTCAGGATTTAAGTTCATCTTTTATCATTTATTGAATTATTTGAAGATAATAATGGAAATAGTAGAAATTCATCTTGAAATAATTTTTTAGAGATGTCAAAGGTTTAAAAAATATGAGAGAAATTTCTCGAACAAAAGTAGAAAATTTCTTAGAAGCTCCTGAATAAATGTTTAGTCTTTTTATATTTAGGTATCAATTTTCTTAAAATTAATTCTAAAACAATAAAACTAAAAACTCAAACTTATAGAAATATATTTAAAACAAACATAAGTTATTTGTAGCTTTATAATGAAGCATTTATGAAGAAAAGTAAATAGTTAAAAGGTTCTGTCGCCAAAAAATGGCAATTTTGTTGTCCGCGGCCATTGGTACTCTTGAAATTGGAATGTTTCTAACCCAGCGCACGGTAAGTTTTATGTAAATATAAGAGCTGTTGAACGTAGAGAAGTTCTTCGAAAAGGTAAAAATGGTTACAAAACTTTTACAGGCAGACTTCCCAATCAATATTTTCCACCAGCCAATGTTAACAACATATTAAACTATTTGGATACCTTATTTGCTTTTAAGCCTACTTAATTTAAAGAACTGACTATTTCTGGACGTTGGTATTTTGAGTGTTATTTAAGTAACACTTCCGACAAATCAATAACTTAAGCGAACAGCAAATTTATTTTTCAATGAATATTTTTGGAAGATTGTTGCGTCCTGAATTCAAATCTTTTTTCAGATTCTTTACTTCCAGTTTTGGTTATATGATGTTTCACAGTTTGAGTAAACTCAATCCTTGATAACTGATGATCAGTCTTATGAAAACAAAAACTGATTTTACCACCATCCAATCAAAGACGCAGATTTTAATTTGATTTGATGAGTTTCAATGATACGATGCTTAAGAAAATGAAGCTTACCAATTTCAAGTAAATTTAATAAATTATATTAGAACTACATATATCTGAAAAGTAATTTCTTTTGAGTAGTGATTTGAGTAGTTTCTGAAAAGTGACTGAAAAGAGGATTTTTTTTTAGATTTTGATCATATTTACATATCATACAATTTTGCTCAAGATTGCAAAACGTTTAAACTCATGCAATTGAAAATATGTATCTGAGATTCCGTCTGGATTAAAATCTATTCAAAATTTCACCAAAACTTCTATATTTTTTCAAAACGGAGAAAAAAAAACAAAAAAAAATATCTGAACGAAGCAAAATAAATGATTTTTTGTATATTGAATTGGAAATCAATTCTTCCTTTTTCACCAGAAAATAACGATATAATTCCATTTGGGGTAAGAAAAAAAGGAGACGTTGATCGGATTGAATCATGTAATTTATATCCAGCAAGTTCCGATAATAGTTAGAAAATCGTATGAATCGTAACGTATCACGGAAAGTTTGAGTAGTCAAACGTAAGTAGTTTGTAAACCCGAGCAGATTTTTAAGCCCAAAACTATAGCAAACGGAGATAAAAAAAACGGCATTAACCAAAAACTGCAAGCAGCTAAGGTCGAACTTCTAAGTTATTAGTACCATAGGAAAATATTAAACAACGGAACTTGAATCTTGTGTTGTGCATTGAAGAAAGCAAAAATAAATTTATAGCTAGGTAGAATGAATTTTTTGAAGATATTATAAAAACTGAATTGAATTTTTAAATTTCTTTGATTTCGTCTGTAGTAGAACATATTTGTACAGAATAGTATTTCGAAAAAAAAAATGTTGGCGTTCAATTCTGTGAGGTCACACCTCGAACATTTGCTGTTAAGAATTTTGTGATTCGTGAGAAAGAACCAGGTTACATTAAGGTATCATTTTGAATTTTATAGCAAGCCGAAACCAAAAATAGCTATTATCAGCAAACTGTTAGCAAAGTTTATTGCAGAATAAATCCGATAGCAAAACCAGTCATCACTAAGGAATCTTTAATATTCAACAATTAGCTAAGTGACATCAAATCGATACCACAATTTGCTGTTTCATCAACATTTGAATATAGAACTTCAGAAACTTCAGAAAAAAAATTCTTTGAAACTGAATTTTGAATTAATCAATGTTTTAACACCAAACGGTGTTGGAAAATAAAAAAAAAAATTTCGCAGCCGGATTTTGCCCACAATGCAAAATCATACAAAAAACTCAAACTGCATGATTTCAAACTTTTGCGACCAAAAACGATGTTTTTTGTGCAAGTTTTATTGAATTAAACATTAACGATATTTTAGAAAGCCATACATCAAATATTTCCAACTGTCTTTTTCTTAATTTTTGCTGGGTTTCAGATTCAGAATTCAGATTCAGAATTCAGATTCAGATTCAGAATTCAGAATTCAGATTCAGAATTCAGATTCAGAATTCAGATTCAGAAGTCAACTTCATAATTCAGATTCAGAATTCAGATTTCAGATTCAGATTTCAGAATTCAGATTCAGATTTCAGAATTCAGATTCAGATTTCAGATTTCTGATTCAGATTTCAGATTCAGATTTCAAATTCAGATTTCAGATTCAGATTTAAAAATTCAGAAATAAGGTTCAAATTTCAGATGTCAGATTCGGATTTCAGATTTAAAATTCAGATTTCAGATTCAGATTAAGAATTCAGATTCAGAATTCAGATACAGAATTCAGAATTCAGAACTCAGATTCAGAATTCAGAATTCAGGTTCAGAATTCAGAATTCAGATTCAGTTTTCAGATTCAGATTCAGGTTTTAGATTCCAGATATAGATTTCCGTTTCAAATTTCAGTTTTAGATTTCAGTTTCAGATTTCAGATTATATTTTCAAATTTCAGATTCAGATTTTAAATTCAGAATTCAGATTTCATTCAAGATTGAGATTTATTATATCGTAACGAAAATTTAGATTGAAATTTATTTAATCATTTTGAGACTTAACATTCCAGATACTACATGATGCCTTATATTGCCATTGTCGACAGTTATTCGGCATAAGGTAGCAGAATGAGGTATAGTTAAGGTCTCAACACAAACAGAGTTTGCTGTTACTGTGGTAATTATTCAAAAATGTTGCTCCTATTTTGATAGTGCACCAGTCAATCGAAATGCGAGCAAACTTGACTCTAAAAGCGTGATAGCAAAATTTGGTCTCATTTTGCTATAACGTTTTGGTTGGTGTTATAATAAAGTTTTATAGTCTTTGAAGTCGCTTAGTAGCGGACCGCGAAAAAATCTTAGCCGGGAAACACCGATATTCGACATTCTATATCTCTGAAATAGCTGCTCCAAATTCTACAAATTTAGTATCTTTGAGTTGCCAACAGTGTGTGTTCAATTTTGTAGAATTTAGTTTCATGATTTAATTTGTAACAATTGAGTTATGCTTTCGAATGTAGAATATTCGTGGCAGATAAAAAACGAGATATCTCGTATTTGATCCGCGACCTGTTAATACAAAACTTCAAACGTGACTGCAGAATATATATGATTAACCGACATAAAGCTTACTTGACTATATTGGGACAAAATTTGCTGCTTGATCCGTCGTTCCTCTTCGGTATATTCCCGTTCGACCTTAGTGACCAACTTTTGGCTCTCCAGCAGTCTGACAAGTTGCTCGTCGACGTCAAGCTTCTGTTTGGCCGAATCTTGCTCTTGATCATCGATCGGGTTACTGGTTTTCCATTTATCCAGTATTTCTTTGATGAAGCTGTTGGTGTCCGATTCCTGAAATGTGTTGACGAAAAATCTTCTATTAAATTTTAATACGATTCCTTTGAGAATGTTTTTTTCGCTACAATGATCTCTGCTAGAATTCCTTCCAGGGCTTCCGTTTTCTCCTCGATGGATTCATCCCCCTCTAGGATTCCGGTGATGTAGGAACCGAAAACACTTTCATCGGTGTTGAATTCTCGCAGTTTTGCGTTCAACCACTGACTGAATTTCTCCGTCGTGGAGGTTCCCATTTTTCGTTTTCTTAAGTATAATTAGCACTTCACTTGTTGGTAGAACAAAACAATTTTAAAAAAACGTTAGGTGGGATAAACTTCCTTCCAAAAATACTATCTGTTACACCTTACGGATGTGCGACAATCGTAAGAAAAGTTCGGTCAAATTTTGCACAATGACAGCTAGAGGAGAGAAGGAATGCTCCGGGTTTATTTATCGAAAGTGAATGCTCTCTCTTCGTATTTTTGACAGTCCGATTCTCGCGGTTCATTTTCGACAGCCGGATGAATCTTTTACAGTCACCCAAATTCACTCTAATTTGGGTTATTCGAAATCTCAAATGCGTGTTCATTCATGGGAAATGGAAATTGAGTTAATTTGATAGTTACATATGTATGGTTGTCATTTTTTTCCCGAACGTATTCAGGTCTGGCGAATCCGAGCAATTTAATCTAAAAAGCAGGAACTCAACCCAATATCTGGGACAATTTGTGCAAATCCAAGGAATTTTGCAACAAAAAGCGAAAAAAACTGCGCTTAAAAAAAGGGTTTTTCATTGAAACACATCAGCAGCTTGGAACGGCTTCCATTCATGATTATTTTGTCAACACTTGCTCAAAAACAATCGTGATTGGAGGCAAATATTTAAAAAAATAATGACTCAATTTAAATTTTTGTATGATTTTGCAAATACAGCGAATAAAGCCAAGCACAATTCGGGCATCTGGGCCAAACCGGACTTTTCCGAATTTTTGATAAAATATCCGGGAAATCTGACCGCTTAAAAACTGTCTGCCATGTGCTCGAAATTCCAAATTTCAGGTAAAAGAATTTATTAACCCATAATTTTGTGTTCACTTTTAAAAATTTGTGTAAATCAATTTAAAAAAAGTCTATTGCCAAGTAAAAACACAGAGTCTGAATTATGTTGAAGAAATTTCTTTTGCAAGCTCACAAAAGCTAAATACACCAAAATTTTATCGACCTTGAATGACTTTTTGAAATTAACGTCATCTAGTCATCCTTATTTTAATCAGACATCATCCATCAAAACATCATGATCGGGTCAAGACTGCTGCTGTCAAGAACTATAAGACCCGTTCAAATCTTCAAATCCTATCAATTTCCAGCATCGTGGACGTCCCACCGATTCTGCGCCGGAAGTTCACCGTCCAAGAAAGAGCCAAGCTATCGTGATGCAAGCTACATAATCCACTGGAAGATAGATCGGTTACTGAACAGCAGCATGGTTGTAGCGATTCCGTTGGGTTTCACCTATCCGAATCCGATCACCGATACCCTGCTGGCATTGGCGGTGATGATCCACACCCACATGGGAGTGGAAATGTTCATTGACGATTATTTCACGGCTCCGACCCGCAGCGGAGGAAATCTGCGGAAAGTGCTCAAGAAATCCTTGATCGGTTTGACGATGGTCACTTTGGTCGGGTTTTTCTGGTTGATTTACAAGGATATTGGACTGGTTAACACTATTCGCGGAATTTGGGCCGTAAAGCCGAAGGGTCGGGAGTAAAACTTTTAAAGTTAAAAAAGAAAACAACAAACTAAAAATAAATTCTATTAGTCAAGCCATCTAAACTTTTGTGTTTCATTTTTTTATAACCAAGCCAATAGATTCTGAATCCAAATTCTCAGCAGCGATTTAAAACTTAAGAATTTTGAACTCTGAATCTAAATTCGGAATAAGAATTCTGAATCTAAATTCGGTGAATCTCAATTCTGAATTTTAATTCTGAATTCTGTATCTGAATTCTGAATCTGAATTCAGAATCTGAATTCTGAATCTGAATTCGGAATTCGGAATCTGAATTCTGAATCTGAATTCTGAATCTGAATTCTGAATCTGAATTCTAAATCTGAATTCTGAATCTGAATTCTGAATCTGAATTCTGAATCTGAATTCTGAATCTGAATTCTGAATCTGAATTCTGAATCTGAATTCTGAATCTGAATTCTGAATCTGAATTCTGAATCTGAATTCTGAATCTGAATTCTGAATCTGAATTCTGAATCTGAATTCTGAATTCTGAATTCTGAATCTGAATTCTGAATCTGAATTCTGAATCTGAATTTTGAATCTGAATTCTGAATCTGAATTCTGAATCTGAATTCTGAATCTGAATTCAGAATCTGAATTCTGAATCTGAATTCTGAATCTGAATTCTGAATCTGAATTCTGAATCTGAATTCTGAATCTGAATTCTGAATCTGAATTCTGAATCTGAATTCGAATCTGAATTCTGAATCTGTATTCTGAATCTGAATTCTGAATCTGAATCTGAATTCTGAATCTGAATTCTGAATCTGAATTCTGAATCTGAATTCTGAATCTGAATTCTGAATCTGAATTCTGAATCTGAATTCTGAATCTGAATTCTGAATCTGAATCTGAATTCTGAATCTGAATTCTGAATCTGAATTCTGAATCTGAATTCTGAATCTGAATTATGAATTCTGAATCTGAATTCTGAATCTGAATTCTGAATCTGAATTCTGAATCTGAATTCTGAATCTGAATTCTGAATCTGAATTCGGAATCTGAATTCTGAATCTGAATTCTGAATCTGAATTCTGAATCTGAATTCTGAATCTGAATTCTGAATCTGAATTCTGAATCTGAATTCTGAATCTGAATTCTGAATCTGAATTCTGAATCTGAATTCTGAATCTGAATTCTGAATCTGAATTCTGAATCTGAATTCTGAATCTGAATTCTGAATCTGAATTCTGAATCTGAATTCTGAATCTGAATTCTGAATCTGAATTCTGAATCTGAATTCTGAATCTGAATTTCGAATCTGAATCTGAATTCTGAATCTGAATTCTGAATCTGAATTCTGAATCTGAATTCTGAATCTGAATTCTGAATCTGAATCTGAATTCTGATTCTGAATCTGAATTCTGAATTCTGAATCTGAATTCTGAATCTGAATTCTGAATCTGAATTCTGAATCTGAATTCTGAATCTGAATTCTGAATTCGGAATCTGAATTCTGAATCTAAAATCTGGATCTGAATTCTGAATCTGAATTCTGAATCTGATTTCTGAATCTGAATACTGAATCAGATGTAAATTACTTACCAAAATTGATGTAAATTACTTACCAAATTGTTGCAAAACTATAGTTTGGAGTAAAGAAAATGAATAAAAAGACGATTCCTTATCTTGGGAAAAAATAATAACAAAGCAATAAAAACAAATCAATTTGAACCGAACATTTACATAAAAGCAAATTTTTCAGATTCCTGGTTTTCCAGCAATTGAGTTTGCTGTTCGTTTCCAGCAATTCATGTTGCTGGAAATTTTGCTGGAAAACCAGTTTGACAAAAACCAATAAAATTTTTCTGGTTTCCAGCAATAAAAAAAATTGCTGTGTATAAAATTTGGCTTCTGTCTGTCTGTCTGTCTTTCTGTCTGTCTGTCGGTTTGTTTGTCTGTCTGTTTGATGGCTTTTCCTTCAAGACTCGGAAACTACTGAACTGATTTTCCTGAAACTGGGAGAGGTGGGCACTCTTAGAATGTTTAACATAACTCGAAAATTAGTCAAGTAAATGGAACCAGATTTGGCATGTAAGAGTATAAGGATATGAGAAGTGTTTCAATGGTTATTTGAGACTTTTCTCCTCTTATAGTGGAGAGATTGAAAGGGAGAGGGGAGCTTCCATACAATTTTTACTGCCAAATTCGATAATTGTTCGAGCAAATGGAACCAAATTGGCTTGGAAGGATATTTGGAATGCTCGTGAAAGCCAAATAGGTAACTTGTACCTCTTCGAAGTGAAACTCACCTCACAGCGAGGTAAAATTTACCTGAATCGAAGTTGGAAAAAAGGTATAATTCACCGAGAAAAAATGTGAATCCAAAAAAGGTAAATCTTACCTCGTAGCGAGGTAAAGTTCACCTGAATTGAGCTGGATAAAAAAGTATAATTCACCTAGAAAAAAAGGTAAATCCAAATAAGGTAAAACCACCTCGGTGAGGTGGAGTTGACCTGGATTGAGCTAAACAAAACGGTACAATTCATCTCGAAAAAAGTAACTATTTGCCGAATCCGTTTATTGAGGTTAAGCCAAAGCTGTTTTGTCGTTCAGAAGGGAAGTTTTGCTTCGTGCCCAATATGAGAAAATCGGAATAGAATGGTAAGTATTTTCTTAGATATCATTTAGTAGTGCTGATTCTCGTCAAAATACTTGGCTTGTGTTTCAGATCGGCCCAGCTTCGAGGTGTATTCCACGTCATCCTCCAGATATCATTCCGACCGCGCCTCACCGGATTTGTCGAACGGAGAAGGGCATGAAAGAGTTAACGCAGTGCAGGAGGATTCAGTGGCCATTATGGCGCGGAAGAACGCTAAGCCAAATTGCTACGAGCCTGGCAAAAAAGGACTTTCCTCAATAATTTTTTTCAAACATTTCGAAAATAAATGTTAGATAAATATCCCTATTTATTTCAAATAAATAAACATTTTTGAATGAATTTTGTTTTTATTTTTATTGAAGAAACCAATCAAACCAACTAGCATTCACCTTTTATATCAGTGAATGGGAAAACGCTATTATTTACTATTTTGCAAGGTGAATGCGAATAAAGTAAAATATACCTTTTTGCTAGGTGAATTGAACAAAGGTAAAATTTACCTTTTTGTTAGGCGAATGAAAAAAGGTAAAATTTACCTAGAAAGAGGGGTGGAAAAAATCACCTCGCAAAAAGGTAAATTTTACCTTTTTTTATTTTGCATGTGATCAAGCGAGGGGAACCAAATTTGGCATGCGAGGGTATTTGGTCAAGGTTGCCAGATTGCTCGGTTTTATCCGGGTTTGCCCGGCCCAGTTGCTTGGATTTCATTGAAAAATGCCCGGATGATTTATCTTTATCTGGCAGTTCAAAACAAAAAATTAAAATAAATTGTGTTGAAAATTTATTTTATTTAGCAACAGAATTAAAAATTTTTGAGCATATTTTATATATTATAATCATGAAAGGTTTCCTTGAAGCTTGAAATACGCTTTAAAAACTGTATATGAATTTTGATGGATTTTTTTTTTCAATTTATTATTTTGATTTTTGTCGAGTAATTTAGAGTAAATCCTGATTTAACTCTAGAGTTGTTTTACTGAAGAAAGAATTCTGATTTTGAGCGTACCGTCAAACGGGGCAATATGCAAAAGCAGGGTTAGATGCAACATTTCTATACCACAACACTCATTCAATTTTTATTTCAATATACTGTAACAAAATTATCATTCAATGATAACAAATTGTTGATGACATAGTTTTTAGCATCGTGAAGAAGTTTTTTTCAGGTTTTGATTGTCATAAAAAATTTAAAAAATCGAGCGATAAATGTACAAAATTTTACATTTTTCGGTGTCGTAAAAAACTTTGCCTAGTATGACGGATTGGCTAAATGATATCACCTACAAACTTTATATTGCGTTTATTATCCTATACCATCACTGTTGGTGTATAAATATTTTTCGAATAATCACTAAATTTTTTTAAACAAATATTTTTATTACTCAGTTAGCTGTCTGGGGCAAAATGCAACAAAATGCAAATCAGAACTAAATCTCATAAATCGTGTTTCCATATGCTGGGATGTGATTGTTTTGCATTTTTCGTGTGTTAACATTAAAATTTCATCCATCCAAAGAATTATTTTCATGATTTAAGCTAAAATAATATTTTCTAGAATTTTTTACCCCTAAATGTATGCAGCAGATTAGCACTTTTGTCTTAAAAAAATTTTCACAGAAAAAAATGGAAAATTTAATTTGAACAACACCAAACATTACTGCAAATGGTGCATTATGCGTTATTACATCACAACTGTATCAAAGACTATAAATTTTTAAACGTTTTCATTCGGTTTTTCATTGATTACAGAGTTTGTTGCAACTTACCCCTTTTTCTTAGTAGGGTGGAAATCGCATGTTTTTGAAAATTTAGAAGAAAATGGTAAAAGCAATAATTTTTCTGACTAGTCAGTTTGGTGTCCCCTCAACCTTAAAACTTTTGATGTACAAGAGGAATGATAATCTGTAAGCATTAAGATTTTAGAAGCTATTGAAGTTGAAAATTGTTGCATGTTGCCCCAGTTGACGGTAACCATTTTGTACTGTAAACATCTTTAAAAGATTTCATTCCTAATCTTTGTGTTACTGTGAAAACTACAATAAAACTTCATCTTTAAAGATTTTTAAGTTCAAAAATTAATGATTTTACGTAAATAACAAAAACATAGCCTTCCAAAGCTGTTCTCAAAATATTCGTTTAAATTTATTTCTTACTTGAAAAAAAGATATACAATTTTCACTTTGATTCACTGTATCTTATTTCGAAAGAATCGATACTCTACTCAAATTTTAATTTTTTTTACCTCAAAAATTCAATTCGTATGATTATTTGAATGTGCACGTTTAGGGTCATTTTACCCCGAACAAATTTTGAAGGTAACGACAAAGTCAGTAATACCTTAGATGCCTTAAATTATAGATTTTGCAAAACAATACTGTACAATTCTCTTCTTATCAAGGTGTTTTTGAGAAAAAAAAACTGATTTTTTGTGATTTTATCTGAATATTTTGTGATGGATTTCTGTGATGCTATTTTTTAAATAACTCGAGAAATAATAGAGCATATTTTGTATAGAAGGGATTGGGGTACGAGAAACGTTCGAACTTTTCGTCAACGCAATACTCTAAAGCAGGAGTGAGCAACCTTTTGAACCAACGGGCCAATTTAAATTTGAAATCTTGTCGACGGGCCGCACTTAATTTTTTTTTTGTGATAATTATCAGAACTTCACATCATTTTCCATAACTACAATTTTTTGGCGAAAACAGATCTGAAAAAGGTAAAAGATAAAACGAATTCACGTGTTCAAAAATACAGTGAGCGAAATAAGAATAGCACTACTATGTTTTTTTCTTGTTAAAATATAAATGATTGAAAATCACGAAAATTTTCTTCCGCAGTTTGTTCTGAATTGCTTAACGGATAAATTTACTTTTTTGGACGTAGCAATTGGCGTTGAGGACCAAAAGTGTGAAAAAAGGGTGCGAAATAAAAATAGCACCACTTGAGTTTTTCAACAAAAACCAGATTATTTTTAAAAATTTACTGTGTTAAAGTGAATAATAATGCTTCTACGAATTATTTGAATAGATAACTGCATTTTAAGGAGCTTTCCAGAATTCCAGAGGTTTTCAAAGGTATTAAAAGGGGGTTTCAAGAGATGCTCCTCTAGCGTTAAGGAATTTGATATTTGAGCTATAAAACTTTATCATACTGCTTGATTTCTTCATTAGCATTCATGAGTATGATGCAAAATGGTGAAACATAGATTTAAAGCTGAGTTTGAATCCAAAAAGCAGGTTGGAATTCAAAAATACTAATGTGTTTTAATAGTCAAACACTATTTCTCTAGTTTTGAGTCATTGATGGCAGCACTATCTTGCCATTGAACCAAATTCATGCCCATTTTCGAATATCCAGGATTAATTAGGGAGTGCTGGATGATTTTGGTTAAGAAATAAAAACATGTACCGTGTGAACGCTTTGGAAATTCTAAGATCACTAAATCTAAAAAAAATTGAATTGCATCAAGGTCACTAAAAGTGAATTTTTTGGACCGATTATCAGAAAAAAGTTATACTTTGCGATGGAGCTTGATGGACCAGACGGCTAGTATTATAAGTATGATTTGCAATTGAATCGGAAGTTAAGATGGGCAAGAATTTTGGCGGTTGTATATTCTTGTGTTGGTGATTCTTTTGCAAACCCGGAAAAGCTTTCTGCAGTGTGAACTTCCACAAAACTGTGTTGAAAAAACACATCAAAATGATGAATATGGGTCTAAATAAACCTGTAAATTCAATATTGAGACTAAATTTGGTTTTAACTAAAAGATAGTGCTGCCATCTATGACTTGAAACTGGAAAAAGTGTGGTTTACTGAACAAAATCAAAGTTTTTGATTTCCAACCTAATTTTTTCTGATTCAAAATTAATCCCAAATGTTTGTTTCATCATTTCACGTCATTTTAATGAAGGAAGTAAGTAGTTTGATAAAGAATTACACTTCAAATATCAAATTCCAGCATCTCTTAAAACCCCCTTTTAATACCTTTGAAAACCTTTGGAATTCTGGAAAACTTCTTAAAATGCAGTTATCTGTTCAAATAATTCGTAGAAGCATTATTATTCAATTTAACTCAGTAAATTTTCAAAAATAATCTTGTTTTTGTTGAAAAACTCAAGTGGTGCTATTTTTATTTCGCACCCTTTTTTCACATTTTTGGTCCTCAACGCCAATTGCTACGTCCAACAAAAGAAAAATTATGCTTCATTTATCCGTTAAACAATTCAGAATAAACTGTGGTAGAAAGTTTTCGTAATTTTCAATCATTCATACTTTAGCAACCAAAACACATAGTGGTGCTATTCTTATTTCGCTCACTGTAGTAATTCACTGTAGTAAATACCCGATTTTGAAAAGGTACCTCGTTAAATCTTTGTCATTTTTAAATTCTCTCAATTTTTTAATAGTATTTCTTGGCGAACATTCGTTCTTACATTATTCTTGTTTAAACCGATATGATACTATTCGTTATCACTTCCATTTAAAAATCTTTTGGAGCTTATCACAGTCCCAAGTAACATTTTTAATCCTTCAAGGTTTTATACCAAAAGTGTAGGGTTTTATTACAAGCTTGAGAAAGTGTTATTAGCTGAGAAGCGTATGTTTAGAAGATCATTATATAAATTTTCTTCAGGATAGCTACAGAACCATTACACAACCATCTCGTAAGTCTCAAAAGAAATTCTATCATTTATTTTTATTCCGGTTTTGAAGATAGCTATACAGCATTTACAAAACCTTTTTATACAACCTTGATTCGTTCACTTGGAAACGTCAAGGCAAATTGGTCGAATAAAAAGCCTATTGGGATGGGAGTTATTAAGCAAACACTAGCGACACCATGTCCTCCATAGAAAAGTTTCGATTAGTTAGGGAGCTTTTGGAAAGCTTTTGAAAACGGCCATACATTTGTCCTAACTCCGAAACGTCAAAAAATTTACCTGGCAAGGCGGATCCGCCTTGCCAGGTAAATTTTTTGACGTTTCGGAGTTAGGACAAATGTATGGCCGTTTTCAAAAGCTTTCCAAAAGCTCCCTAACTAATCGAAACTTTTCTATGGAGGACATGGTGTCGCTAGTGTTTGCTTAATAACTCCCATTGGGCCTGCTAAAAAGAATAAAGCTTGCTCTTTACTCTTACACAGATTTCCATAAGAATGACAGCTAATCGGAGTGAAATTGGAGTGAAGGCTATTGCTTTCTTTGTCTAACCCACGAGAAATCGTATACCCGGGTTGCGAGCGCGCCCATCGCCCATTCTGGAATAACATGTCAGAGCGGTCATCAGCGTTGCCACATATACAAATTTATCTGTAATGAATATTTTTTCAAATTGAGTGAACCAAAAATCTGTACCAGATTACAGATATTTTCAAATTTTTACCGATTTTTAGTCTCCGACAGTATTCCATTTTTTTTACTATTTCTGATTACGCTCACGTTCCATTAGGTGCTTGACTGTTGAAGGCTCCCGCATT
Source organism: Uranotaenia lowii (assembly GCF_029784155.1). NCBI lineage: Eukaryota > Metazoa > Arthropoda > Insecta > Diptera > Culicidae > Uranotaenia > Uranotaenia lowii. The sequence continues at coordinate 173,159,696 of NC_073692.1, read as the reverse complement.
TTTGTTAACACGACACAAATTTCTAACAGGCGTATCAAAGTTACTACATTTTCATAAAGTAAAAAAAATTCTGATGTCCAATCATGCTCAAAAAGAAAATCATGTGAATGAAGTTGTTGGTTAGTAAAAACCGAACAATAGCTCAATTTGAATGATATCAGGTTTTTGTTTTTAAAATGCTTTGTCAATGCGTTTATCAATTAATCCTAGTCTTTCTTTGCATTCCAAATCCAAATATGTGACACAGATTTCAATACCGATTTTTCAACTTCAATACAGATTTTATTTATTTTTACTTTTGAAATACTTTTTCTTATGTGGCAACGCTAGCGGTCAGAGCAAATCAAAATCTATCAAAATGTCTACAATAATATCAATTTGTTTTGTTGATCTCATTCCCTGCAACATCAAAGAAGGTAAATTTTCGTCATTTTAGTTTAATTTCTGTACTATAATTATTTTATTTTCTTCAACATCCGTAGATACGAGGGTCATGTCGGTAAAAAGTGGCCTGTTTAACCTGCCCAGCGTTATTTGGCGATTAAGTTCCGTTCAAATCAACCAAATATCGGATGCTCACCATATGCCGTCACCGGAAAAACGTTTCTTAGAGCCTATAATCACAAGAACCTCCAGTTTAGTAGTGTGTTGGCTGACGGAATTTTGGAATTGGCATCACCGGAACATTACCGGAACGATGGCAAACAAATCCGGCATTTTAGACCTCCCGAGACCAAAAACTGATTTTTTTCCATATTGACTAATAATTTGTCAAAAGTGATGATATTCAGTTAGTGGCTCAGATAATTGTAACAAAAAAGGTTTCCCAAGTGATAAATAAATGAAAGAACTTCGAAATGTAGTTTTTTATTAAAAGTAAGAGGATTTGTAAATGGTTTTTATAGGAAGAACTGGTTATGGGGTAAAACGCCATCTTTTTTATGAATAAATGAAAATTGAATTTTGCATTCTTAGCGAAATTAAGCAATATTTTCCATAAAATGCTTGAAATACCGTTATTCTCAAATCATACTATATAAAATGCTAGCCAAGGAGAGTTAAACAAAAAAAAAATTACAAAACGGAACGACCAAAAAGTAAAAATACATGTTTCAACTCACTTATTCTGCAATATTATAAAGGGGAGTGTTTTATTTGTCTGTTTTTCGGAAAATAAATCGATAAATTTTGAAGCGCAAGATTTTTTCCAGTGATTAAGCTAGTAAAAATTATATTTTGCCAGATATACCGATCGAATATTTATGCTTCTTGATTTTTTCGCGAAGAACCATGTTTTTTTCCGGTTGTCATTCAATCAGAATATTTTGACTTGATCGATTCAACTTTAAAACCACTCCTCGGAAAATAAACATTCACGCAGAAAATTTTTCGCTCAAACTAAAACTTGACGAAACTCCAAGGTTGTATAAGGTTCTTGCGATGCTTTCTTCAGAACCTCCTGTAGGTGGGCCTTTTTACACTGATAAGTGTTTTATAGATGTTATAATGCAGTTTATAAAACTTGACGTCGTTTTATAACGAAGTTTCATAGCGAGCTTGCAGATAAGTATAAAACTTAAATTGTTACTTGGGAGTGATAACTAAGAGTGTGATAAAAATATTTTTAAAGAAATCACAGTCTTCTTAGCGTTGGACGTTGAATCGCTGTTTGTCTTTCTGTGATTTTTTTCCACGATTAAAACTTGTCCTCAAAGCCCAGATTTTTTTCCTACAAACGTTAAAAAACTTTTTTGTTTAAATTGAAGTTCTGTATAAGATCATTGCATTCAAATGTTGAGCAAGGTTGTCGAAATCACAGAAATCACAGGTTTTTTTTTCTCAGTACTTGAATGCTAACAGAACAAGCCTGTTTGCGAGATTGGATAGAATAGTTTATAAAAAACAATCGGCTGAGCATATTTTTTATCATTCAACTTTATATTTTTGCTTGAAATGAAAATTGATAATGACTTCACTAAACCGACTTCGAAGTTCCTTTGTTCCATGCGTATGTTCCGATTTTTGGCTGTTCTTCCGACTCACTTTCGTGGATTTTGCTCTCAAAGTGGTAGGACCTTAATAATAAGGAAAAAAGTATGCTGAATAAAAAAACACTCCGATATTACGTTACGCCAATAAATAAAAATGCATCAAAGCCTTGAACAGAACAAAATAAACGCTTAAAATGCCAGAAAAAAGTTAACAATCTGATATTTTCCTTACTATCTATTGTAGAAATAAGATAAGGCTTAACAATTTTAAAAAAGCTTCGCGGGCCGCACACAAGGTTCTCGCGGGCCACATGCGGCCCACGGGCCGCGGTTTGCTCACCCCTGCTCTAAATAACAACTGACTCAATCATCGATTTCGTTCGGGGATCAGCCCCCTGCAATGCTATAGAATCCGTGTGGAGCACATCTCTAAGATTGAATCTTTTTTGTCATATTTATGCTTTTTTCTCAGATTTAAGCTTGTTTTTTTCTCAAATTTGAGCTTTTATCTCCAATGCTCTCAAGACAAAAAAAAGCTAAATTTGAGGAAAATAAACTTAAAAAAGAGACTCATTAACCCTTAGATAACAGATGTTGGTCACACGATACATAGACAAATCCTTCATCATTGCAGCCCTCTGTCGGGGATCGAGAATATTTTTCCCAGGGCCTGGCAACGATACAGGATTTATTTATGTATCGTGTGACCAACATCTTTTAAAGAAGTTCTGGTGAATCTCGCTTTTTTTTCCTAAGATTTAAGCTTTTTTTTGCCTTGAGAGTGTAGTGTATAGTACCGGTAGAAAATAAATATAATCATTTTGTAATGAACACTACTATTATTTTGAAATATTCATGCGTTTAATGTTTAATTATATTGTTAAATGATAATTTCTCTGTTTAGCGTGTAAAACGGTAGAAAATCCGAGAAAGAAAAGTAAACGTTAAAAACGATAGATCTCTCTCTCTTTCTCTCGGGTTTTGAAGATGAGTTAGTAAACGCTTGAATTCAGTTTATAGGAGATTCTAATTGAGGACGCACGCGACTCGCTTTGCTCTTCCACTTGAGCAAGTACCGTCACGACAATGGCGTAGTCAAGACGCTCCCCAAGGGTAAGTTACATCTGTGTCTGAGTTTCTTGCCAGTTTGATGATTCTAGCAAGAGATTGAAAGCAGGAAAGCCTGGAGAAAGGAATATTGAAATGAAAGGACAAATATGGATAATGGAGTTGGACTGAAAAAAAAGCATGAAAAAAATGGAAGTGAAATATCTTGAAAAAAAAAGAGGCAGTGAAAAAAAGGAGCCTTCATAAATCATAAAAAAAAAGTCAAAAGAAAAGGCAGTGAAAAAAATCAAGCCTAGTAATTGAGAAAATATAATTTAAAAAAAAGAAAAATGGCAGTGAAAAAAATTAAGCCAACTTAAAAAAAAAGTCAAAGAAAAGGCAGTGAAAAAATGAAGCCTAGTAATTGAGAAAAAATAAATTAAAAAAAAAAGAAAAATGGCAGTGAAAAAAATTAAGCCAACTTAAAAAAAATTTATGGTTAAATATCTTGAAAAAAAAGAGGCAGTGAAAAAAAAAGGAGCTAAAAAAAAACTTAAATTGTTGGTAGAAAAAGGCAGTGAAAATAAGTAGCCTGAATGAATTTCTCGACAAAAAAAATATTAAATTAAAGGAATCCCAAATTTAAAAAAAAATACAAAGTTTTTGGACGAGTGAATAAATCTTGAAGAGAGGTTAGAAAGAAATCAAATAAATGAGTTCGGTATTTAAAAAAAAAAAAAAAGATGCTGATGGTAATAAATGTAGGCTGAATGAGTAATTTAACAGATAATAAATAGAATATAAGGAAACTATAAATAATAGCAAAAAAAAGCTAAATGAATGAATCTTAATTAAAAGAAAATTTTTAATCTTCTACTTAAAAAAAAACAGAAATGGAAAAAGAAATTAAAAAAAAATCAGAAAAGAGGCAGAATTTGGGATTTGAAATATTTTTTCAAGTATCTAAGCAATTGTCTGCAAGAATCATAATTTTAATTCAAAAAGTATTCTAAACCATGAGGCCTGGATTAAAATATCAACCTACGAATAAACTAGAAGCGAAGATGTTCATACGATTCACAATATTTTGGAATTAAATTATACGATTCTTAATAACTCTTATCCAGGGGCATCAAATGTGAAAGATTGTTTGAATAGCGAATCATTCATAGATTCAGCTGAACTGACAACATCAACATAAAGAGAAAAATTATCAGTGGGATTAAACGAAGACGTTTAAAGCATACGAATGGTAAATTCAATCATGTTAAAGCCACAAAATTTTAAAAAAAATTATGAGAAGAATTAAAAGAATTGTTTAAAGGTTAGAAAGAAATCAAATAAATGGAGAGTTATATAATTTATTTAATAAGACGCTGATTGCGATAAATGTAGCCTAATGAATAATTATAAGGAAATAAATAGAGTAATAAAAATTATGAATGAATGAATCTCAAGTGGAAAATAAAATTGGTAAAAGAAATATTTAAAGAAAAGAAGAAAAAAATACTTTGAGATGAGAATGGAAAGAACTCGAATAAATGGAAAGTTAAACAAAAAACATAATAATAAATAAGAAGTTGAGTGTAATAAAAGAATGTTTAGAAATAAAATATTAAGATACTTAAATGGAAAAAAACTAGATAACTGCCAACAAGAATCATTAATTTTATTTCAATAGTATTCGAAACCATGAATAAATAAGAACCAACAATATACAAAAAAAAAAGCTTTTGTTTAATAGCAATGATTAAAGCGAATATAACGAAATCCAACCTCATAAAAAAATCTACAAATTAAAAAAAATAAACGCAACTATAAAAAAAGAGAAAGGATAAAAACACTTTTGACAGAAAATTTAAAAAAAACGAAGTGATGCTCAATACCAAATATTACAACTTAAAGACTTATTATTTTGGGAAAAGATGAACAGAAAATATGAAACAAGTAGGTCTTTAATGTTGAAAAGAAAAATAAACAAGAATACTTAAAAAAGGTGAGCAAAGAAAGAAAAGCAAATACAATGCTAAAACCCTGAGTTTTAAATAAATAAAGTAATGCATAAAAAAGTAGAACCTGAAAACTCCAAACAAAACCATTTGATAGTTTTGGTATGACAAAAAGCAGCGTAAAAAAAAATTGCAAAAAAAAGCATTATAAAGTAAAATTACGAAAATGGGTAATCATTAAAGTAAATCAGGAAATAAAAATCAAAGAAAATAAAAATAGACCTATTCAATTGAAATTGAGGCACTTTTAATCAAGGAAAACAAATAGTCGAAAATAAAGGCAGGCAATGAAACACAAGCAAGAAAAAAAAAACCAAAGTACAATTGATTAGATGTATCTGAGTCCATGAAAAAATACCAAGATGTCTTACTTAAGTGAGGGGCTGTTATGAATATCAAATGAAGCATTCAATAAGAAATCAAAATGGAGTTGAAAAAAACATATGAACATGTATTAAGCGGTTTGAGGACTTTAAGAAATTGTAAGGAATGAGATTGGCTCTAATATTCAACATTCGATAAATTACAGTATATAATCAAGTATTCTTTTAATGTGTTTTTCTTCTGCAAAATTCATAACGATCTTTAATATCATAAAAGTATATTCGAAAAATAAAATTGGTAGAAAAACAAATGTACAATAGACGAAAATTAACTGTGGGATTCAAAGAAGACGTTTAAAGCATAAAAATGATAAATTCAACAATATTAAAAACACGAAATGACACTTTAGAGAACTTCTGAAATTTTTTAAAATAATAAAATATATATATGGTTACCCTAATAACCGAAAATGAATGAATGGAAACCCAATTAAACGAAATAGGTTATTTCAAGTAAACACCTTGATAAAACAAAAATTAACATAAAACAGTAGAGGCGGGGGATAATGTAGTGTATAGTACCGGTAGAAAATAAATATAATCATTTTGTAATGAACACTACTATTATTTTGAAATATTCATGCGTTTAATGTTTAATTATATTGTTAAATGATAATTTCTCTGTTTAGCGTGTAAAACGGTAGAAAATCCGAGAAAGAAAAGTAAACGTTAAAAACGATAGATCTCTCTCTCTTTCTCTCGGGTTTTGAAGATGAGTTAGTAAACGCTTGAATTCAGTTTATAGGAGATTCTAATTGAGGACGCACGCGACTCGCTTTGCTCTTCCACTTGAGCAAGTACCGTCACGACAGAGAGGATAGGAGATGAAAGCTCAAATCTGAAGAAAAAGCTTGAATCTGAGGAAAAAAGCTTAAATCTGAGAGATGTGCTCCACACGGATTGTATATCGTTGCCGGGGCCTGGTTTGAGCAGGGGTCTGCAAGAATATAGGATTTTTCTATGTTTCGATAAGCCAATTAGCATAATAGCTTTTTAATTCACTCTCGATGTAGCTCGTAATTCATTTCCCATATCCCCATACATTCATACATGAATAATTGTCTTCACATTTGACTTACTAATGTTGATCTTCTCATTTAACCACAGAATTGTGATTGCATTTCAAATAATTTTATCAGAATTGAATCAGTCTCGATTGATAAGCTTCAATAATGCCTCCTCTTCACCACAACCGCTAATTAGTGTAGATTTATTTAGATACCAACTAAACCCTTCTATGTTGATTAAAAAATCAACAAAAAAAAATACAACTGTTCATGACAGTTTCCATTCATCTCCATCCAGTACAGTTTCCAGATCAGCAATGCTAATTGAATAATTAAACATAAGCGACCAGTTGGCACTCGAGCGTTGCCCGGGGGAGGTACGACACACTTGACCTTCCCCCAGTTGTGGATAGCTCGTAGTTTTTTCGTCTGTTTATTTCAGTTTGATTTTTAAATCATTCTCCCGGATGGGTTCACATCAAATGCAAATATCAGCGAATGACGGAAAAAATAAAAAAAATAAGAGAGCTAGCAGGGAAATTTAATTACTTAACTACACTTTAAAACGTCAATCTAAGTAAAACGTCGAGTAGGGTTCAACTTTCAAATCAAATTGATGAATTACCCTTTTAAACAGATATTTCAAAAATTTTCTTATAACAAGAATAGTAGAAAATCAAAGGAAATTCAGCTCATTCGAACGAAAACTTCAGAGCGGAGGTATCGATTTCCAGTCAAGTTAAATATTATCATATCACGCTGCGTCTGTTGATTTAACGGAGTCTGAAATTGATACTACAAGTATTGAAGGGTAAAAAAATTTATCGATAATTTTGTTTGTATAATTGTTATCATTTTAAAAAATATTTTCATACTTGTAATTTTTGTCATTTTTGTAATTTTTGTAATTTTTGTAATTTTTGTAATTTTTGTAATTTTTGTAATTTTTGTAATTTTTGTAATTTTTGTAATTTTTGTAATTTTTGTAATTTTTGTAATTTTTGCAATTTTTGCAATTTTTGTAATTTTTGTAATTTTTGTCATTTTTGTCATTTTTGTCATTTTTGTCATTTTTGTCATTTTTGTCATTTTTGTCATTTTTGTCATTTTTGTCATTTTTGTCATTTTTGTCATTTTTGTCATTTTTGTCATTTTTGTCATTTTTGTCATTTTTGTCATTTTTGTCATTTTTGTCATTTTTGTCATTTTTGTCATTTTTGTCATTTTTGTCATTTTTGTCATTTTTGTCATTTTTGTCATTTTTGTCATTTTTGTCATTTTTGTCATTTTTGTCATTTTTGTCATTTTTGTCATTTTTGTCATTTTTGTCATTTTTGTCATTTTTGTCATTTTTGTCATTTTTGTCATTTTTGTCATTTTTGTCATTTTTGTCATTTTTGTCATTTTTGTCATTTTTGTCATTTTTGTCATTTTTGTCATTTTTGTCATTTTTGTCATTTTTGTCATTTTTGTCATTTTTGTCATTTTTGTCATTTTTGTCATTTTTGTCATTTTTGTCATTTTTGTCATTTTTGTCATTTTTGTCATTTTTGTCATTTTCGTCATTTTTGTCATTTTTGTCATTTTTGTCATTTTTGTCCTTTTTCCATTTTCTTCAATTCTTTATCGGTTTTGGATTATTTTCTTAAGTGAAGGTCAATTTTTCTCTTGATTTTATTTTCTGTTATCTGACTTTCAAGCTTGTTGGCAATTCTTCTGATACCTCATCTAAACTCATGTATGAATGTTTTCGATCTCCAATTGAATCGCCATTTCCCAAACCTCCAAGGCGCAAACATTCAACACGCCAGCCGGTTCTCATGAGTTTCCATGTGTTTATTTGTTACGATTATTGCCAGTCGTGATTATTTGATTAAGTCCCGACCTTGTAATCAAAACGCTGAGCCCAAGCTGAGATTCGGGCCGATTCCTCAACTTAGTTAGAACTTGAGATATTATGAAACGTTTGAAAACACAAACAACAATCTGCTCTCGTAAAACTCCCATGAAACATTTATTCGAGCTCCCTTTTTTGAGCGGACGGATCCAATTCGCGTGTACCATTTGAAGTTACAGCTCTGGGAGGCGAACCTTTCTTGCAGCAGGGAAGCTTTTCAAACGTTTCTTAACAGGGACTTAGGCTCAGGACCTTGAGAAGACCGTCTGGTTCCGGAACGATGAGGATGCTCCCTAATACACGTGCAAAATGGCTTCGAATCACGGATCAAAATTGTTATTCTGGCATGTTTATTTTTTTATCCGCACTCAGAGGGCCGCGAAACTCAATTACCACTCCGAAGATATTCGTGGCCGTCCAGTTCCCACGGCTCAATTTTTGCCACAGATTGGTAGACAAAAAACAGAATATTTCATGTCAAATTCGTAAATTTTCTCAATTCCGTCTGCCCTTTCAATTAAACCCTTGAATCTTCAAAAGCTTCAGTATTTTGAAAAAGACTTAGTGTCCTTGTAACATGAACTTACTCATTTTAAACACAATATTTCATCTTCAATCATTAAAAAATCCTCAATATTTTTAACCGGCTCAAATCAAGTCCCGTATCTGTGAACCTCAGAAGGAAAGTCTGGAGCAGCCGTTCCACAGCCCAGATAGGATGGAACGTGGCGATTGCAAAAAACGAGAGCATTATGATTTATGCTGACTGTCTCGCCCACCCCCAACGTTATTCGTCTTCTATACGTTCATATTTGTAGCAGCATTCCTGCTGGCATGGCCGGGGAAACAAGTCGTAAAATGTATTATTAATGTACCTAAATATTTTATTCCTAAGCAGTTTTCACGCAATTGTATGTTGTGCAGTTAGTTACCGAACGGAAGATTCTCTAGTTCCGAGGAACTGAGAAACTACCGGAAACTGGATAATGGTAGAAAGCAAACGAATTGGTCAATTTGAGCAAGGATTTACGACATACTACGGATGTACCATTGAACTTATTATTGGTATATTTTTTACCCTAAATATCTGATACAACTGTGAAATTTGAAAGCCTATTAATTGAGTATCAAATAGACAAAATTTGGTTTGTATTTGAAATTGTTTTCTGTTTGTAGAAATGTTGTTTCAAAATCTTAGAAAATCTATTTTTTCCAAGGCTCGCAAACAAACAGCTCTTCTGATGATACCAAAAAGTATTAAGAAGTAAACGAGTGGTAGAATGTGAAAGAACAACTTTTATCCTTTGTATATGTATAGTTATAGTGCTATTTTTATAGTCATGTAATGATAAATTTTTGATATTTAAAACTAAGGACATTTTCCAAGAATAAGCCCTTATTGGACAAATGGATAGGAATACTATCAAATGATTAACTTTGAAGAATAAATTAAAATAGAAATAGTGGGAGGGCCAATGGGAATGTATGAAGGTGAAATGTCATTTATATTTTTAAGTTAAAACTATTTAACAATTATTATAATGTTTGCCCCTAGATGTATGCAGCATCATTGTTTTTTTTTTATCGATTATAAATGTTTTTAAAAGAAATCGTTAAAAAGCAAGGTAAAATTGAAAAATTAGAATTTGTTTACAATTATGAAGGTGTTTTGTATCCTTTATGATCGAAAAAACTCGTTAAACCCATCCAAATGGAGACTGATCAATGTAACCCCAAAGCATCAATTCCTGAACAGCGACGAAATCGTTTTTTAAATCAAATTTTAGGCAGTCCGAAAAATTTCTGCAACCATGTTTTACGTTCATAGGAGTCCAGTACTGGTTTTAAAAATATTAAACATGCCACATTCCCTTTAACTGAAAAAATAATCGAAAAATATTGAAAAATGTGATCAATGTTACCCCGGACCCCGGATGAAAGGAGACTAGGTAAAAATGTTTGAAACTTAGTTTTCTGTTGTACACGTATCTTGACGAGTCGGAAAAAATCACTATGATGGGTCAAAAATATTCAGCGTGATAGAAACAAGATAAGAATGAAAGAAGTTGTTTCACCAGTTAATCAATGCAAAGCTGTTTTTTACAAAACCATGATATTCCACTTTTCCTACAAAAAAATTCAACTTCTTCAATTTATAACGTTGGGCCGAATATTAAAAAATAAAAAAAAATATTTACCTGCCTCTCCCACGGTAGATTTTCTTGGACTCATAAGAAAAATGTCCTTTCTCGTCAACATGCCTCAACCGTATATTGCACTAGCGTTTACACTAGAAAACATATCTTTTCTAGTCTCCTTTGATTAAAATTTTGGTTGGTTGGTCATTCCTATTTTTTGTATCTAAGTCGTTGATTAAAAAAAAAATCAAGTTTCTGTCAACTGGTTGATGTTTAATGACCCGATATTTTGGTTGAAACTAGTCAGGTCGTTTTTCAATGAAGCAAGTTGAAAAAAGGCAGGTGATCAACACGGTCAATCCATTTCTGCTTGTTTCGACCTATTTCAACCAGACTTGATTGAACAGACTTAATATGTTTATTTTTTTTTAATTTGAAGTCAGGGATTTTGGAGTTTCGTGGATCATGGGTTTTCTTGGGTCAACTAACTATCTCGGGGATGTGATGGAAAAAATCTTAATCGAACTATCATCGTCTTGTCATTTTTGTTAGCATAAGTCAATTTTAACATAATTGTTGACCCATGTAAACGTATGTGCTGTTATGCACGGAAAATTAAAAAAAGGTAAAATTTACCATTTTGCCAAATGATTTTTCTCCACCCAACTTTCTCGGTAAATTTTACCTTTTTTCATTCACCTAGCAAAAAGGTAAATTTTCCTTTTTTTAAACAAACTAGCAAAAAGGAAAAATTTACCTTTTTCGCATTCACCTAGAAAAAATATAAATAATACCGTTTTTCCATTCTCTGATTTAAGAGGTGGGTTTATGTTAGCTGGGTTGCTTGATTTCTTCAATAAAAAAACCAAAACAAAATTCTGAACGAAAATGATATTTATTTATGATAAATAGGGATTTTACCCAGTAAATTATGTTGGAATGCATCACTGTGCTTATGAAAAAAAAAATTGTTGAGCCAAGTCCAGGCTATCTTTCTTCGCCAGGCTCGTGGCGCCGGTTTATTCATGTCCTTCGATAAATTCGGTCAGATCCGGCTTTTCCGGAATGATCTGGGGTATGTTCCGGAATGACGTGGAAAACATTTGGCAGCTCTGTCGGCCAATCTGAAACAAAAGCAAAGTAATATGACGAGAACCAGCACAACTAAAGAAATCTACCGTTCTGTTCCAATTTCCACATATTGGGCACGTTGCTGAATGACAAAACAGCTTAACCTAAATATACGGGTTCGGCAAATTGTTACCTTTTTTCGAGTTGAGTTGTATCGTTTTGTATAGCTCAATCCAGGTCAACTTCACCACACTACGAGGTAAGTTTTACCTTTTTTGGTTCACTTTTTTTCCAAATAAATTGTACATTTTTATTCAGCTCAATTCAGGTTAACTTTACCTCACTACGAGGTAACCTTTACCTTTTTTGAATTCACCTTTTTTCTCGGTGAGATATACCTTTTTTCCAGCTCGATTCAGGTAAACTTTACCTCGCTGTGAGGTGAGTTTCAACTCGTAGAGGTAGAAGTTACCTTTTTGGCTTTCACAAGCGTTCACCTTGCTTTCTCGGTTAATTTTACTTTCTTATTATTTTCCGTGTAATTTAAGTTGTCACAATGAATGTTCCTAACTGTAAATTTTTTTTCAAGCATCCGAAAATTGCATCGGTGTGGAGTTCAACGTGTTCGAACAAAATATACTTATGTGCCCAGATTTGTTCTTATGATATATCAGCAAGTAACTCAAACGCTATCAAATTGAAAATCATAGCTTGTGGTGTTTCATAGGCCACCTACATATATTGTAGTGTTTTTATACACATTAATAACTTAAAATACATTTTACTCGTCTGTCAATTTGTCTTATGGCAATTAAAAACTTATGAAAAAAAATTTAATACTCATAAACTTTGCATGTTAGTAAGTTTTGATTCGAAGGCAGAGTAGGAGGGAATGAGGATACTTGATTCCCTTTTTTTATTATCATCATATCTTTTTGGGTAAATTAAATAACTCGCCGCTTTATTCCATTTTCTGACAACGTGTAATTTTAAGTTAAATGCTACAAAAGTTGGAACGATACATGAACCGGTAGATGAACTAGAAGAATTTTCGTGAGAAGAAAGAAAGTGATATTTTTCAAGTTGAAGGGGACTTGATCCTTTAATTAAGGGTGCCCTGGCCCTAGGCAAAAATTTAGCAAAATTCAAAGATTAAAAGTCCAGTGACTATTTTCTGCGCTACTGGTTCTCATTTCACAGTTTGTAAGTATCAGACTAAGAGAATATAAAAAGTTCGTGTACTGCTGCCGTTATATGTCGAAGTAGACTGAGTCGATTTGGGGTCTTTTTTGAATTTCTCAAACTCTGGGGTCTTAAAGCGTCGTCTTGGTTCAAAACTTATCCACGACTTTTTTGCAGAACTTTTAAGTAACTTTTACATGAATAATTTTGAACTTTTATGATTTTATGCGAAAATTGAATATTTTGTAGAAATTTTTTTTTAAAAGCCTAGCTTAAATGATCCCGAGAAGAGCAAAAAAAGAATTACAAGGTTGTACCGATTACTGAAAATTTTTTCAATTTTCATCTATCCTCTCAAAAGTTATCCACAAATGAAAGTATTGTATTTTTTCGAATACAGTCCTTACTGATTGTTTCAAAGAAAACATTATTTTCATATGCAAACAATCGTCAAAAAATTCTACAGAAATCGCATGACAGTTGTGTTTTAGAGAAATCGCTGTAAATAAATCAATAATGAACAATACCTGATTTCGAAGATATTACAGTTTGAATGATAGATGCTAAAAAGTTCGATTTTCAAAAAATTTCTGTATCGCATTCAGCTCCCAAATATTTGATAAACGTAATATTTTGAGAGATAATTGTTTTTTAGTTGATCCATCATTTAAAGAAAACATGAATGAAAATATTATGAAATCAAAATATTACGAAAGTTCAAAGATTACTTTTTGAGTGCGCATGTATTCCGTTTCTAAAGGATTATGAACGATACTGTAGGTGTACTTTTTGAAAGCATTTTATACGCTTTCTTCACATTCACAAAATGTTGAAAAACAGTTTCCATGGGTAAAATTTTCTGACTCGATTATCGGTCGGATTCGATAATCCGTTCCGTATAAAAATTGTGGTGAACGTAGAATCGAGTCCGATCTGTATTTGTTTTTTTTTTAAACGTAACATTTTCAAATGAAAAACTTTTTCATCATTTCTGGTTGAAATGGGAATCCATGCCAAATTTCAGCTCTCTAGGTCATAAAGTAGCTTATAATGAAGAAGCTATGGACAAACGTCACTTCGCCGAATAATCGCTGAATGAAAATCAACGTTTATACGCCGAAGTGACGAATTTGTATTTGTAACAATTGTACGCATAGTAACGAGTTGTAATGCAAAAGGCTAAAAAATTTAAACATTTTTATGAAGATTGTACAGCTATATTATTTCATATATATATTTCATGAGAAGTTGCTGAGTAACGAATAATGGAGAAAAAGAGGAAACGCTTTTATTGAGGAAAACGAAAAATGGATGTACGTCACTTCGGCGGCATATCACGGCAGTACAGTAAGGTTTTTTTTTACACTGGTATATGTACCGCGTAAAAAAAACCGTGCAAAAAAAACCGTGTTAATTTCCGAAAACCGTGTAAAAAAAGACCATTCAAATTCTGAAGCCCTGAAGTTCTGACACTTTAGACCTGAGACCTGAGGCCTGAGACTTGAGACTTGAGATCGAGACTTGAGAATGTAGACTAGAGACATGAGACCAGAGACTTTAGACATGACACCTGAGACTTGAGTCCAGGGACTTGAGATTTGAGACATGAGACCTGAGACCTGAAGAATGAGACCAAAGACATGGGACATTAGACCTGAGACCTGAGACTAGAAACCTAAGACATAAAACACGAGACCTGAGACCTGAGACATGAGACTTAAGACATGACACCTGAGACCTGAGACCAGGTTAGTGTTATTACCGCGAAAAATTAGTTAAGCTCCGATTTCAACTTGCGACCCCTCTAGTGAAAGGGTTTGACTTGAAGGTGACGAAAAATAGTGTCGCGAGTTCGCAAGTACAAGCTTCGAGTGTTAGTACCATGAGAAGTTAGTTTAGCTCTGATTTCAACTTTCGGCCGGTCAAACCGGGTAAAAAAAACCTTGGTGTACTGCCCTGTAACAATTGCATACTTGAAGGCGCAATTTTCTAGGTTTTTTGATAAATACAGTACTTTGAGTCTTTTTTATCAGATAATTAACAGGCAATTTATTGGTTAGACATTAGTTATCGGACAAACAAAATCAAAAAAAAAAAAAAAAAAAAAAAAAAAAAAAAAAAAAAAAAAAAAAAAAAAAAAAAAAAAGAATTTCGTTATAACCAATGATCACGATCTATTCAGAAGAAAAATATATCTTTCTGGACTCTAAGGATCAATTAGACTCATTACATACATTTTGGAAAACTTTTTCTTAAAAAAAATTGAGAATTTATTATTGCTTTAAAAATATAGCATTATGAAGTTTATGTCATACTCTAACGATTGACATATTGGAATAAATATTTTTATTATATTTTTCCATGTGGGAAACATTTTGAAGTGATAAAACAAGATCTTCAAATTCAATTTTTTTTAATTTTTCGAACCAAGCTCAATAACTCGAAAAATATTTTTTTTTAAATTTGTTTAGATAACAGCATTGTTGGTTTTGTTTTTGTCATTTGATATTTGTAGTATCCTCCTTAGTATCCTCATTTGTCCCTACTGATTTTTTTTATTAAAGAAATATATTGTAACCTGTTTCTATAACCACACCCTAATTTGGCGCATTTTCTCATGAAAGCTATCTCGTCGATCTTAAGTAACAATGTTTGATGTTTGTGGAAAACATAAACTTCTTTTTCCAGTTTGTGTTTTAAAAGGACGCCAATGGCACAAATTTTCCACAATATTGGTAGTCCTCTCTCTTCAACCGCACTCATATTTTCGTAAAGAGCTCTGAGCTTATTTTATGTTTTTGTGCAATCTAGGTCAATAACGGTAATTTCAACCCGAAAGAAACGACAGATTCAGATTGCTGAAAGAATTTCACACAAGAAAATATTCTGCTTGTTTTTAATGAAAAATTTAAGAAAACGTATGAAAATTTATAGTTTTTGATCAATTTGTGATGCCATAAATGTCAAAACGCATAAAAACACCAATTGCAGTATTTTTTTGGTTTGGTTCGATCAAGAAGGTACTGATTCTTTAAATTCTAGTTCTTGAACTATACTTCAGAAAGAGATTTGATCATTCACAACACAACTGAATATTAGTATGGGAGAGTGGGGAATCATGGGCCACTTTTTTCGTTATTCCATAACTTCTTTATTATAAAAGATAAAATGAAAATAAAAAATGGTATGGTTTTCTACATTTTCAAGGTATCATAAGGTATTTAAAAAAAAAAATTCATAAGTTATTTTCCCCAAATTCTGACTGTTTTGAAAAAAGCAATATTTTTTGTTTTTTTTTTTCGATTATAGTCGTTTTACCATCTTTATGGCATTCGCGACTTTGCAATATTTTTTGGATTTTGAAAAATGGTGGGGAATCGTGGGCCACTATATCCAAATTGACCAAATATCATGCAAAATTTATGAGTTGACCCAAAACTGTGATTTCATAACTCATTTCGTTATTTTAAAGCAATTTCAGATGATGAAATAAAAAAGAGAGTTGTGTATGATCGAATAGATTCCAAAACCTGGCTCGCGAACGCTTTGGCAAAATGCCTTACATAGGATGGACAAAATATTTTTCATAACTCTTCATTTGGCATAAGAAAACTTTACATATGGTTATAACGTATTTTCAGCTCTGAATGTATATAAAAACTTAATAATATAGGTGATTCAAGATGTGTGGCCCACGATTCCCCACAAGCTATGATTTGCAAATTGGTTGCGTTTGTGTGACTTATTGATGTTTCATCAAAAATTCCTTTTTTACGTGAAAGCTCATGATAAAACTAAGATCATAAGCGTATGAGCATATTTTTGCTATGAATTTTAGGATCCCCATCGATGCAATTAGCGGGTAAATTTTTAATTATGAAAGTAAATTTTTCTAACTTTTTTTAGCTTGATAAATAAAAGAAGCATATGATGCGTATTTGAGTCAGCAACATATAGAAATATATGCTCACGCAAAGCGACGACGATGACAGTTGGTTCGAGATTTTTATCTCAACACACATCTGAGATATTAAAAGTGGCCCACGTTTCCCCATGGCTCACGATACCCCACTTTCCCCTAAGTGTAATAAAAATCTTATTCATATAAGTCATATTATTTTTGTCCCTGAGTCTTCTGTTTGATTAATAAGTTCAAAGTTTAAACAGCTTTCGATCTACCTTAGCTCGTCAAGGTAATGTTTCTGTTCCTCAGTTTATTTTACATCACCAGAATCTAATAGAATTTATTCCCACTTCTAGCGAAAGGAGAAAGTTCCGCTTCGAAAAAGGTAGCCATTGCTAGAAAATCTGAACTTAAAATACACTGCTTACGAACTTGCTGGGAAGCTAGTTAATGCTCGTTGAGATGCGGTAAATTTTAGTTTTGCCTTCATTCAGCTTCCAAGGATTGTTTTTCCAGTTTTAACCTGGGTATGTTGGGCAAAAATTCCTCTTAATTTGCTTCGTTTGGTAGATGGAAAGCGGTGCAGATTTTCACAATTCCGGATCCGGGGTTGTTTGAGTTTGGTGCTTCTGTTGTTGATGTTGTTATTGCGCGGGACCTTTTAAATTGAAATTGCAGTTTTCCTGGGAGGAAAATTGCAGGGAATCATGAAATAATAGCGCTCGGCAGAATATGAATACAATAAATGGGGAGATAAAAGCCATAAACGATGAAATTATTGCTATTTGGAACACCCAATCGAAGAAAAAAAACTCACATGCAGCGCCACAATCGAGATCAATAAATCGTGCGCTGATGATTTTCTGGCTTCGCCGCCATCAGTGAGTGCAATTTTGGAACTGTTTCTTTGAGTATTTTTATTTCATTTGTTTTACTTTCTGTTGGATCTCTCTATGAGGCCAAGGAAAATACACATTGAGCATAACAATTTTGGCAAGTGCCCCAAAATTTTTGGACCGTTCATTTCCCCCCTCGAATCGAAAGCATATTAATCCCTGTGGCAATTAAATCATGATCGTCTGCCAAAAACTATAAACGAGGAGAGCTTCGGAAAAGTGAAACTTGAAGATGCGCCACACAGCACGTGTGCTGGACTTGGAAGCAGTACGGCAATAATTTTCAAGCTCAAGGCTCTCAAGTTCATATTTTCATAGGGGAGGGAGTTCGAAAAATGTTGGCACGTTGCCACTCTCTATAAATTTGCTCATACAGCAGTAGTTTTGTGCCAATTTTGTTTCGTTGGTTGAATTTTAGTTTTGATTCTCCCTCCCAAAAAGTTGTCATCCCTATCTCTCGGATGAATTATAATGGCGCCGGCGTGTCTGGTTGCCGTTTTCCAGAATCGTGATTTCTATAATGGAAAGTCCATGAACTACAAGTTTAAAAATTCAACAAATCAAATTTTTTTTCATAACTTTAACATATCTAGAATTGTACTTTATATTAAAAATCAAATCAACACCAACGCATCATTTATAGACGCTCTCAACAACAAGCCAGACAAGGATGCTGAACTATTCTCTTGCTTCGGTGATAATTTATATATCTGGTGAAGGATGGTGCACGCAAAGGAGCATGCATTTATGTCACGTGAAATCGGTGACAGAAGAACTTTTTTTTTCTGGCCCCTCTTCCTTGGTGGCCTTTAAAGTTTTGTGTGTTGAGTTTTTGTTGCTGATGAAATGAAAAGGCGCCTTGACCGTGCCAGCAAAAATCATCGCGGACCCGTGAATGGAAACCCGCAATGAGGTTGGATAAATGGTTTGCATCCGGAATAAGTGTCTTTGAACAATTTGCTTGAATTGGCATGAAATAAATTGCGGTGACAACATGTCTAAAGACTCCTTTTGTCAAATTCAAAGTTAAGATGTTTTGGTTCAGAACAGCACTTCAGTGGCAGTCCTCAACTTTGAGATCGCAGTTCGAACTCCGTTTCAGTTCCTTCTCAGCCTCGAACGAGACAGGTCGCTTTTTGGGTTCGGTCCTCGCTAGACAAAGGCTATTGTTTCCTGAACTGAAAAGTTGTAAAGTGATAGAGGCGCGATGAGTCCATCGCCGGGTGTACCCCTGGATAGGACAATACCGACATGGATGGATCCACAGAACCTGCATGGACGATTGTACTATTTGACACTGAAAGCAGCAGATGGGCATAAACTTCCACAAAATCCGTTTTTGATTGGGAGATCCGTCGAACAGAAAGCGGGAGGAAAAATTGATGGCGCGTTCTTCGAGAAGAAAAATGAATGGTATGTTCTAAAGTGCAGGAGCAAAGAACAAGTCAGGGAACTGGCAAAACTTACTTGTCTGTCCGATGGTACACCAATTGTTGTCGGACGCCATCCAAGTCTTAATATTCGAAAGTGTGTCGTTACTTGCCACGAAGCCGAAGGAATGACAGAAAAAGAGTTGTTGGATGAATTGTCCCCGCAAAAAGTAATAGAAGTGCGAAGAATAACTAAGAAAACTCCTGCTGGTATTGTAGGTACTCCCACCTTGATACTTACTATCAGCAGTACCGTAATACCGGAGTTTATCCACTTTGGATTTCTTCGAGTGCGAACTCGCCTTTATTATCCGCTGCCGCTACTGTGTAGGAATTGCTTGAGATATGGACATACGAAGAAGAAATGCACCAGCCCCCTTTCGTGCAGTAAGTGCAACTCAATAGAACATAACAGTGAGAACTGCAAAAATCACCCGTACTGCGGCAACTGTGAAATGAAAGGACACTCACCCGTCAATAGATCATGCCCAACCTGGTTAACTGAAACAGCAGCAATCAAAATAAGCACCGAGCAATACATCCCGATTGCAGTCGCCCGAAAAATGATCAAACCAACCAACAGTAAACAACCAACATTCGCCAACGTAGTGAAAACGACGGACGAGCACCAACCGAAAACAATAGACAATGCCAAAGCGCAAGCACCAGCCGAGCCGAAAACGAACGACGACAAAAAACAACAGCAGCCAACTCAACAGAAGCGGACTAATCAACAAACTGCAAACCTCAAACCAGCATCTCCCCCTCGGAAAAAGATTACCCCTCAACCCTCACCAGCGCATTCGTCGGATGAGGCAGATGGTCGCAGCAAAACCAATGGATCTCCCAGTTCCCGATCGAGGGAACAATTGATTTTAAAATCTCCAATTCCTACCACTCGCCCTCTCCCCTGTCCTTACCCCTTCCAACCACCCCCTAGTCTTAAGAAAACCACTGACCCTCGGCCTATTAAAACTTTGCCTAAAAAGTAAATGGCCTAATAAACATTATATGAATAAAAAAAAAAAAAAACTCCGTTTCGATCCATCGCAAGGTGGAAATATGGAACTTTACTTTAGATTCATAGAATCGAACTATGTATTGAATTTAAATAACTTAATTTTGAGTACCAGAAAGGGAGAGTGTATGATACTTTATAAACTGGGTTGCTCTGAATGTTCTTCTATTTTTTTTTTTTTTTTTTGAAAGTCCGTTTTGTTTGGCAAATATTTGTCTTCAAACCTGTGATCAGTATAGCTTGAAAATCGTTGTCTACTGTTAGACAAGACATTGTCAATTGATTCTCAATTCAGTTATATTTTCATTGTAAACTGAGAAAATATATTTTACGATTTCATTAATTTTATGGCCTATTTAAGAATGACCTTCAAGTCTATAGGGTTCGTCGTTGAAAGTGAAGTCTCTTTTCAATTTTCGTGGTAAACATAAATTAAATATCTTATCACTGTTGAACTTCAAGCCGAAATAATAGGCTTTGAGATACAGAAAGTTTCTGGTTAAAACTGATAAAAAAAAATTTCTTAATGCAGATAACTAAATCTTGTATATAATATTCCGTTTTCCGCGTTTCTGAGTTCATATGATACTTATAAATAATACAATTTTCCGACTTAACAACACACATTTTTTTAACCAGTTCAGAATTACTAGGGGGAAGTGTACCTAAATGCGCCTTTCGGGTAATATGCGCATACAGCCGATTGACGAAATGGTTGAGAGCTCATCCTATCTAATCAGTGTAGTTTGAGGGTAATACACTTTTGAAACATGACATGAGAAATCTAATTGTTATATAAAGTCGAAAAATTTAAAAATTCAAACAAGATTTTTGTCAGTATTGTTTAAAAGTATTGAATTTTAAACAAAAATGTTAAAGGTTTTTCTTTCTTATTCATCTGAAAATCAGAAATTCAAAAAATTGAAACTTTTAGCAAAGTAATAAATTATAGCATATTAGAATAATTGACAGGTTTTAAATGCCCATATCAGGCAGGATAAATGCCTATATCATGCCTATGCCTGCTCCTTTTTGTTACAGGACATTTGCGTAATTTTACAGGAAATATTTTTTGCTGTGTATGCTTAACATCACTTTCTACCATTTTCAATTAAATCATATTAAAATATTGCAAGTGCATCTGAAATATAGTTAAAAATAGAAATATGCGCATTTAGCCCGCGTGGTTTCGGAAATCGGCTATTTGACTACTTCTATTATAAAGTTATTTTCACGAAAAATGTAAAAGTTTTTAACGAAAAATTTGCACTAACGTAATAAAGCAGATGTCCGCTCATATGCATAAAGTTTTCAGGCTCCTATCTATTCAAATATGGGAGAAAATGACTATTTTCCCTAATATGCGCATTTAGCCCGTCTCTCCTCTAATATAAATTGCAGTTCTAATCAAGCCTTGGAATGAGGATATTTTTTGGGTTGTACTCGGTTTCCCCAGAAAACGTTTACTCAGAATGGAAAATCTCCAGAATTGCAGGCCGTCAGCCGAAAGCTGATAAAACTTAGTTCTTTGAGAAATGGGACAATTTATTTTGCTTATAGCCAATGTTCGGAAAATCGCTCAAGAAAAGCAATCAGGAATGGTTTCTAGCTAAAATGATGCTACCTCCGAGTGCTGTGATACGCACGTGGTAAAAGAACCTATTGAATATATGTCGAAAATCAACACTAACTTGATACAAGAAAATATACCATGCCCCATCGGAGGCTACCGTTGCTATTCGTCACGTGGCTAATCGACGGTGATCGACATACTTGGTGATACATTTTGAACGTCGCTCCCTCAATCATTCCCGAACGTCTATCCTCGCATCATTGTTGATAATGCTCGTTAATGATAGACGATCATTAATGTTTCAAAAGGAAAAATCTGAATAAATACCAGGACCACATGTTCAAAAAAGCTGTAGCACATGCTGGACAGTTCATTGCGATTTTGTCCTTCTAGGCAGAGCGCAAAATAAAAAATCATCTGATAGCCTACATAGATCGCTCAGAACTGATACATATCAGTTATGATCCTAAAGGTTGAAAGTCGTCAAGGAAGGAAATCAGCATCGAGACGTTCGATAGCTGATAGTCGGTGCCCTTTTCTACCACATCATGTATCGCAAAAGTGTTTCAAATACAGAAGCGTCGTTGTCATGCATAATTGTTTGTATGGTTTAGTTGAAAAAGGAAAATTTGACTGCTTTGATTTTTTGGCTCTGAATGTAGTCAAGCATGGCTCAGTGAAAATGATTGATTTTCGGAACATTGTTTATAGCTCGTTTGCTAGTAATCGGACATTCAAAGTATTGACAGCATTTTGCTGCCTGTAAAAAATAATATCAGACTCATTATTGTCAAAATTTAAAATTTACGAGTTTTTGAGATATTTACGGTGCAAGTGAAAAACGAAAAAAAATTGCACAGATTCCTTCAAAATCCGTCATTATAAAATTGATAGCTAACAAAACCGTTGATTATTCAAAGAATTACTGAGTGTGAGTGGTGGAAAAATATGCAATCGTTGTCAGAAATGTCCACAAAGTTCAAATCTTGCATTGGAGTGAAGCACATGATCATGCCTATCGTCGATTAATGGTCATCAGGGAAGTCAAGTCTCATACCAGCATTTTTTATTTTGAATAAGCGAAAAACTGAATGTAGAGCGTTGAAATGTCTATTTTTTTTTCTCCGTTTAGCTGTAAGCGTTGCCTAGTTATGAGTCATTCAAACCTAACCTCAAACACAAATTTTTTGCTAGTTTCAGAGCTTGTAAGCTGTCTGCTCATGGCAAGGTCCCTAGTATATTTAAGTATGTATTTGCTGGTTATTTTGAAAAAAAAAAAAAATGATTTGCCGAAATCTGCTCCTTGGGAAAAAACATACAATTTTCAAAACAAAAAAAAAATGGGTTTCGCGGTTTTTAAAGCCTAACCTTCACAACCTGCAATCTTTACTATCCGATTATTTTTTAAATTCAATCTCACGATGGTTCCAGAAATTCCATTAAAATCGCTGTAAAGTGACCCATAAATAATCGAGTTTAGTTTATTTCGAAACAGCTGTATCCACTAAATTGCCATTAGTTTCTTTCACAAGAGGAGTATTGGACCGAAAAGTAGCAAAAATTGAAACCTAAAATACAGAATAGACGAAGTATAAGTTTGAAAAACTGGTCAATATCATGACTGAAAAAAGTGTACGCCGGCCGCTGGGAGGTACCAAGAATAAAGTAGAAATTTCTCTTACGAAAAACGATAAATATTTCTTTTCAATTTATTTCATGAATTATCATAAGATTTCCTTCTTTCCCTCCATAGAAAGTATTTAGATCAAACGAATGTTTATTTAGATACACTTGTTTGTTACTGTCCCGTTTCTAAAAGTCCTAAGCTTTATCCCGAAGGTCGCTTTGTCGAAGGATGTCTGGCCAAATAGGACAACAGGTCGAATGGTCAAAAAGCCGAATGGTTGTTAAGCCGAATGTTTGCTATGCTGAATGGTCATCAGACTGAATGGTCGCTAGGCGGATAAGATTTCTTTAACACTTGTAGGCCGAATAGTCATGAGACCTATATAAAGTCGAATGCATACTAGGCCGAGTGTATGTTAGACCGATTGGTTACTAGGCTGAATGAATGCTTGACCAAATAATCGTTAGGCCGAACCGTCAGAAGGCCGAATGAAGATTAGGCAGAATGGTCGTTATTTCGAGTGGTTGTTAGGCCAAACGGAAACTAGGCCGAATGTATGTAAGACTTACAGGCAATCTAAATGTCATGAGTATCAAACCAATCAACGTTGGCTGGTTGTTAGGATGCTTGTCTTGGATAAGATTTATTAATTGGTTGCTTCACCGAAGGGGGGAAAAGCAAGCAAGCGCGAAACTGCAAAAAACAGCACTAAGCAATCACTATTGTGTTACACAGAAGTTCAGTTAACTATAACTTGACGGCAGTTTTGGATTTCCGAGAAAATGCCCCGAAAGATACATATGTATGTACTTTCCAGACTCTTCGACCATATATACTATTCCAGACTTTCAGATTTAGTTTATTTTTTGGTTTTTGTGGAAAATTTTCCAAAGTCCATTGGACAGTTTATAAGAACGACCCTCTTCAGAGGGGGCCGTCTTCAAAACGGATTGCATTTGAACAAGAAGTTCTTATAATAAGCTGCTATACTGAATATCAGCTCCTTAGATCACATTGTCTTGCTAGAGGAAGATGCCTTCTGCTACGAGAACAGGCACGTGCCCGACGTGCGGAAACATGCCAGAGAGAACTCGCTGTCCAACTGGCAGCACCAGTGGGACAGCTCGGAACGTGGCCGGTGGACCCATCGCTTGATCCCTAATATCGGATCCTGGATGAATCGAAGACATGGTGAGGTGGACTTTTGCATGACACAGTTCCTGACTGGTCACGGATGTTTCATGCAGTACCACCATCGGTTTGGACACGTGGCTTCGCCATCCTGTCTAACCTGCGGAGACATAGTAGAGACGCCAGAACACGTAGTGTTCAGCTGTTCAAGGTTCGAGGAGGTACGTGCTAACATGCTTGCCGCCTGCGGACCAGACACGACAGCCGACAACATAGTGCAGAGGATGTGCGAAGACGCCAACACTTGGCACGTGGTCAGCGATGGGTTCACCCGGATCATGACTGCCCTGCAGAGGAGTTGGAACCAGCACCAGTCCGCGATCGGTGTAGGGTGACTCCTTCGTCGGGGAGCACCTGAGTAGTGTGCGTCCGACCCTGGCAGTAAAGCATACAAAGATAAGACTATACCTTCTGCGTATGCCGAGCTGCTAGGTACGTCGCGCGTCTGTGTGTAGGATACCTCCAACGTTATCGTCGCGGAGTATCCGAGTCGAACGCGCCCTCTACGACGGAGGCTGTGGGGATAAGACTATACCTTCTTCGCAGTCTAACTCGTAGGGGGAAGAGTATTCACGTCGCGGAATACTCTCGGGTAGAGTGGTCTCACGTCGCCGCCGGATGAGCCACTCGAGTCGGGTAGGATGACATCACCGTCGGGATTCATCTGAGTCGTAAGCGTCTAAGACCCGTACATGTGCCGTGACAGGCGCGAGTCCAGGATAAGCTGCCCTCGATTTGGCACACGGCGGGCAAAAACCCTAGGGTTGCTAGCCAAAAAGGGGGGAGGAAGACCGGACCACGGTCGGAGTAGAATGTCCTTTCGGCGGGGGGCATTCGAGTAGTGTGCGTCCGATCCTAGCAGTAAAGCACACAAAGATAAGACTATACCTTCTGCGTATGCCGAGCTGTTTAGATACGTCGCGATCATTGTGTAGGATACCTCCATCGCCGCGGAGTATCTGAGTCGGTGTAGGATGAATTCTTCGCCGGGAATCATCCGAGTAGTTTTCGTAAAAGCCCCGGACGTGTGCTGTAACAGGCGCGAGTCCAGGATAAGCTGCTCTCGATCGGCACACGGACGGGCAAAGAGGAGAGGGCCTCGAGCCAAGCCAGGCGGAGCCAAGTCCTCAACTCGTTAGAGGAGAGGTCATTGGTCTCTTGCAGTGGTCTCGAACAGAGGCGGAGCGCACGTTTTTCGTGGGAACCAAGCTAGTCTCGAGTTGCGAGTAAAGGCCGGACCTCGAGTCGTTAGAGGAGAGGTCCCTAGTCTTGAATCGTAACGAGAGGCAGGGTATATATGCTGGAGTTTGACTCGAACTGGAGTTTGCCGAAGAGCGCTTAAGCGCGGACTTGGTCTCCCATCTTGGGTACAGCCTCCGTTGCAGGTCCGGATGGGAATTATGGCCAGAGGCCCCAGGTGGACTTTATGGCGTAGGGGTACATAGTATCATGAGTCGTCCAATTGCACCCATGGACCCAGAGTAGCATACTGGGGGGACTCGGTCGCTCGCCGTGCCTTGGAATGCAATCCGTAAAAAGGATTTACCACCTGGGTGATCAACTAATAAAAAAAAAAAAAAAAAAAAGATCACATTGTGGCTGAGCCTGGCACAGACAATCTATTTTCAATTATTATTATTCATTGTACATCAACAGATCACATATTGAACCTAATGAAAAAAAATGAAAGGTCTACACAAAAATTAAAGCTTTAAGGATTTCTCTTCGGAATGCATCCCTCGAAATGTCAAAATCAAAATGTTTGGAGCAGCGGTTGAATGTCTTGATAATACCAATAAGTGTTGTGTTAGCGAGCCCTATAACTATTCAACCGAAAAAGGAGACGTAGAGCTGGAAATCACGATTTCTCAAACTCCGTGGTCGTATGTTGAGTTGAAGACCTTCTAACAGTGCGGCACAATCAGTTCTGGATGAAAGCAAATCAGCTACGACAGAGGCTCGTGCGGCGGTCCTGCGGGCTTGCTGCGTGGCGATGCCGATTAGGCGACAGCGGCTCTCGTAGCTGGGAAGTCGGAACGGGTCTTACCGGCTGAGGTGTCGAAGGGCGAATCTCATAAAGCGCCGTTGGCTAGCCTCAATACGCTCGGAGCCGTTTTGGTAATAAGGGTACAAGATAGCAGAGGCGTATTCAAGGATCGAACGAACGAAACCGCAATAGAGACCCTTCAAACAGTTAATGTCTTTGAAGCCTTTCGTCATGCGGAACAGTAGACCTAGGCTTCTAGAAGCTTTATCGACGATGTAATTGGTATGAATCTTGAAATCCATCCGATTGTCAAGAATGACACCAAGATCTTTCACGTGCCCAACTCGAGCAATAGCCTCGTCGCCGAGAAAAGAGAAACGTGTTTGTTTGCTCTCCGAGAAGGTAAGGTGGGTGGTGATTTGGTCAGAGAGCGAAGTGCGTGTCGTGACAAGCAAACGTGAACTACTATCAATAGTAATAGAAAATTCCCAACCAAGAAACGTACGACACGCATCATTATTTCTATTTCAGCTTGGCTCTCTGCCCGAATCACCACCCACCGTACTTTACTCGGAGAGCAAACAAACACGTTTTGCTGGACGCGCTGCTTGTGGTTCTAGAAATTCAGGAATGATTTTACGTTTATAATTTTCATATTTTTGTGAAATCTCACAGCGTGATTTGTTGCACCTCACTAGAATGTAGAATCGATTTGCTTTCCAATGAATATACTTTTGATTGGTCCAAACAAAGTGAAAGCACTGAAAATCCGGGTACAACCTGACGGTGGACCACAAAAAGAGATGAAATTTCAATTTGTAAAAATATTGCGCAAAGTAGTGAACTTTGAAAAATTCCAGTAATTTCAATTTTTGTTGCATGAAAAATCTAAAGACAGCAAAATGTTAGAATTTCAATAAAGTTTGTTGTCATATTTTTTCTAAAACTCTAGCATCGCTCAAACAGTATTTACTAGCAATCAAATGAACAGTAGATTTTTAAGACCACTTTTTCGAACTATTTGTGACCATTTCACTAAAAAAAAATTTAAAAAATATTTCTTGTCTTCATGAAGTAGGCATTAACTTCAGCTTTCATATGCATAAGACAAATATTTTTTTGGACGTGTAACATATGAACTACAGCAGTTTTTGTGAGGCATGTTTTTCGGATTTTTTTTTCTTTCATGCTGAATAACGAGAAAACTTGTAACTTTAGCTATATATAATGTTCTAAGCATATTTTACTAACATTACAAGGTTTTTTTTATGTAAGTTTTGTTTAAATCGGTTGAACACGCCAAAAGTTATAACGATTTGAGCTTGTGGTGTCAAATTGACACTCCTAGTGCTGATTAGGGTAATAAAATCTAATGCGAATGAGGGTTAAAAGGCTTTCAAAGACCCAGCCACACTGTAGTCGAAGTAACTGATATATGAAATGGAAGCTTTTAATGAGAACTTCTAGTTCAAATGCAATCCAATTTGGAGATGGCCCTTTTGACGGAGGTCGTCCATATGAACCGTCCCATGCCAATTGGGAAAAATTGGACCCATAATCTCAAAAATTCAAAGCCACGAGTTTCAGAGCCAGGAATAGTACCTATCTTACCTGAAATTTCCTCAAAAATTTAAATCTACCGTCAGACTAGACCGTACCTATCTGAGTAGAATGTTATTTGAACTTGTTTACCCATTAATCAGCTATTTCTTTATATGTCCTTGCAACCTGAAATATTAAATTATTAGATAAAACGAACTAAAAGGTTTTCGAACACGTAAAATATTTTTAAGGAACTATTTGCTGATGGAAGGATAAAAGGACAAGATCTGTATTGCCCCCCTTTACCCCTATGAAGAAGATGCATTTTTTTATAATTGCGTTTTGTCTCACTTAGAATTTGATTTATTTTAACATATTGAATATCAATTAAAAGCTTAAGAATGCTCTCAGCGACGCCCAAAGCTTCAAACCAATCGACCGATTTATGCCCAAGATTTGCAGTTTTGTATAAGAAAAATTAAATTGATTAAAATATTTTAAACGTGAAAATGGAATAATTTGTAATGAATGTAGCTCCTGTGGCATTTCATCAATTTTCATGAAACATTTACACCACATTGAAATGTTTCCCAATAACATTTCAGCTGAAAAACTGTTTTGAACAAATTCAGTTTCTCGAAGTTATGACTGTGTTTTTGAAAAGTGAGTCCAACCCGACGACAGATTTAAACTTCTGAGAAAATATGCCAAGAGATAAAAAGTATTTCTGATCTTCTAATCTGCGTAGTAGATGCAGCAGATTATCTCGAAGTGTGAAAAAAAATTGGTTATGCAGAGCAATCTATGAATTAATTGCATAAAATTCTGAGTAAATGGTCGGGACGAAAGGCTTCAAAATAAATCTGTGATCGATCTCGTTCATATTGGTCACCTTGATTTCAAATATCCAGTGAACTTTATAAAACCCCGTGTACCGTTTGCTATAAATTCAAATGTCAAATGTTGCCAGCTTGTTTCATTGTTCTTTAATCAATAGTTTGAATAATTTAAGCGCCAAAAACTGTAATGCTGAAGAAAAATAAAAGGAAAGCTCTCTTCCGTTTCAACAGTCGACTGGAAAACAAGTTTTTCTTTCCCATCCGAAATTCAGGTCAAATGGTCTGACACAACAATCTGATAGAGAAGTAGTCCCTCAAAACCAAGGCAGTTAAATTGCCTTAAAGCTACTTTTAAGCTTTTCATGAAGTTGTGTAAACTCAACACATTAATTTGAAGATTCGACGATAAAAAATATATTTTTGAATGATGAAGAAATTTTCATCATAATTAATTTTAAAAGAAATTGTGAAATGTCATTAATTTTTTTTTAAATCATATTTAAAGTGTTTTTAAATTAAAGTGAAAATATTGAAAATCAACATAACGTTATAATAATATGAAAATTCTGAGTGAAAAACAGTTGACCAGAGCACGGAAATCACTAAAATCATTTCTTAAACGTAGTTTTCCACTTATTTAGCTGAAAAAGATAACATTCCATGTTAAGGGGCTGTTCAAATATAATGTAACGCAATAATTTTCGATAATTTTCGATCTTCCTACCTACGTAACAAATCCGTATGCGATTTTATAACCAAAATCTACATATAGTTACAAGCTATTATTCACCTCACTTCCCACCCCTCCCCCTAGACGTGTTACGTTTTATATAGACAATTCGAAAATAAAGAAAATTCGAGTTGTATCAGATGCATGTAATAAGTTCATTATTGCATCTAATCAAGCGGTTTAGTTATGCAGCCAGCTAGAGAATAAATTAATGTACAATAATTGGGCAAGAGAAGATTGAGCGGGTCAATTGTTGCACAATTTGATATTTTCTCTAGTTCTACAGGGATCGTGATTTTTTTTAGAAATCATGGTTTCAAAATAGTTCAACAAACGATTCATAAAGAAAACCGATACGAAAAATGTTTTGTTCTGACGTGAAACCTTATTTGCCGTTGAAGGAATCTTAAGGTTTTGGTTAACAATTTGCCCAAAAACCGCCCGAAAAAAAACAAGTTAAAGTAAAACTGTCGTTGTATGCCTAATTTACAGCAGAAAATATCGTAAAAAGCCTCATTTTATCAGTAAACATTCCAATAAACATCATTCAGTATTATTTTTGGGTACAATTCGAAAGACTGCTGAAATATTGACAATTTTAGTAATCCTGTGCAACGATGGGGCAGAGAACAACGATTGGCAAATCACCCTAAAACAAATTTTTACATGGATTTTGTGATAAAAACGGATAACGCGAAAGCTCGAATAAGCGAGGTTCTACTGAACATATTTCGAGCTATCTGAGGTGGCACCGATATATTTCATTTTCATAAAATACTGTTAATAATTTAACCTCCAAGATGATGTGACTTATATGACGATAACAAATTTTCTTTTAAAATATCCTTGCACTATACCTAAATTTTGTGCATATGTGTGTGTTTTTACTCTTGCGCGCTTCAGATCCTGGGGGTTTCAATGGATGTTACTTCTGTTTATAATTTAGCGCTAATCCATTTTAATAGGATTAAATACAAATGTATTTTTATATCCCTCGTTACAGAATTCAACACAATACAACAAAGGACAAGACATTGAACGAAACGCTAATTCATGCAACTATCTCCAACGAACTTTTACTGGCTTCCTTGAAACCGTGCCAAATCTGCCGTTTATTGGTAGGTATATTGGCAAAGCTTTTCACCCTTTCTTGAAGATGGAGAATGGCAGACGGGCTGGAGGTTAGTGAAGATGCTTCCCACCCCCATTTTGAGAAGGACTCACTAAAGTTTCGCAATATTTCATCCAACGACACCGAGCGGAACTTTACCTTTGTCTCCGATTTGCTCGCTGACTGGTATTCTGGTGCTGTTTTTCGCGACTTGCAGCGAGTTTGTTGTGTACACACATTTTATTGCCACTGAAAGGTGGTAATGCATTTCTCAGGCTTTGAACCTCTTACATTTATTTGCCAAGAGACAACGAAGTGAGACGGAAGCTTTTCCGGAGCATCGAGTTTTCCGATGAGATCTCGAGAAAAGTTTTGCCTAGCAAGTTCCATATGACATTGATGAAAATTTGTTGATAAAAGTTTGCAACGTAATTGTGAAATGCAAAGTAAAACGATACCAAAACAACCAAAACAGCATTCAGTTTTGATATATTTATATTTTCAAAACCCATCGACCTTCTTGACAGAAAGCTTCAGTTTTGACGAGTGCAACCACTTAAACTTGCAGCGCCTCTCAAGTGCTATTCCAATATTGCACTTTGATTTTTCGCCCAAGTGGGTGGTAAAGTATGAACACCAATTTTCCCGAAGAGATGATAAAGTGGCAAAGACAAGACACACACATCCTTTCTTCAGATGGTGAAAAAGTTTTTCTCAGTAGCTTGTTCTTGGAGAACTGCATGATAAATTGGTTTGGCCTTCTGTTTATTCAATTTTTGATAAAAAAAAAAGTTTATTGACAAAAATGACAAAAATGACAAAAAAAATGACAAAAATTACAATAATGACAAAAATGACAAAAATGACAAAAATGACAAAAATGACAAAAATGACAAAAATGACAAAAATGACAAAAATGACAAAAATGACAAAAATGACAAAAATGACAAAAATGACAAAAATGACAAAAATGACAAAAATGACAAAAATGACAAAAATGACAAAAATGACAAAAATGACAAAAATGACAAAAATGACAAAAATGACAAAAATGACAAAAATGACAAAAATGACAAAAATGACAAAAATGACAAAAATGACAAAAATGACAAAAATGACAAAAATGACAAAAATGACAAAAATGACAAAAATGACAAAAATGACAAAAATGACAAAAATGACAAAAATGACAAAAATGACAAAAATGACAAAAATGACAAAAATGACAAAAATGACAAAAATGACAAAAATGACAAAAATGACAAAAATGACAAAAATGACAAAAATGACAAAAATGACAATAATGACAAAAATGACAAAAATGACAAAAATGACAAAAATGACAAAAATGACAAAAATGACAAAAATGACAAAAATGACAAAAATGACAAAAATGACAAAAATGACAAAAATGACAAAAATGACAAAAATGACAAAAATGACAAAAATGACAAAAATGACAAAAATGACAAAAATGACAAAAATGACAAAAATGACAAAAATGACAAAAATGACAAAAATGACAAAAATGACAAAAATGACAAAAATGACAAAAATGACAAAAATGACAAAAATGACAAAAATGACAAAAATGACAAAAATGACAAAAATGACAAAAATGACAAAAATGACAAAAATGACAAAAATGACAAAAATGACAAAAATGACAAAAATGACAAAAATGACAAAAATGACAAAAATGACAAAAATGACAAAAATGACAAAAATGACAAAAATGGCAAAAATGACAAAAATGACAAAAATGACAAAAATGACAAAAATGACAAAAATGACAAAAATGACAAAAATGACAAAAATGACAAAAATGACAAAAATGACAAAAATGACAAAAATGACAAAAATGACAAAAATGACAAAAATGACAAAAATGACAAAAATGACAAAAATGACAAAAATGACAAAAATAACAAAAATGACAAAAATGACAAAAATGACAAAAATGACAAAAATGACAAAAATGACAAAAATGACAAAAATGACAAAAATGACAAAAATGACAAAAATGACAAAAATGACAAAAATGACAAAAATGACAAAAATGACAAAAATGACAAACATGACAAAAATGACAAAAATGACAAAAATGACAAAAATGACAAAAATGACAAAAATGACAAAAATGACAAAAATAACAAAAATGACAAAAATAACAAAAATGACAAAAATGACAAAAATGACAAAAATGACAAAAATGACAAAAATGACAAAAATGACAAAAATGACAAAAATGACAAAAATGACAAAAATGACAAAAATGACAAAAATGACAAAAATGACAAAAATGACAAAAATGACAAAAATGACAAAAATGACAAAAATGACAAAAATGACAAAAATGACAAAAATGACAAAAATGACAAAAATGACAAAAATGACAAAAATGACAAAAATGACAAAAATGACAAAAATGACAAAAATGACAAAAATGACAAAAATGACAAAAATGACAAAAATGACAAAAATGACAAAAATGACACAAAAATGACACAAAAATGACACAAAAATGACACAAAAATGACACAAAAATGACACAAAAATGACACAAAAATGACACAAAAATGACACAAAAATGACACAAAAATGACACAAAAATGACATAAAATTGACAAAAATAACTAAAATTGTTAAGTTACAAAAATGATAAATATAAAATCAGTTCTTTACGAACAGTTCATATATCTAAAAATATAATTTCTAAATCAAAATAACGTTACTAAATCGCTTTAAGTTGTTTGATTTTAGGAGCTATTAATCAATCCATATACGTACATACTTGCACGTGTATATGAAAGAAAAATTAAACAACAAAAAGGAAATTAATTTATAAGGGCTATAACAATATGTTAAACGTTTGATGGATTCTTGATAAAGCAGTTTTCCGTTAAAATGTTTCAAAGTCTTGCGAATGATGAAACAACAACATCATAATCTCGCAAAAAAATCAAAATAAAATCCGATGAATACCCGATCGGTACCAGTGCTACCAACTTTTTCAACTGGGAAGCTTTCCAATGACAAAAGAATGAATTTTAATGTTCATCCAAACTTGTTTCGTTCAAATCTCGGCTTTTATTGTTTGAAAGCTTTTGCAAAGCACGCGCATGCCCGGGCCACAGAAACCCCAGAAGCCGGCATCCGAATGAACTTTGTTTACATCCGTCTTCGGTTAGCCCTTGTCTTTGATTCGCTTGCTTCGTCATCAAGAGTTCATCCCGAGTCCGAGCTCGTAAAAACCCGATTGATAACTGGCACGGCGAACGAACACACGGACGGGTAGCCAGACAGACAGGCAGAAAGTTTTCTGCCCATTTGGGATCCAGTTAGTTGCATCCAGTTCGTCGTTCGTGTCGTTTCGTGGTTGGAAGATTGCCGGTAGGCAGAGCGTTTGTTGTTATCATCGTGTTCCGTCTTGCAGATTATTGCTGCTATGTCGTGTGTGGCTCTTGTTTGCTGCAATCCATCTTTTCTGTTGCAGTCTGGAAGATTTGACCGCGATTCTACCTGAGCTGAGCTGTGTGCTGGCAGTGTGAATTCCTTTTTGGCCTCTTGACGCCCCACGGGACGGGACTGGTGATCGTTTGGGTTTTCGGTTTGGATGTGTGCGTGTTTCCTGGATCTTATCAAAGAGACCATCATCGGGTGATCTCGAGGGAGTTCGTGATCGCGTTGTTATGCTGCTGCTTTATGTTGTGATTCGCTGCATCCCGGGTTTCTTGTAGTGATCGCGGAGGGTAGAGATCAAATTTGAAGGCGGAGAACGTTCGTCTCTGTTTTATGCTTGCACACGTACACCTGTGCTAAAGCACACTTACACTGTGTTCGAGTGAGTTTGATGGGAATCGAAGAAGCGGCGAAGATTGCGAAGTGCAACTCCGGGAAGATTCGAGCCAAGGTTGCTTGGAAGATCACTCGATCGACGGCGAAGAAATAATGTGAGTTTCCAGTATAACAATGCAATTATTATGTTGTTTCAAAGAAACGGTTGATATTCATATCTGGGTTATGTGGTAAAATTAGATGTAATTTTCTTGCAAGATTTTATACTTGAATTCTTCAAATCAGTGTTTCATTCTTCAGTAATAAATTTATGGATGGTGCAATGTGAATGTTTAAAAAAAAGTTGCAACGATGATGAATAGCTCCACAGTGAGTTCATTATTTTGGTGAAAAGAAAAATTCCGGCGAAACGGAAGTTACTCAGAAAAATTCCACCAAAAAAAAAAACAAATTATTTTGTTCCCGGAAAACTGAAAACTGGAGCCAACCGTTTTCCGATCCTGCTCTCAACAACGATCGAAATCTGTACTTGTGCTGTTTATTTACATGCGTTTTCGATTGGATTGTTTGTGTTAGTTATTGATATTTCCTCTCCGATGAGTGGGAAGCTGATTTGGGGCAGCTTGTGAACGTGGCTGAGATCAACTGGTGGTGTTGTTGGTGTGTTTTTTTTCTGATCCAGGGGGTATTGTGAGAACTTCGAAGAACGAATAAACAAATTTATAATAGGTGCTAAGCCAAGGGTTGTGTATGGGGCGGAGGCTAGCAAAATGTATCTCAAAACAATCGTGACTGGTGCATCAATTAATTAATTGATAAGTGTGAAGAAATTCAAGGCCTGAAAATTTCATCTCCGTTTTAGATAGGCTCAAGGTTACGATGTGAGTCATGTTTTAGAAGGCAACAGGAGGAATGTTTCTTGTTATTTTGGACAGAAACTAAAGCTGTTTCTTTTCTTAATGGGTTGAAATCGTGAGAAACTCAAAATAACCAATATTTGGGCTGAGTATCATAGTTTCATGTAAACGTAGAATTGACAACCAGAATTAAAATATCAGATAAATGATTATTCAGGACTTAATAATTTGAATATGGCTCCCAGTTTTCAAAAAATATAGAATAATATTGTGAGTTTTAAACAAAACAATAGAACTCGCGTGAGCTTTCATTATGTCGTATGAAACATCTTAAGAATTCACATTAAACTTAAAAAAATTGTATTTCACATATAGAATATGTTTTCCAGACTGAAAATGGAAAAAAAAAGTTGTGACTAGTTTATGTCTGTTTTTGTATTTTTCTTGTAGTTAACTGTTTGTTTAAATTTTGTTTCATACGACGCAATGAAAGCTCACGCGTGAAATAATAAGCCTACTAAATATCCAAAGACATTTTAAAACAATTTATAATTGTTTTTTGATTGAAACAATCAATATTTTAGCGATAAATTAACGAACCCTTTTCTTAAATTGTTCGATCATATTGAATAGATTTGAGGAATGAATCAAGCTCAAATGAAAAACGATGTACAAAAGACAAAAGACGGACACTGAAAAGTAAAAAAATTGAGGCCAGAAGATTGGGTGTGTAAAGCTTAACATGGAATATCTTAAATCGAGAAATATAACGCAAAAGATCAAAGTCAGAAAATAGCAAAATATAAAATAGAAGATTTAAACTGAAAACTGGAAAACAGAGCTTTCAAGATTGAAGACAAAATCTAGATGAAGACACAGTAGGAGATAAAAGATAGAAGCTAGAAGTAAAAACAATAAAAAAGGAGGATGAAGATTGAAAATACGAGATAGAAGATAGAAGATAGAAGATAGAAGATAGAAGATGGAAGATAGAAGATAGAAGATAGAAGATAGAAGATAGAAGATAGAAGATAGAAGATAGAAGATAGAAGATAGAAGACAGAAGACAGAAGACAGAAGACAGAAGACAGAAGACAGAAGACAGAAGATAGAAGACAGAAGACAGAAGACAGAAGACAGAAGACAGAAGACAGAAGACAGAAGACAGAAGACAGAAGACAGAAGACAGAAGACAGAAGACAGAAGACAGAAGACAGAAGACAGAAGACAGAAGACAGAAGACAGAAGACAGAAGACAGAAGATAGAAGACAGAAGACAGAAGACAGAAGACAGAAGACAGAAGACAGAAGACAGAAGACAGAAGACAGAAGACAGAAGACAGAAGACAGAAGACAGAAGACAGAAGACAGAAGACAAAAGACAGAAGACAGAAGACAGAAGACAGAAGACAGATGATAGAAGATAGAAGATAGAAGAGAGAAGATAAAAGATAGAAGAGAGAAGATAAAAGATAGAAGATAGAAGATAGAACATCAAAGGAAGAAGATGGTAAATAGAAAAAATAAAAGCTGAAAATGTTAAAATTCAGATGAAAGGTCGAATATAGAAAATAACAAAAAATACAAACATTAGAAAAATTAAAAAAATTACAAAAATTAGAAAATTACAAAAATTACAAAATTGACAAAACCTACAAAAATTATAAAAATTACAAAAATTACAAAAATTACAAAAATTACAAAAATTACAAAAATTACAAAAATTACAAAAATTACAAAAATTACAAAAATTACAAAAATTACAAAAATTACAAAAATTACAAAAATTACAAAAATTACAAAAATTACAAAAATTACAAAAATTACAAAAATTACAAAAATTACAAAAATTACAAAAATAACAAAAATTACAAAAATTACAAAAATTACAAAAATTACAAAAATTACAAAAATTACAAAAATTACAAAAATTACAAAAATAACAAAAATTACAAAAATGACAAAAATTACAAAAATTACAAAAATTACAAAAATTACAAAAATGACAAAAATGACAAAAATTACAAAAATGACAAAAATGGCAAAAATGACAAAAATGACAAAAATGACAAAAACGACAAAAATGACAAAAATGACAAAAATGACAAAAATGACAAAAATGACAAAAATGACAAAAATGACAAAAATGACAAAAATGACAAAAATGACAAAAATGACAAAAATGACAAAAATGACAAAAATGACAAAAATGACAAATATGACAAAAATGACAAAAATGATAAAAATGACAAAAATGACAAAAATGACAAAAATGACAAAAATGACAAAAATGACAAAAATGACAAAAATGACAAAAATGACAAAAATGACAAAAATGACAAAAATGACAAAAATGACAAAAATGACAAAAATGACAAAAATGACAAAAATGACAAAAATGACAAAAATGACAAAAATGACAAAAATGACAAAAATGACAAAAATGACAAAAATGACAAAAATGACAAAAATGACAAAAATGACAAAAATGACAAAAATGACAAAAATGACAAAAATGACAAAAATGACAAAAATGACAAAAATGACAAAAATGACAAAAATGACAAAAATGACAAAAATGACAAAAATGACAAAAATGACAAAAATGACAAAAATGACAAAAATGACAAAAATGACAAAAATGACAAAAATGACAAAAATGACAAAAATGACAAAAATGACAAAAATGACAAAAATGACAAAAATGACAAAAATGACAAAAATGACAAAAATGACAAAAATGACAAAAATGACAAAAATGACAAAAATGACAAAAATGACAAAAATGACAAAAACGACAAAAACGACAAAAATGACAAAAATGACAAAAATGACAAAAATGACAAAAATGACAAAAATGACAAAAATGACAAAAATGACAAAAATGACAAAAATGACAAAAATGACTAAAATGACAAAAATGCAAAAATTACAAAAATTAAAAAATTACAAAAATTACAAAAATTACAAAAATTACAAAAATTACAAAAATTACAAAAATTACAAAAATTACAAAAATTACAAAAATTACAAAAATAACAAAAATGACAAAAATGATAAAAATGACAAAAATGACAAAAATGACAAAAATTACAAAAATTACAAAAATGACAAAAATTACAAAAATTACAAAAATTACAAAAATTACAAAAATTACAAAAATTACAAAAATTACAAAAATTACATAAATTACAAAAATTACAAAAATTACAAAAATTACAAAAATTACAAAAATTACAAAAATTACAAAAATTACAAAAATTACAAAAATTACAAAAATTACAAAAATTACAAAAATTACAAAAATTACAAAAATTACAAAAATTACAAAAATTACAAAAATTACAAAAATTACAAAAATTACAAAAATTGCAAAAATTGCAAAAATTGCAAAAATTACAAAAATTACAAAAATTACAAAAATTACAAAAATTACAAAAATTACAAAAATTACAAAAATTACAAAAATTACAAAAATTACAAAAATTACAAAAATTACAAAAATTACAAAAATTACAAAAATTACAAAAATTACAAAAATTACAAAAATTACAAAAATTACAAAAATTACAAAAATTACAAAAATTACAAAAATTACAAAAATTACAAAATTACAAAAATTACAAAAATTACAAAAATTACAAAAATTACAAAAATTATAAAAATTACAAAAATTACAAAAATTACAAAAATTACAATAATTACAAAAATTACAAAAATAACAAAAATTACAAAAATTACAAAAAATACAAAAAATTACAAAAATTTCAAACTAATAAAATTTTCGAAAATTACCAAAATGACAAAAATGACGAAAAAATGAAAAATAACAGAAATGACAAAAATAACAAAAATTACAAAAATGATAAAAATAACAAAAATGACAAAAATGACAAAAAATAAAAGAATTAAAAAAAATTAAAAATATTTCAAAATTAACGAAAATTACAAAATTGACAAAAATGACAAAAAGTTACAAAAATGAAAAAAATTAAAAAAATTAAAAAATTACAAAAAATGAAAGAATTATGAAAATAACAAAAATACAAAATTTAAAAACATTACAAAAATTACAAAAATTAAAAAAAAAATTACAAGCTAGGTATACAAAAAATACAAAAATTACAAAAATAACAAGAATTACAGAAATAACAAAAATGACAAAAATTACAAATATTACAAAAATAACAAAAATTACAAAAATATCAAAAAGTACAAAAATAACAAAAATCACAAAAATCACAAAAATTACAAAAATTACAAAAATTACAAAATTACAAAAATTACAAAAATTAAAAAATTACCAAAATTACAAAAATTACAAAAATTACAAAAATTAAAAAATTACCAAAATTACAAAAATTACAAAAATTAAAAAATAACAGAAATAACAAAAATTACAAAAATTACAAAAATTACAAAAATTACAACAATTACAAAAATTACAAAAATTACAAAAATGACAAAAATTAAAAAAATTACAAAAATTACAAAAATTACAAAATTTGAAAAAAATTACGAAAATAACAAAAATTATAAAAATTACCAAAATAACAAAAATTACAAAAACAAAAAAAATTACAAAAATAATTAAAATAACAAAAATTAAAAAATTACAAAATTTACAAAAATGACAAAATTTACAAAAGTTACAAAAACTATAAAAATTACAAAAAT
The DNA here is from genome assembly GCF_029784155.1 of Uranotaenia lowii. Classification (NCBI taxonomy): domain Eukaryota; kingdom Metazoa; phylum Arthropoda; class Insecta; order Diptera; family Culicidae; genus Uranotaenia; species Uranotaenia lowii. The sequence goes on along the minus strand of NC_073692.1, from coordinate 173,119,791 downwards.
GACAAAAATACAAGAATAACAGGAAAAACAAAACAGACAAAAATTACATAAATAACAAAAATAACAAAAACTAAAAATAACAAAAATGACAAAAATTCCAAAAATACCAAAAATGCAAAAAATTACAAAAATGACAAAAATGACGAAATTGACAAAAATGACAAAAAAGACAAAAAAGTTAATTTTGACAAAATTGACGAAATTGACAAAATTGACAAAAATGACAAAATTGACAAAATTGACAAAATTGACAAAATTGACAAAATTGACAAAATTGACAAAATTGACAAAATTGACAAAATTGACAAAATTGACAAAATTGACAAAATTGACAAAATTGACAAAATTGACAAAATTGACAAAATTGACAAAATTGACAAAATTGACAAAATTGACAAAATTGACAAAATTGACAAAATTGACAAAATTGACAAAATTGACAAAATTGACAAAATTGACAAAATTGACAAAATTGACAAAATTGACAAAATTGACAAAATTGACAAAATTGACAAAATTGACAAAATTGACAAAATTGACAAAATTGACAAAATTGACAAAATTGACAAAATTGACAAAATTGACAAAATTGACAAAATTGACAAAATTGACAAAATTGACAAAATTGACAAAATTGACAAAATTGACAAAATTGACAAAATTGACAAAATTGACAAAATTGACAAAATTGACAAAATTGACAAAATTGACAAAATTGACAAAATTGACAAAATTGACAAAATTGACAAAATTGACAAAATTGACAAAATTGACAAAATTGACAAAATTGACAAAATTGACAAAATTGACAAAATTGACAAAATTGACAAAATTGACAAAATTGACAAAATTGACAAAATTGACAAAATTGACAAAATTGACAAAATTGACAAAATTGACAAAATTGACAAAATTGACAAAATTGACAAAATTGACAAAATTGACAAAATTGACAAAATTGACAAAATTGACAAAATTGACAAAATTGACAAAATTGACAAAATTGACAAAATTGACAAAATTGACAAAATTGACAAAATTGACAAATTTGACCAAATTGACAAAATTGACAAAAATGACAAAATTGAAAAAATTGACAAAATTGACAAAATTGACAAAATTGACAAAATTGACAAAATTGACAAAATTGAAAAAATTGAAAAAATTGAAAAAATTGACAAAATTGACAAAATTGACAAAATTGACAAAATTGACAAAATTGACAAAATTGACAAAATTGACAAAAATGACAAAACTGACAAAATTGACAAAATTGACAAAATTCACAAAATTGACAAAATTGACAAAATTGTCAAAATTGACAAAATTGACAAAATTGACAAAAATGACAAAACTGACAAAATTGACAAAATTGACAAAATTGACAAAATTGACAAAATTGACAAAATTGACAAAATTGACAAAATTGACAAAATTGACAAAATTGACAAAATTTTCAAAATTGACAAAATTGACAAAATTGACAAAATTGACAAAATTGACAAAATTGACAAAATTGACAAAATTGACAAAATTGACAAATTGACAAAATTGACAAAAATGACCAAAATTGACAAAATTGTCAAAATTGTCAAAATAGACTAAATTGACAAAATTGACAACATTAACAAAAATGTCAAAAATGACAAAAAGTACAAAAATGACAAAATGGATACCTATCAATTTAGTCAGAAATCGAACAATTGATATCCAAGACATATATAAATTAGAAATGACAATCAAAATATGGAGAATAGCAGATGAAAAATAAATGACAAAGAAAAAAATTATTAAAAGATACTTTTAAAAACAATGATAATATTGATTGTTTTTTATTAAATTAATCAAAAATTTTTGTTTGTTACATTGAAAGAGTATATACGTATGTTTTTAAAAATAGTTTTTGATAACAAATTATAAGAAAAGGCAACATTTCGAATGAATGATGGTTTTTAAACAATCACCATGAAAGATGCGATTTAAAACTTTCTTTGCTTTAAATCGTTTTTTGAAAAACTAGAAAGTATTGTGTTTTTGGCAACACTGTACATCGTGCTTATTGTAGTTAGTTTGAAATAGAACACATTTGTTTTTAAAAACATCGAGTTATTTTGGGAAAAAATATTAAAAATTTTATTTTTCCTTTTTTGTTGTCAAATTTGGGAATTTAAAGGATATTTTAATGGATTTTTAAAGCGAAATCATCTTTTTTAACTTAATTTTTAGATCCTTCAAAAATATTGGTTTAAAAGAAGCAATTTCAATTTCATGAATTCTTTTTTGCTAAGTTTAGTTTTTTTTTTCATTTTCATATGGGAGATTAAGAAGTAGATATGAGCAATTTATCTATGTTGAAATTTTAATTTTTCTTTTCATATAAAGTTTCCCAATTTGTTCATATTGGCAACACGCCCGAACATTTTGTGCTGCCAGAATTGAAGGGTTTTTTTTTAAACCATTTTACATTTATTTCTCCAAAAAAATTTTAACAATTTCAAGTCCATTTTAATTTTTTTTATCATGTTTTTGACGCGTTTAGCCATTTTTTTTTCAATAATTTTTTGTGATTTTCAATAAATTTTTTTTTCAATTTAAATTTTTACGTTAAATTTACCTATTGTGGAAAAAATTTGCGAAGCTATTCCTTTTTCAAAAAAGATATGAACCAAAGACAGCATGCTGAATGGAGGAATAACAAAGTTTGAAAAATGAATGATTTTTTCCCAACAAATGACGCATCCCGAATTCAAGCAGAAAAATTCAAGTAAGTACACACTTTCCAACTTATTCAGATCATATAAAATCGCAATTTTAATTAAGAGTAAAAAGAATTATTTTGAACTTGAATTTAAATTTTAATTAATAAATTCATCGGTCTGATTATAAAATATTCATTTATTTTCTTTAAATATTGAGATGATTTTTTTTTCAATTCAACTTGATTTTCGATTGACTGCTCTGAACACTGTTTGAAAATATTCTATTATATCTGTTATGAACAAAATTTCTTCATATACAGTACCGTTCATAATTGTATAGAAATTGGAAGTAGGCGCACTGTCAGCTCAACATTGAATTTTCATTATTCAATCCTCTGATTTTCTGCGTAAGATTGATCAACTATCACACTATTATACCACAAAATTTGAGCTTTCTGATGATATAGCAGTTCGAATCGTTAACATCCAACAAGTCTGATTTTCGTGGAATTACTATATCTTAGGCCACACACATTTTCGAAAGCTCAAACTTTGTAATATAATAGTTTGATAATTGACCTATCTTACGCGTAAAATTTAATAAAAAATATCATCTGAGTAAAAAAGTTATGGAAGTTCAAAGTCGAAGTAACAGTGCGGCTACTTCCAATTTCTATACAATTATGAACAAAACTGTATTTAGTTAAATCCTCATCATAATTCGAGAACATTTTGCAATTAACATTCGTATCGGCTTTCATTTAAAATTCTGCATTTTAAGAGCTTTAAAAAATATAATATGAGAAAATCTCTTAGTTTACTTCAAAACAGGTGTTTTGGAATGGTGATATTTATATTTATCAATAACCGGAACTTCGGTTTTTCAAATGCGGGCTGAAGATAAAACTAAGATTTCGAAATATTTTTTTTTGTTCTTTTTGAGAGGTTTTCAGCCGTAGGCTGGTTCGCCTCTGAGACTTTCGAAATATTAATCCAGAAATAAAAATTTGAATTTCGTGTTTTTTGGAGTATTCAATGATATTCTGAATTTGATTTTTAAACGTAACAGATTTTCTGGGTTCACTTTGTAGTTGTAAACCATTGATTATCGAAGAAATTTGAATAAAGGTTGATCTTCAGTTTCGCAATTTAAACTTCAACTTTTTTCTCTTATTCCGCAAAACGAAAGAAACCAGACAAAAAACCTCCTGTCCACCACCTTTAAATGGAAACCGAATAAGATGAACCATTTCGAAACGCATTTCAAATTTAGGTTGTTACTATAAAGATGCAATCGAGTGATGCTCCCCGAGAAAAGATCCAACTGTTGGCTTTGGGGCGAATTTTTTCCTCTGTGTAGTTTTCGGCTCTCTCTGGGTTCTTCACACCACATTCATTCATTGTTGAAAACTACTCGCGATGACTTTAGTTGCCGGTCGGTTTTTGCTGGTTGTCTGTTTTATTTTTTCGCTTTTCTACCACAACACTTGATGATGGCGAATACACAACCATTCGTTCGTGCGCAATTTGGAGTCATAAACATAAAAAGGAACGAGAATGGGTTTCGATAACGGGTTCAACTAGGAAAGAGAGAGAGAGAGAGAAATAGGGAGGGCATTAAAAAGGAGAAAACTATACACTTTGCAATGGAGTTGGGTTGAAGAAGTTGGAGAAAAGAATGGGGGGTACTGTTCAGTGAAAACCAGAGAAGGGGATAGCAAGAAGGTGGAAACAACAAAACAACCAGTTAACGGTTTTCCGGGCTTATTTCTCTAGCCCAGGTTTAAGTTACATTGTGCGGGGTTCTGCAATCTATCCGATTTGTGAAATGGTAATTCTTTTCAACATTATTTGGCAGTTGGAGGAAAACGCGGAGGCTCTTAAAATGTGCAACATGGAAAACAATTATCTTGAAAGCTTCTGTAGGCCAGTGGTAAAAAGATTATCAGCTCAAAATGAGGTTATCTAAGAATCACTTTAAAATTTGTTTCCAGAGAAGATGTGGGGATTATTCTCACATTTTATTGTTTTCTCACTGAAAAATTATTGTTCTTGCGCAGTGGTCATGAAACTGCGGCTTGTTGGCTCAACAATTTTAAAATTTCTTAAAATTACTAGAATTAGCAGACACAACATTTTCTTATGCCAGATAAATGTTTTCCAGGATTCAAAAGGAAAAATTTCAAAAACTTCTATAGCGCAAATTATTACCATCTTGACAAAAGCACTCCAGTTTCACCAATTTGAACCAAGTTGAACCTTAAAAATCATTTGTTAACTTTGTTTCTTAAGTTGAGATTTAATCAGAAAAAAAACCAAGCATTTCAAACCATACTTTAAAGCTATAACAAATGCGATTATAAAAATGTGTGATTTTATTTTCTTAAATATGATATTGTTGAGAGCTTTGAAAATTTATTTGCTTCACGGGCTTTCTGTTGAAATATGGAATAGCCGCAGCCCGTGACGTAGAGGATAGCCGTCAAGTCTTCTAAGCCAGCGAGCATGAGATTGAATCCCAGTCACGGCATACATAGTACACTTTCTGTGGGTTGGTGGTTTTAGCATTTGTAAGATGCTAGCCTTCATATCTTCGTATGATGTACACTTAGAGTTAAGAAAAAAGGAATCTCTTCGAGGAAACATCAAGTTTCATTGAGATCCTGTATGTGTTTGTGTTCGTTTTTTTATTCGAAGGGTCGTTTCGAATGATTGCTTTGCTTGAATCACCGAGTTTTGAATGTACATATTTTTACTGCGCATTGAATTTCTTTGAAGAACTTTTTGTTTGTAAATGTTATAAATTTTGAATTCCATCACTTTATGTTTTTAATCCTGTGAAATCATTTCTCGAATGTTCAGAAATTAAAGTTTCAAGTTTCTCTGGTTATAATTTTGAAGTTTTGGAATAGAATCTTGCTGTAGACTAGAAGTTGAAAAAGTGATCTCGTTTGGAATATCATATGAAATTTGAATATTGACAGACATTTAGTTCATTGCCATTTGCAATGTTTTGTTTCTAAAAAGACACACTCTTTCTAGAAGAAAATTGCTTGAAATGTAGAAAAAATGTTCGTTTCATTTAAAAAAAAATTCGTTTGGTTCTCGAAATAAATTATAAAACCAATGGTCGATAACCTTTTAAGCTGGAAGAGCCAATAACTTCAAGTTTTCATAGTTTCGGAGTCTGAAAGAGCCACATTAAAGATTTCAGTGAACATTAGTTTTACGAAAATAACTCTAAATCTTTTACAGTTTTTTCTAGCTCTTGAAATTTTCTTTAAAATCTGTGTCTGATTATTATTAAGTACATGGATTCTCTCCTGGATCGACAGCTCTTCTAAAATAGTTAGATTTATATCAATTTTCATACGTTGGCAAATATCGAGTTAAGAATGTTTTAAATCCGTGTATTAAATACTGTGCATGATTTTAAAGTGAAAGATACGAAAATATTTACATAAGCAAAATATTTAAAATTTCTTCGGCAAAAAGCAACTTTTAAAAGTAAAGAGAAATAAATTTTCTAAAAATTGTCTTGCTTTTTAATGTCATTCTCAAGATTAACCAATCCTTTCCAAAATCTAGAACTATGAGGTCAAATTCAACTGAAATTCATGTAGCCGATAATTTCAATCTTCAAAAGTTGTGCTCTTGACAATTGGTAGAATTTTCAAAAATTCTTGACATCAAGCAAACGTGTCTTCAGATTCAGGGATCAGGGTATGCTCAAGAAAATAATATAGCTACTGTTTCAGCGTTTTAAAACTCTTTTAAAAAAGCTTGAAATTTGAAAAAGCTCTAAGCTCCAAGAAAAAAAATTATTACAGATTAAAGTACAGTGGAACGACAACGGTTATATAAATGACAGAACCTTATTGTATAGATTACTAGCTGACCCGGTGTGTCTTGCTACACCTTTCAAAATCAAATGATATTTTCAAAAATTATTCAAATTTTTATTGATTTATTGGCATTACTTTAAATCAAATTATAACATAATTTCTAAGCAACCGCTATAAAATGAGTGCTGCAGTTTCGAATTGCAACATAAAGATAACTTAAACGAATATTCTAAATCTTGCTCTATAAATTTGTGGTAAAGATCTGATAATTGTTGTTATTAATAATACAATATAGTTTGCATTATATCCGACGTTTCGGCCGTAGATTCGGGCCTTTTTCAAAGGAAATCTAGGAATTTATTTGAAATTTTTTTTTTTCAAATAAATTCCTAGATTTCCTTTGAAAAAAGCCCGAATCTACGGCCGAAACGTCGGATATAATGCAAACTATATTGTATTATTAATAACAAACATCATTGACTTAAATGCCATTCCAAATCAACACGAAAACAAATCAGTCGTTAAATTATATTGAAGATCTGATAATTTTAAGCTGTCTGGACGGTCTCAAATTAATCGTACGCAAACAATCTAACTTATAAAATATGGTTGTTTTTTCTTGATATGTTCTGGATCTATGCTGAAAAACTGATAAGAGAGCCCCTCCCCTGTCCTTACCTTCATCCCCTGCTGAATGGAGGTCGTGATTTTTAATAATCATACCTATTTTTTTCGTTCCCAAAATCCTCTTATATCAAGTATAGGTCCATTGGTTGATAAGTTTCTAAGCTTTACAACAAAATTTATATGGACCCTCCTCCTTTCTAACCCTATCTACACTGTAAAGCGTAAGGATCTATAGCAATCGTAGAAAGATATCTCCATTTGTTGGCTTTGTTAGTATAAATTGAGAACTTATGCTAACACTATTGTATTGGGCTCACCTCCCTCCTCCTATGTACCCTCTCACTGAAAGGAGGATGGTGTGTCAGGTAATCATAGAATTATACCAAAATGATTTTCCATGTTAAGTTTTGTCCATTTCTCGGATTTTGTAAAAAAAAAAGTTAAATGTAAGCTTTCCTCTTCTCTTCATTTATTCCCAATTCTATCATCCCACTGCAAGAAAGGATTTTTTCGACATAATAAAATTTCTCGTATTGAAATACCATCCCATGCCAAATTTGGTTTTGTTTGCGTATTAAATTCTTGGGTTATGCATAAATTTGAAAGGAAGTACCATCCCCCTTCCGTTCTCCCCATTGGAGGGGTGAGACCTTAATATTCATAAAAGTATTTTTTGCACGCAAATACTTTTTGATACCAAATTTTATTTCATTTGCTCTATTAATTCTCGAGATATGCAAAAAATTTCCCCCTTTATATCTTTCCGCTGAAAAAATGTGGGGCTTCAATGTATAACAGATAAATTTCTCGTATCCAAATACCCTCGAATGCCAAATATGTTTCCATTTGCTCGATCAGCTCTCCAGTTATACTGAAAATTGTAAGGGAGACCTCTCCTCCCCCTTTTCATCCACCTCTTTGAAGGAGTGAGGGATACCAAATATTCACAGAAGCATTTCTCGTACCCAAATATCGTTCCATGCCAAATTTGGTTCCATTTGCTGTTGTAGTTCAATAAATAAACGTTTAAAGTTCAAACGTTCAAACGTTTAAAGTTCACTATTTCCCTTGTGAGGATGAAAAGAATCTTAAATGTAACTCTCAGTATACGTTTAAGTAGCTGCCAGTAAGTAAAATGCTGAAGGGGAGGGATTAAGATGTGAAACAACGAGAACCTCTATATACATAATATCATAGGTTTATTTATCTCATGCAAAACAAAATATTTGACTAAGCCGTGTAAGCAATCTCTTTGGATGAGGGATTAGATTAAGATAATTGTTTAAAGGAACACAAAACTGGAACACATTTTAAAACGTTGTCAGTCACTGATAGCATTCTTACTGATTCAAAACTAAAATATGTATAGTCTTCACTCTGAAATGTGAGTTGGAGTTTCATAAATAATTTAAAAGGCTCTGAGAGGTCAACTTCCTCGTGAGGATTACAATTCACTCTGAGAAACTTTACTTCAATAGCCTTATTCCATGCGAGCAAAAGTATCGAAATGCATGAATATCTCGAAAAAAGTAATTAAAATAGTTTGATAATATCTCATCCAATCTTAGAGCCATCTTGGAATGTGCTTTCACTCACTAGCGCTCTTTCGCAGTAACGTCCATTTTGTTTTGGAACATGCATTTCTCAGGCAAAACTGTTTCACTTTTCAGCTAAATTATGTTAATAAGAATATTTACCGCTTTTCACCTACCACTGCGCCAATTTTCGTAACCGACCCTTTCGTATCATCGTAATGTCCCGAATCTCTCCTTCTAACTGGGAACATTACGGACGACAATCCGTCAACTTCCGTTCTCCATTTTATGATAAAAATCTTATCTTTTTCAAAACTGATCTCTCTAACCAAAATTTTCTAGTTTGTACCTGTCGCATTTCAGCATGTTCTCTCTCTCATTCTCTCTCTCTCTCTCTCTCTCTCTCTCTCTCTCTCTCTCTCTCTCTCTCTCTCTCTCTCTCTCTCTCTCTCTCTCTCTCTCTCTCTCTCTCTCTCTCTCTCTCTCTCGTTTATTCCTTCGTTCTTACTGTCCAAGCATATTTCTCTTCTCTCTCATAATTTGGAGTTGGATTCTCATTTTTTTATCTGTTTAACTGATACAAATCATCACATAATTTATATTTGTTTTATATACCATAATTCATCACCTATATTCACTACACCTTTTATCCTTCAGGGGATGCTCTACTTTCCCGACACTGTTACTGATTTTCGACTTTTCGGCGATTTTATATTGAATTTTAAACGTTAATCTTATTAGATGTCCAGCCAGATGAAAAACAACTTTTTAGTGTCTGAATACGATTCAGCGAAAAAACTGACATTTTAAAGCTGCTTTGTCAAATTGAATCATTCTCTTCCTTCTTTATGTTCTAAAATTCGCAACACATCTCATTTATAAGGCACATACCGGTTTTTCAACTTCAATGGCGTCTTAAAACTTAAAGTCCACAGATAATCATATCGCTGTTACATCAAAAGTTTTAAGGTTGATGGGACATCAAATTGACGTTGTCAGAAAAATTATTGGTTTCACCAATTTCAGTAGTTTTGAATATTTTTCGGATTAAATTTTAATTTTTTTCTGCCAAAAATGTTTTAAAAGAAATAAAAGAGTGCTGCATACTATTAGGAGTAAAACATACCACAAAAAATCTACTAGCGGAAAAAAAAAGTTTGAATGGATAAAATTTTGAAATTAACAAACGCGTGATGCAAAAAATCATAGAATATGTAAACGAGATCTGAAAGGTGAATCCAACAGTGTTGGTATAGGATAATAAAAGCAATATAAGGTTTGTGGCTGATATCATTTAGCCAATCTGTCATACCGGGTATGATTATGTAAAAATATTTACATCTATTGCACGATTTTTTAATTTATTATGAGAATCAAAACTTTTGAAAACCTATCTCACGATTTGAGAAACAATGTCATAATAATTTTTTTTATCATTAAATGATGACTTATTGAAAAAATTGAAAAAGTGTTGTGGTAGACAAATGTTGCATCTTAACCTGCTGTTGCATGTTGCCCCGTTTGACGGTATGTATTTCGTATGTTTTTTTGTTTTACTAAGTTATAAAATATTTACTTACTTTGAAATGAATACGTGCCAATTTCGTTTCCACCTATCTTATTTTGAATGCAAAGGTGAATCCGTTACTTTGAACAAGGCCATACTGAAAATTTATTCCTTTCAATTACTGGGTCATAGTGGAAGCCGTCGGTCGTAAACAATTTTACAATTTGTTCAATTTACGGCTGCTTTCCGCCCAGCCAACACCTTGGAAGAAATCGACACCCGCTCACTGACTGGCTCCAAAGCCGAAAAACCAGCTCCCAAACTCAATAGCTTGATCTATTTTACGAGTCCGCCCTAGTGCCGCGGCCGGTTGCAATAAATTGCATTTGATTGCCATTATTATAGCCGGGGCCCCAAAATGTAAGTAGGTATCCAAAACAACAGTAAGTTAGTTGGAGAAGCCGGCTAACAACGAAAATTTTCTTCTAGAGTAAGGGTCGTCGGAAGCTAGTTGACCGCTTTTTTCTCTCTCTCTTTCTAATTCACGTTATATTGCTGTAATAAATTGACTTAGGTCAAATTTTGGAGGTTGCGTAGCTGCCGGATCTTAAAGATAGAGCACTTTCTAGTGCACCGGTTAGATGAAATTGATCTCATTGCACCCGAGTTCCAAAAAAAAAACTGAAGTAATCATCATTAAAAATTAGAAAAAATAATGTAACTTGTTTGACGTTATTTCTTTTTAGAAGAACTACTCTACTCCAACCTTTTTACCATACAAAAGCATCATGTTTATTAAGAATCAATCAGATCTTTCATTAGCTATCAACTCTGTACCACTTATCACAAATGGTTTATTTTTTTATTTCGACTGTAGTCTTTTTAACATCTTTATGTCATTCGCGGCTTATATCCACGATAAAGTTTGCGGACAGTTATTGAAAAGCTTACCCGGTACAACTGTGATCGGTGTTTACTCCTGGGCTCAAACTCACGGACATCGGCTAAGGAAACAACTGCCTTGCCAATTGAGCTACCTCACAAGCACCAGAAACTGGGATATTAGTTTTTGGCATTCTTCACAAAACACTATTTTTTCATTAATGTGTTGAATCCCCACTCATTCTTTTTGGTGCTTGATAATAATTGCTTTTAAATACTCCGTTTCAATTTTTTTATTATTTGTTTTGAAAAAGATAAACTTGTATTTTTTTACAGCAGCAAGTCAAAGCTTATATGAGTTTGTGCTCCCTAAATAAAAAAAAAATCACATCAAAAATAGAGGCTACTCGAAAACAGTGTGCAGTTTTGGCGGTTACAAAACACTCAACGGGTGTCATGCGATGATGATGTTTGTTTGGTCCCCCATACATACATACACACATATAGCTAAGTTTGGTATGCTCTTTCTGCCTTCTGCTTAAACCGAAAGGCCATTTCATGTAATCGTCAAATTTCATTAATTCGTTTCCAAAAGTATAACAAATTAAAACGCCGAAATAGTAACCGACCGCCAAAACAGATATGCGGCCTCTCTCCCGCAAGCAGTTTGATGATGGTTTTTGGAAGAGTCTTCTGCTGCTGCAACACTTGGTCTGCAATTAGTTAGCGAGCAACATTCCTTTCATGCTTTCGTGGTAGGTACCCGTAGATTGGGCTCTCGAAATAGTTGCATTTTTGATTTAGAATCGCTTGGTGGAAATGTGAAGCTGCAAGGTCGTTGGTTTCATTGAAATTTTCTATCAAATAGTTAACATGTTTTGAGAAATTGTGTGGCTTTGAATTTTAATTACATAATGTGTAACTTGTAATTTCAATTATGTGCTAAATAGGTTGATACTCAGATATTCAGAGTTTTAGCTAAGACATGCCGTTACTTAAGGGGCTTTTGCATTATACAAAGCATTGTTAAAAGAACATTTAGACCCCAACGTTTCTATTTAACTTAAAAAATTTATTATGAAATTTTTGTGGCTGCTTGAAGTAAAAACTTCGATTTTTCACGAAAAAATCCGCAATTTTTTATCTGTAAAACATTCCCAAAGTATAAAAATAAATATAAGAAAAACGTTGGGGTCTGGTATTTTATATGTAGAACTTTTATTTTTATTTTATTTATATAGTATTCCGTTTCACGACATAACTTGACGAACATAATTCCTTAAATTCACTCGGTCCATGGCAACCGTTCTCCAATTCCACGGGCACCCCACGTTCGCCAGATCACGCTCCACTTGGTCTAACCACCTCGCTCGTTGCGCCCCTGCTCGTCTTGTTCCTACCGGATTCGTAGTCCCGCCCAGCGAATCCGGCCAGCCTTCACCACCTTCTGGATACTGGGTTCGCCGTAGAGTCGCGTGAGCTCGTGGTTCATACTTCGCCACCACACTCCGTTCTCCTGTACGCCGCCAAAGATGGTTCTTAACACTCGTCGCTCGAATACTCCGAGTGTACGCAGGTCCTCCTCGAGCAATATCCATGTCTCGTGCCCGTAGAGAACAACCGGTCTAATAAGCGTCATATACAGGTTACACTTCGTGCGAGGGCTAAGTCTTCTCGACCGCAGTTGCTTGTGGAGTCCATAGTAGGCACGACTTCCGCTGATAATTCGCTTCCGGATCTCACGGCTGGTGTCATTGTCTGCGGTCACCAGTGAGCCGAGATAGACAAAGTCTTCGACTATCTCCAGCTCGTCGCCGTCGATCGTGACCTTGTTATTACTGGACAAGCGGGTTCGGTCGGTTTCGGATCCGCAGGCCAGCATGTACTTCGTCTTGGACGTATTAATCATCAACCCAATCCTTCCTGCTTCACGTTTCAGTTTGCGTTCGATCTCTTCCACCGCCGCAGATGATCTGCCAACTATATCAATGTCATCGGCAAAGCAGATAAGTTGACTGGATCTGTTGAAAATCGTACCCCGCATTTCGCCCACCACTCGTCGAATAACACCTTCTAGCGCCACGTTAAACATCATGCAGGATAGACCATCACCTTGTCGAAGCCCCCTGCGCGAATCGAATGAACTCGACAATTCACCCGAAATCCACACACAGCACTGCGTTCCATCCATCGTCGCCTTGATCAGTCTGATCAGCTTCCCGGAAAAGCCGTTCTCGTCCATGATTGTCCATAGCTCGTTACGGTCGATCGTGTCGTAAGCGGCTTTGAAGTCGATGAATAGATGGTGCGTAGGGACTTGGTGTTCGCGGCATTTTTGGAGGATTTGCCGTAATGTGAATATCTGGTCCGTCGTTGACCGTCCTCCATGAAGCCGGCCTGATGACTTCCCACGAATCTGTTTGCTTGTGGCGTTAGGCGGCGAAGTAGGATTCGGGACAGCACTTTGTAGGTGGCATTGAGGACAGTGATCGCTCGGTAGTTCTCACAGTCCAATTTGTCGCCCTTCTTGTAGATGGGGCATATTACCCCCTCCTTCCACTCCTCCGGTAGCTGTTCTATGTCCCAGATCCGGACTATGAACCGGTGTAGGCAATCGGCCAACCTGTCCGGGCCCATTTTGATGAGTTCAGCTGCGATGCCATCCTTCCCAGTCGATTTGTTTCTATTCAGCTGGCGAATGGCTTCCTTAACTTCACTCATCGTTGGGAGTAACTCGTCTTCGTCGTTGGCTACGCCGGCGATGTACCTTCCCCCACCGTCTTGATCTCCTGCATGTGCGCCGTTCAGGTGTTCATCGAAGTGCTGCTTCCACCTTTTGATCACCTCACGATTGTCCGTCAGGATACCCTCGTCCTTATCCCGGCACATTTCGGCTTGCGGCACGAAGCCTTTGCGGGATGCGTTGAGTTTCTGATAGAACTTTCGTGTTTCTTGGGAACGATGCAGCTGCTCCAGCTCCTCGAGCTCCTCCTCCTCCGGGCGGCGCTTTTTCTCCTGGAAAATTCGGACTCGCTGCCTCTTCCGCTGTCGGTGATTTTCCACATTTCGACGGGTGCCTCTTTGCACTACTGCTGCCCGTGCGGCATTCTCTTCGTCCATCACCCTCCTTCACTCCTCGTCGAAACAGGCGTTCCGTCGAGTTCGCTCTACATAACCGATGACGTTCTCCGCAGCACTGTTGATGGCTGTCTCGATGGTATCCCAACAGTCTTCGAGAGGGGTTTCATCAAGCTCGCCCTCTGCCGGCTGCGCTGCTTCGACCGATTGCGCGTAGTTTGCCGCGACTGCAGGTTGCTTCAGTCACGCGATATTTAACCGAGGCGGGCGCCGGTTGCGTGTGTTGTTCACTACGGAGAATTTTTTGCGCATCTTCACTATCACCAGATAGTGGTCTGACTCGATGTTGGCGCCTCGACAGGATCTGACGTCGATGATGTCCGAGAAGTGCCGGCTGTCAATCAAAACGTGGTCGATCTGTGATTGCGTTTGGTACGGTGATCTCCAGCTGTACTTGTGTGGGAGGCGGTGCTGGAAAAAGGTACTACGTACGGCCATTCGTTTGGAGGCGGCGAAATCAATAAGTCTGAGGCCGTTTTCGTTGGTCAGCTGGTGCGCACTGAACCTTCCAATTGTCGGTATAAATTCCTCCTCCTGGCCGACCTGAGCGTTAAAATCCCCGATGACGATCTTGATCATGTTTTGGGCAACGGTCGTATTCACGCTCCAGCTGCACGTAAAATTCGTCTTTATCGTCACCGGTACTTCCGAGGTGAGGGCCGTGCACGTTGATGATGCTGATGTTGAAGAACCGGCCCTTGATTCTCAATCGGCACATTCGTGAGTTGATCGGCCACCACCCGATCACGCGCTTTTGCATCTTTCCCATCACTATAAAAGCTGTTCCAAGCTCGTGTGTGTTGCCGCAGCTCTGGTAGATGGCACGACCATCTGGGTACGTTCGTACCGTGGAGCCCTTCCAGCATACCTCCTGCAGCGCTACGATGTCGAATTTGCGGCTCTTCAATTCGTTGGAGAGCACGTGGGTACTGCCCATAAAATTTAGAGATCGGCAGTTCCATGTTCCAAGTTTCCAATCGCTAGTCCCTTTTCGTCGCGTGGGTCTTTCCCGATTTCCATCCGAAATTTGTTGTTCGTTGTTCGTTGCTTATGTTTTTTGTAGTCACGGGCTCGCAAGGCCCGCAGCTAACCCTACTATCTCGCAGGAGGACCGTCGTGATGTTGCTGTTTTGGGTCCCGAACACCACCAGGACGTTGTTGCACTCCGCATGCCGCCCCTGACATGGAGAACAGACGCGTGCGAAGCCCCCTGACTCAGTCTGCATGCGACCAAAGCATCCACCGGGGTTGGGTACTCGATCTCCGCTAAGGTTGCTTGCACCCCAGCTAGCACCACGAGGAGGTAGAGAATCGGAGTTGCTGACAAGAGGTGATATGATCACTACCCGAAGGTTGGGTGTATGGGGTCTCGAGTTGCACATTGTCTACCGTTCACTAGCCTAGTCCACTAGTAGAAAATATGTTCCAAATTTGAAAAGAATCGGATAAGTAGTTTTCAAATGACGATGTCCACGGACTTTAAAAATGTATGATTAAGATTTTTATCGCCGATATAATTATTGATTATATTATTTTAATGGCATTGCGGCGAGATGAACTTCTAAGGTAGAAATGTTTAAGTCATTAGGAAGAATATAGCTGGATAGATGAAGCGAGTGCGCTTCGTAGAGGAAGTGAAAAGGTGGTGAAGAATGTAAGCGGAGGGCAATTTGTGTAGAAAGCTCAAAACTGATCGGGTAAACTTTTGCTAGGCTCACTGACTGACTATGTAGAGGAGGCGAAGCAATCGCAGATCCTCTTCACAGTCAGCCTAGAGTGGCTTAGGTGTATTCTATACACACCTAAGCGAGCAAAAGAATACCCGACAGCCGCTTACAAGAGCAGTCTGAAATGCGTGCAGAATCTAGCGATGTATGATTTTTCGGGCTCTCGCTTAGGTAGTTTGCTACTTTTGTTTTTCGCATCTTATCTACCTAGCGTGCCTTACTTTCTGGAAGTGTCGCAAGACATACATACATCGCTAGATTCTGCACGCATTTCAGACTGCTCTTGTAAGCGGCTGTCGGGTATTCTTTTGCTCGCTTAGGTGTGTATAGAATACACCTAAGCCACTCTAGGCTGACTGTGAAGAGGATCTGCGATTGCTTCGCCTCCTCTACATAGTCAGTCAGTGAGCCTAGCAAAAGTTTACCCGATCAGTTTTGAGCTTTCTACACAAATTGCCCTCCGCTTACATTCTTCACCACCTTTTCACTTCCTCTACGAAGCGCACTCGCTTCATCTATCCAGCTATATTCTTCCTAATGACTTAAACATTTCTACCTTAGAAGTTCATCTCGCCGCAATGCCATTAAAATAATATAATCGGACTTTAAAAATGTGCTTTCGAGAAAAACGCGTTTGAAGTTTCTGCTCTTACTTTCTTGCAGTATTAGATAAGAGGAGATAAAGGGCTATAATTTCTATAGTTTTGCATCAATTGACTTGAAAATTTGACACAACATTCTTGAAATGTTTTACAATTAGAAAATAAAAAAAAATAAAAATCGATTTTTTGAAAGTGTTAGACCCCCCCTCCTTAATGAAAGTGAAACGGGAAATATTTTGGACTGCAAAAAATGCGAACGGAAAAGTCTCATATTTATACTAGCAAGTTCTCGGTAACAACTAGACTCAAGTCTATAATTTTATCATTTTTTTAGCAAAAAATTCCCAATTTTTTCCGAATTTTCTCGCATTTTTCTGATGGACTCTCGACTCTTTTCGACTTTCCCAAATGACACCCTGCTTATATCAACGTTGCAGTTGGCAGAAAGTTATTGAAAAACGTATCCGGTACATCTGTGTTTGATGTTTGCTGTTGGGCTCGAACTCGCGGACATCGGCTCAGGCAACTGACTTGCCAACTGTGCTTTATCACAAGCCCTCGTATCAAATTTTATATTTTAAGCACTCATTCACTTTTTTGTCCTATATTGAAACAACGTTAAAAAATTTCAATCTGGAATGTCGATTCGTGTCAATTTCGGTATTTTTTTTACAATTATTTTGACATGAACATTTGAATCTTCTAATGAGTTTTTTTTCGAAATATTTCTTATAAGGGCATATTTTCTTACTATTCTAGTTCGATTTAGAATTTTTTTTGTTTTTTTTCTGTAAACTAATTCGTGTAAAGTAAAGTGATTGATCGAAATAAACATGCTTTTCTAGAATTTAAGAAGCAAGCGCAAGCTTTCTCTTTATTTCGGTTTCCTGATCTCTTTTTTACGTCCAGATTTCGTTAGATCTTCAAGAAAATATATTTATACAAACACTTTGATTATTTTGAACGCCGAAAACTTCGTATCCTTTGAAATTTTAACCAACTTTTAAAGAATAACTTTTTCGCACATCATTTGTGCAGAATTGATTAGCCCCACGATGTCTTAACTCCACCTTTTTAACTTTTTCAACATGTTTTCATGTGTATTGCTTAAGCGAGAGTTGAACAAACAATTCAACATGATTTGCACTTTTGAAGCTTATAACGAGAGCCCCGACACACTTCCGTTTCGTTAGCGGGTGGCTTAAGCGCCACTTCCTTACGGAAGACCACCCACCTAGTCTTGGTTTGCCCAGCTGAATGAGACTCGGACGTGAGTTCCTTTTTTGGTTCCCTATTTTGGGAAAGAAGCAGAAGGGTCTCTGAAAAGGGATCCGTACTTCGGCTTCGAATTCGAATCCGCCCCGAAAACGAGAACAGCCCGCAAAATCACGGAAAGGGGGATTATTCGTTTTTCGCTAAAAAGTTGAACTAGAGAAGTCTGAAAACTAACGAACGAATTCCCACCCTCTTAACTTGATCAGGAATGAGAAAAGACCGTGATTGGATTCGCAGCCAATCACCGCAGTAAACGAATAAAAAGCAACAACGAATAACCTGTGACCCCCTTCCCAATGCCCCAATTATGTCATCATCCCTCTAGTGTTTCCGGTCCAAAATACCTGAGACGATTTAGTTAGGTACATTCATTGGATCCTTTTTATTTCGGACTCTACTGTCGTGTGTTCGTTTACAATGTTGTGTGTCTGTTTCGATTATCTACTGCTAGTGCTGGTGGAGACGCTTGGTTTTTCGTTCCTTTATGGTGCGCTCGATCATTGAAATTTTCCCCATACAAACGATTTGAATTTTCTTTGCGGGGGTGGAAATGGGCTACTTTTCCGGCTCGCCAGTCCAAATTGCATCGATTGCGCGTAAAATTATCGTCATAGGACGAAGTTTGCAAATTGCAACTTAAGCGGCTATAGTTGCATGCCGTTCATAAGGTGTACATGTACATTGAGCGAACCATCGCTAATAAACAAAGTTGGCCATAGGTGAGTACTCACGTTATTTCCTTATACTAACGGGGGTTTTTGTTGTTTCCCTGGTTCTGCTGCTCCTCGCGGTGAACCGCCGATGTGCTCTCCCGGCAGATGTGCTGGTGACGGGCTATCGGTGAATATGAATATCCATGCAGGTGATCATGGCTGAACGCGTGGTTGGATCTAATGTGATCCCATGCGTTCAGCAAAACTTTTTGCCGAGGTCTCCCAGCTGCCACAGCTGGTCGAAGATTTCGTCGTAATGCAAATTTCTGCGGGGGCGACGCGATCGCTGTTGAACGAAATTCTGTCAGGAATATTCGTTTCCAAAAAAGGGAAAGTCCCGCTGAATTACCTGTAGCCCTTCTGCGCGCGAGCTCCAGGAATGACGTTTCGTCCCGGTGGTTTGCAGATGGCCCTAGAAGGTTTCGGGTGCCTTGACGTGTTACTGGATCGTCACGGTGCGGCCAACGGTCGATGTAGCGGCTGCTGGAAGAAGCTGTAGTGGGTTTTTCGAACCTGTCGCAAGAAACAAACGGCGTTTCACGAATTGTTCGGCGAGCTAGCGTTTCGCACCTTACCTGACTGAGTCAGCACTTTTCCTACGCTTTTTAGCACTACACTTCCCTGCGCTATTTTTACCTTAACTGCAAGCTAAGCGGAAAACACAAAAAGGGTAATTAATAACCGGAACACTGGTTCACGGATCACAGGTGGAAAAAATTACCACGCGAATAAAACGATCTTCACCCATCTGAACTTCAAGATTAAGTGGTTCAGGAAGTCGCATTTGAAATCAGCCTTCTTGATCTAGTTCAACTTCGTACCGGAACTACCCGATACGAAGACCTAATCGAGAAGTTAAACAAACAACTCTCTTTTCCGCGATTTTACAATGCAGCCTTGTCTTCCCCTTCCAAACCCGAGTCCAGAGACCAAACCTTTTCTCTTCCAAACCTAGGTGCACAAAGGCATCCCGAAAGAGGTCATTCACCTGGTGCACAACAAGCTTGCAGTCGGTGATCATCTGGAAGATGACTCTCTAAACCATACTTTCTACTCCAAAAATGTGTCGGGTGATCGAATACATCTACAGGCGCGTTTCTGATATTAACAATGATCGAGTTAATGATGATTTTAGGGTGGTACCTGGAAGGATGATTTGTTCTCTCGTTGAGTTGAATTAAATCTTCTAATTTTCGTTTTAATTAAATGTTTTGATTTGTGTTAATTTATTATTAATTAATTTTATTATTAACGTTTCATTTTATTCAATTCCGCTCATTGCTCTTACTTGGTTTCAAACGTTTTAAAAGCATTTCTGTTGTTGGTATACTAATAACTAATGGTCCGTTACAAGCTAACATAAATACTTACTTGAGAATACAAAATAACCCGTGTCCTTTCGTGAACAGTCCTTATATAAAAAATTTGGTTTGAAACGGGCTTGTAATATAGCTCAGTTGTCAAGTCAGTTGCTACCTAAGGCGATGTCCGTGAGTTCGAGCCAAAGAGTGAAAATCGATCACAGTTGTACCGGAAAAGTTTTCCAATGACTTTCCGCAAAATGCATCGTTGACATAAGTCGATGAAGATGTTAAAACGACTATAATCGAAACAAAACAAAAAAATCGTTTGAGACAAAATGATAAGACAAAAATGCTGATATGATCTCCGGAATGCCATCACTACTCCACTTAACTGTCAATGATTTGATGAGATTAAGCTGTGATTGGCGCATTCCGTCTGATGAGGATGGATGACATACAAATTTTTTGGACCACAACTCCGTGACTGGCAGTGATTTCGTTTGTCAGTTAATATCATTTGAAACATTGAGTAGGTACTTGTCTCCGGTATCATCGTCGTCATCTTTTTTTTTATCGCAAAATCGCGTGCCAAAAATGATCGCGATTATAACAACAGGGAAACACCCATTGAACACATTCCTCTCGGTCATAAACAACCGGTTCATTGAGATATGTTCGTACCTACTGTCTCGTCTCTCTATCGGGCTAATTCTTATCTTATCGCGCGTTACCCTAACGTTTCTTCATTAAGCAAATGTGTCTTACTACTACTGCCGTTTTTCTTTGCTTAATTTCTTCACTGTAGCATAACCATCGTCGGTCTGTGATATCATCGAGCTGCAAGCCGCCAGATTTCCGGGGAACTCAACTCAGCTTTGCGCGCAAGAAGACGTTTGCGTATTGCGCTTTTGCGTCTCTTTCGAGTTGTTTCTTTCGGCAAACGTCTTCGACACATCTTCTTGTGTTGGATGGCAGGAAAGAAGGAGTTGCTTACAAGAAGATCCCAAGAAGATTGTGTTTGATCTAAAAAAGTGCATTTCCTTTTTCCCAACCGAACCGTGCAAGAAGCAGCAATAACCTACCAGAAAAAAGGGGAAGAAAAAGTTGCCAATCTCTATCGCTCAACCGTATCTGCTTCATACTTGCTTCAGTGAGTGTTGCTTCTTTCCTGCGAAGATTGGCTGGCGCGCGTTATTCAATCTGTTTGTGATTTTTTTTAACTCATCTCCACTTACAATTCATACACTCATTTCGGCTGAAGAAAGTTTTCGTCAGCTCGGAGGCTCAATGGCCAAACACTATTACTCCGAAAAGGTTGCTCGTAAAACTGACAATGGCAACAAGTGAAAGATGTAACTGTCGATCGATCCACTTAAAAGTGCGCACAGCAAAGCCATCGTTGTTTGTATTGTTTATTTGAAATATAAAATCAGCACCGGAAAGCGAGGGATAGCTGAAAAAAAAACTCCCAAGTGTACAAATAAATCACACTTGGCCAGCCAAGTGCGCGATTTTTACGAAAGACCACACCGGCAACAAACTAATTCAGATCCACTTCAATCCGTTGAACTTTGAGGGCTGACTGATGCGATGCGGCAACACTAAGGGAGCAATAACGCAAACAGTCAGTCAAGTAATTTAGTTGATCGTCTTGTGGAAATTCGGAAAGGAAAAGTAAGTTGGTACCTTCATAGCTAGCTGGTTGCGATTTATTTTTGCGGTTTTGTGAGGCAAGTTTCCGCGGAATGTTTATTGGGCAAAATTGATCGTGGTGATCGCGGTTTGATTTGGAGACATTAGCAGCGTGGCCTTAAGATTTAATCGATGTTACTTGACATCTTTGGCTATGATATTAGATCTCCATGACATTTGTTTTATTTCGAAGGTACAAATGATTATCGTTTTCTGGTGAATTTTTTGTACATAAAAAACAGAAATAATTTCAACCGCATCTCGGCCTTAGATCAACTTTACATTTGTACCATTCAGTGCTAAGAAGTGAATTTTTCAATACTGAAAAAAGTTACGAAAAGTGCTACTTTTCGATTCTTTTTTTTTTTTTGCTTGCAAAAGTGCTGTCTTGAACCCAATTGACCAGCAAATTTCAGGACATAAACATAGTCGTCCAAATCCAGTGCTTTGTTAAAATAAGTTTCTTGCTGGTAGCAGAGATGTTAAAATCGCGAGTCTACATACTCGCACTTTGCCCTTCTTTGCAGAAAGATTTTATTTCGTTAAACTCAAACTGAAATGATGCTATCGATAGTTCAACTCGGAAAGCATCAGGAAGTAAGCTTCGGGTAAACTCGGAAGGAGTAAAAAGCGATCGGGGGAAACATCAGCGAAGCGAACGTACAGTTCTGCGAATTCAAAATTCATGTCGTTTTCGTTCGGCAGCCGAACACATCAATCGGGCAACGCATGCGGGCGTGGCTAAAAGTGATAGATACAAAGGAACGGGAAACGAGCGAGAGAAGGTTGCGAGGCATGGTTGCCACATGTACAGATTTATCTAGACAGGTACAGATTTTTGAGCTCAGTTTTGGTACAGAATCTATACGTACAGATGACAGATTTTCAAAATTTGGTACAGATTTGTACAGATTTTTGACTTCCAAAAACTGAAAAAAGTTTCTACATTTTGCTTTCAACCAGTTCATTGAAAACTTTATAGAAAAAAGTCAAAAGTTAGCCTTTATTATTCTGACGATAGGAGTTTCTTACTGGGAAGTACACGATGGAACAGTTAGATTTCCAAATAAATCTTCAAATAATTAAATATCTGATTATAATCCCCCACCCGTCAGCAGTGGTTGAGCGCATTTTGTCGCAAGTAAATGCCAATAAAAGCAATGTTCGTAATCGTCTGAATGATGACACATTGGATGCTATCCTTAGTATGAAAAGTTATTGAAGATTGAATGGCGGATCGAAAAATGTCGTATTAAATATGACGCTCAACAATCGTTTTACTAAAACTGTGTAAATACACATGAACATTAGGAAGTGTTTGTTATGAAAAATATTTTTAATGTAAGTTTTTTAAAGAGAGAAAATAAAAATGATTAAATGAGTTTCACAAAAAGTGTTTAGCTAAAAAACTGTATGGGAGAGTGGGGAATCGTGGGCCACTTTTTTTCGTTGTTTCATTACTTCTTTATTATAAAATGAAAATAAAAAATGGCATGGTTTTCAACATTTTCAAGGTATCATAAGGTATTTTTAAAAAAATTTTAATAAGTTATTTTCCCCAAATTCTGACTGTTTAAAAAAAAAGCAATATTTTTTGGATTTTAAAAAAATGGTGGGGAATCGTGGGCCACAAAATCCAAATTGACCAAATAACATGCAAAGCTTATGAGTTGACCCAAAACTGTGATTTCATAATTCATTTCGTTATTTTAAAGCAATTTCAGATGATGAAATAAAAACTAGACCTGTTTATGATCGAATAGATTCCAAAACCTGACTCGCGAACGTTTTGGCAAAATTCCTTATATAGGAGGTTCCTATCTTTAAAGTTTTCTTATGCTTCATTTGGCATAAGAAAACTTTATTTTACTTTATTTTATTTCTCTTTTTTCTTTGGAAAACTTTAAAGATAGGAAAAACGTATTTTTAGTTCTGAATGTATACAAAACGTAAAAATATAGGTGGTTCAAGATGTGTGGCCCACGATTCCCCACAAGCTATGATTAACAAATTGGTTGCGTTTGTGTGACTTATTGATGTTTCATCAAAAATTCCTTTTCCACGTGAAAGATCTTGACAAAACTGAGGTCATAAGCGTATGAGCATATTTTTGTTATGAACTTTAGGTTCTCCATCGATGCATTTAGAGGGTGTTTTTTTAATTATGAAAGTAAATTTTTCTAACTTTTTTTTAGCTATAATAAATAAAAGAAGCTTATGATACGTATTGAGGTCATCAACATATAGAAATATATGCTCACGCAAAGCGACGACGATGACAGTTGGTTTGAGATTTTTATCTCAACACACATCTGAGATAAAAAGTGGCCCACGTTTCCCCATGGCCCACGATACCCCACTCTCTCCTACTAATTAATCAAGTATCCATCTTTTTTTTTAAAGATTAAAAATAAGGAAACAAAATCTTCACATATCAACACGTTTAATGTAGAACTTTGTTTTCTTGCTACAGATTTTGGTACAGATTTTTAAGTTTTCGGTACAGATGAAAAAGATTTTTTCGATGAGCGGTACAGATTTGGATGTGGTAACACTGGTGCGAGGCAATGTTCACTTGGTCCGTCGGGCAACTATCGCTCGTGTGCATTCGTGTACGGTAAGCTTCGTTCTGTTGTTTCGTTGGTGTGATTTTATTCCTGCGAGGCATGGAAATCATCAATGCAGAACTGTACTCTTCGTTTTGTGTGCAATCACGTAATCATTGGAACGAAGATAAAATCAATCTGCACACAACAAGTTAAACTCGGAAGAAATCAGCCGAATGATTTTTTCCGAAGTGAGTTTACGCACCGCTGGCTGGTAGTTCAAGGGTTCTTTCTCGAATTTGTATTAAAATTTAAGGGTACTGTTAATGGTTTCTCAAGCAACCAAAAGTCACATATTTATTTGAATGAAGGCATTAAAAGTTACATATTGGCAGACAAAGAGAATCAATTGCCTAATTTACTTTGGTGTACTTAATGTACTCATTAATGAACTTGAAAGTTGCAAATGTGATTAATATGTAGGTTGCATAAAGGGCACAAAAGTGCTCAAAACGGGCTTTGGTAAGTCACAAAAAGTGCACTGAGGTGCTTTCAGAATCAAATCACCACTTTGAGTTTTAGTTTCAGTTAGAACAATATCTACACACCAAAAAATTACTAAAATTATTCGAGACAGAAACGCTTGGAAACCTAATTTTATTTGATCTAAATTAAATATGACTTGATTTTACATCATTTGACAGTGAAAATTATTTTTCTAACTCGAATTTACATCCTGAGTGATGTAAAATGATGCACGATCGAACGCAAATGAGGAGTAAAAGATATGAGCGTGTAAAAATTGACATAATTGGATGGATAGTAAACAAATAAATTCATTAAGCAGCCGTAAGTTTGTAATACCGTATTTGTTTTCACCACCCGAAAGTGTTGCACCTTCCAAGCTGAAAACGAGTATGAATCGAGTTTTGCACCCACCTTTGTTGGTGTACGTGAAATCGGCAGTGTTAACAGAAAACATCAAGCTGTCAAAAATTCACTACAGCTGGTATTTGTTTTCGTTTGATTTCGAAAATTGAAACAAATTTACTTTAGTTGATCATTGTCTAGTAAATAATATGAAAATTTTAACATGAATTTATGTATTATGTTGAATTGTGAAGATTTCAGATTTATTTTGCTTGGTAGATTCGCCTCTGGCTCTGATGATAACTGCAATACCGGCTGATTCTGGGCGGTCTATGTTTGCTGCTGCTAGACTGCAGTTACCCCAGCTTGAAGGTTCCGGTATTTTGAACGTTTATTCCTCGCAAATCTCATCTTCGTTCGAGTACCTATTTCCGTTTCCAGATTACAAAAGAAAAATTCTTGGAAGTCAAATTGGCGAACTCAGATCGCGGAAGTCGGGGGAGAAAATTTTGCTAACAGACCGAAACGAACGAAATTCAAGCTCCCATACGAGTGTAGTCTCGAACTAACGTTTTTGAAGGGCAACGGGTGGGAATCCGGGACTTGGCGCAACCGAGCATCGTCACCCTAAGGCACAGCTCGAAGCAGAGTAGCTTCGATGCAGCTGAACGATTCTTGCTGTGGAGACCAACTTATAGGACCCTCCCGAACAAAAAAAACTTTTCGGTTTGGGCGATTCCACCAGATCTTTGGGTTGGCCTTTTTGCACTCGGATTTACTGCTCTTTTTCGTCATCGCCTGGAACCGATTGCAGCAAGCCTTCTGAGCACATTTCTTCTTGGGAGCGTTGTTTGCTTTGGAACGTGCCATCCAGGTGAAATTCTCCGCCTCTGTTGGAAACGGCACTGGTATTGAATCCGGAACAAGTTTCCGTTCTTCGGGATAATAAAGAGAAAAAAACAGCTCGAACGCAATTTTTGCGGTATAGAAATAAACCAACCAGCTGATATTTGTTTACATCGGGAAGCACGTGCTGTCAAAATTCATGATAGTATTGGTGAGAGCGCAAGCAACACCGAATATTTTCAGAGTGTTCCACCGTCCACTTTATGGTGCACTACCAGTGGACTACTCATCCTGAAAACGAGCATGAAAACAGCAAAAAGTGCACTACCGGTAGTGCCCCGGTGCACCACCACACGAAAACAAATTCTCTATAAGTTTGATACAATTGCTGTAAAAGGATTTCTAATCTTTGAAAATTGTTCAGGTGAGTTTATTTCTCTTAAGCAAGCGATTTTTTTGTCTCACATAACTAATCATTGTTTTCAGGATAAGATATAATGTCAACCCGGACCATAATCTCAAGTATTTCTGTGCTGATTGAAGAAGCACCAGTTAGAAAACTTTTTGCTGCATTTCCTTTGCCTCTACGGTCTGAAGATGACCCCTATTCCGTTCGGATGCTTCCTCGAACACATGAAGTTTGGAATCATTTGGTAAGAATTATTAGCTTAGTATTGCTCGTTTATTTTAACAATGCAATGTTTTGTTTACAGCTGCAGGCGAATTTGCGAATGAACCTGCTACAAAAATGAACACCACTTGCAATTGGTTGATTGTTGAAATGTATACAACAAAAATGTACCAATCTAAGGAGGAGTTTACTAATACCGTATTTGTTTATGCCGAGTGTTGCACTAGTGTTGCACTAGTGTTGCACTGGTGCACCACTAGGTGCTGTCAAACTGTTTGTTTATTCGGACGGTGTTGCACTGGTTTTGACCTGTCGGAGTTCTGCTTACGGACGGTGGCCCACCGATAATTTTGCCAGTGTTGCGAGAGAGCGTGTGAGTGAGCGAGGTAGCAATACACTGGCGAGGATTTGTGTTTGTTTTTATCGGGTAGGGGGAAGTGTTCCTAAATGCGCATGTTAGGTAATATGCGCATACAGCCGATTGACGATATGGCTAGAGATTCATCATATCTAATCAGTGCAGTTTGAGGGTAGTACGCTTTTAACACATGGCATGAAAAAATTAAATTGTTACATAAAGTCAAAAAAATTTAAAAATTCAAACAAGATTTTTGTCAGTTTTGATATAATATATTGAATTTTAAATATCGTGCGTACAGATTCTGTGAACAAAAATTTTAATGGTTTTTCTTTCTTATTCATCTGGAAATCAGAAATTCAACAAATTGAAGCTTTTGGCAAAGTTGTAGATGATAAGATATTGGAATACGAGACAGGTTCTGAATGCCCATATCAAGGCAGGTTAAATGCCTATATCAAGAAAAATAGACTATTCTTATAAATTTTTTACTTCCTATCATTTAAACATTAAATCTACGCTCAAATCACGATCTTACAGCGAAAAAAGAAGAACTTCATACTGATCCGATAAAAATACAATATGAACAAAATATTACCACGAAATATGGCCATATGGCATACTTAACTATGTTTCATGCAAAAGAACTAGTGATGTAAAAAATTTCACCAAAATTTCAGCCTTGAGTTATGCTTAACATCCGTTTCTACCATTAGCAATTAAATAATTTCAAAATTTTGCGAGTGTAAATGAAATATAGCTTAAAACATAAACATGCGCATTTAGCCCGCCGGTTTCGGAAATCGGCTATTTTGACTTCTTTTATTATAAAATTATTTTCACAAAAACTGTAAAAGATTTTAACAGAAAAATTGCTCTTATGTATAGAAAACAGATGTCCGCTCATGTGCATATAGTTTTCAGGCTCCTATCTAACGGAATATGGGAGAAAATGAGTATTTTCCTTAATATGCGCATATAACCCGCCTCTCCCCTACGGTGGAACACTCCACGAGTGGAGAAAACAAATACAGTATAAATAAGGCAATCCTCGAAGTGGCAGATGTTATGTTTTTTTTCGTGCGTCAGCTCAAACAAATCTATGACGACACATGAAACTTATGTACAAGGTACCCGATGGTAAGTCAAACGGGTTTTTTTACAGCTTAGAAAAATTGTTAGAAAAAAAAGTCGATAGGGGGTCAATTTTGATATATTGCTGACAAAAATGCCGAACATGTTGTTTTCGAATGCTAGAGCGAACATCTAGGTACAAAGATGGTCATCTTAAAGGAAATAATTTACGCTCTAATTTTCTAAGCTGCGGGTGTATCCATAATAAGATAAGTGGAGACGATAGTTTCTTTTTGGTTTCTTGGAAAAATGTTAGACAAATTTGTTTCAACATTGTTTAAAAAGTGACAACACTTTTCAAACTAAATCAAATTTTTGATAAAATGCTTGGTGGCGTTTGTAACACTGTTACAAGTTATTTATAGTTTACACTCCAACCTAAGATAAGCCTTTTCCGAAACAAACAAGCTCATTTCACCACTTTTGCGGATGTAAAATAGAATCAAGATAGAATGACAAAATTTTGTACAATCTTCAAATCCGCATGTAATCAACGCACCGAATCTAATAAAATATTTTTTCCCATTTAATAGCAGTTGTTTATTAATTAAGGTACACAGTTTTGAACTAAACGAAAGTTATGATAATAGAAAAAACTTCAAGAGTAATTAAAAATTAAAAAATGCTGAGCTAATAAACAGCGTAGTTTAAACCTATATGATAAATGTAATTAACCCAACTGAATAAGGTAATGTTGTTGAAATAAAACTTTTTTACAGCGAGCACAGGCTTTATATATTTGTTTTTCAATGATGACTACTCCCAACAGCTGCTCACAAGAATACTTCTTTTGTGATAAATTTAAGAACATCTGGATCTCATTTTATGTCAATTGTGATGCTTCACTTTTGTGCATCTGATTTGACATAAACTTACATCTTATTCTATGTAAATTTATATTTTCTAGAATTTATGGCTTCAAGCGTTTGCGTCTTCTTAATTGTAATTTTATGTCAAATGTGATGCTTCAATTTTGTGCATCCAATATGACATAAATTTACACCAAAAATTTAATAGTGTGTAGGCGTGGTCTAGTGGTACCGTATTCAATTCTCATCACGAAGGTCGAGGTTCGATCCCCAAGCTGGGCAAGTTTTTTTCAATAAGTAATTTAGTAATTGAGTGACCATTCTGATGCGATATATATAGGAAATGTTGGAAAGAAGCAATTGAGCAATTTGTCGAGTTGGCGGCGCGTGGCATAATGGCGGCACCATGTACAGAACATAGTAAATAATCAAGAGAAGGTGATATGAACCGATGTCAAGGGTGCAGTAGAGATAAAAAGGTTTTTTAGCTCATTTTACGATTTTTTGGAAGCTGAGTTAAAAGGCCGCTAGAAGCTGAATAGGAGATGATTAAGACTTGTTTTGGAACATGAAAGTATCAATAAAAACTTAAATTTTGAGCTGCATGAAACGTTCTTCATATCAATGATGGGGCTGAGTAAGCGTTTTTTGTACCTATTTTATGAGACTGTTGGATACTTCGGTTATTCATGACGTTTTTAATAAAAATCACTTGTTTAAGCTCAATTTTTTTTTATAAACGTTTACACACACATAGGATCTCAGTGAAACTTCATGTTTTTTTGAAGAGACCTTCTTTCCTTAACTCTAAGCGTACATTTTTCGAAGTTATGATGGATAGCATCTTACAAATGCTAAAACCACCAGACACAGAAAGTGTACTATGTATGCCATGACCGGGATTCGATCTCATGGATTTAGCGTAGATGACTTGAACTCTAACCACTACGCCAAAGCCGCTGACCTTCTTTTGAGGATCCGTTTTGTCTGTGTTTAGTTTTTTGTATGGATTTGTGTTTTTTTTTTTGAAAAATTTCGATCAATTTTTTTTTATATTCAATTATAATTTTATTGATTATGAATACGAACACAATTGGAAGATATAAAACTAATCTTTAGGGCTTGAAAAAATGATATTGGTAAAGTAAATGTGAAAAATATCAGAATGTATCGTTTCAGAAAACCTTTCGATCTTGGATCGCGTTGCAAAATCGGACCATGCACTATACCAACATCTGTAAAGAAAATCATGAAGGTCCAGTTCTTAAATTGACTTTAAAAAACACTAACTTGGTGCGTTCTTGTTTTAGCCATGGTATTATAGGCAAATTTGTTGTCATAGAGTAATTAAAAATCTTTCTGTAACATTACAGAAAATAATTTTTTGTTTTGAAAACTATCCAAATTCCATTTGAATGTACGTTGTTTAAACAAGGTCGAACAACATTTGCCATAGAATAACATCATGGTTCACTTATTTCTATAAGTGCGCTTTAGCGGTTGGGCTTGAAACTTCATTCAGATTTATTCTTTTCTTAACATGATCTAAACAAAGGTACTCAAAAGATTTTTGGGAGAATTTTACCCATGATAACTTATTTTCAAAAAGCTGTTTCAGGATTCGATAAGATAAATCAAATTACCTATTTAACTAAATTTAACTCTACATAGTGAATCATCAGCTTTGAAATCTTTTTACAAATTCAAAGTTTTCAATGCTAGGTTCTGTTTCCTAGAAGGTTTAATGAATACTAATTGTCTTCACAGTACTAAATGTTATAATTCGATTTAAGTTTTATTTGGAGTCTTTTACGGTAGAAACCCCTATTTAAATTTAACATATCTTAGTTCTCTTTATATATTTTTAATTAATGTTGGCTATTTTTATTGATTATATTTTTATTATTTACAGTGGACTTGAATAAATTAAAGCGTTTTGTCTGTTTTAAAAAAATTCCAGTAAAATTTAACTAATTTGAAGTTGTAACGTTGCGTCACTTCCAGAGAAATAGAACTAGGTGTTTACAAAACTCTAATAAAAAAAACTTGTTTTTTTTAAGTTATTTTATTTCTCCACATTGTTCCGATCTATAAATGTCACAATTTATAATAAATTTAAACAAAATGACAAAAATTCATGAACAGACATAGGATTGCAATAAGTTTTAAATGACAGGTTTTTGAGACTCATTTGGAAGTGTTCAGTTAATCAGTATATGTAATCTATCTTTTTTTTATGCACGATTCGTGTACCTGTTCGTGGTAAAAATAAAAACTTTTCTAATCGGTTTTGATACTGATATGGTGATAAATTTACTAAAAATACCATTGGCCAATTTTATTATGACTATTCAAAATGAGTGGTAAATAATTTAAAAAAATTGAACTATTTTCAGTTCCGAATGAGAAACAATTTTAACCAATTCCGTAGATAGAGTAGAGGACTTATTTGGAATAGACTTTCTTAGAATATTCTTCAGAATTTCTCTCATGAATCAATTATTTATGAAAACTTTTACGCCCCGTTTCGTAATTAAATTCAAAAAATTGTTCATTTTTAATGCACATATTCACCGCGTATAAGGCTGGAAGAAATTGAAAATTCTTTTTTTGTGATCCCCTCCTTCCCCCTCCCCTTTTTATTTCTGAAAATCCCGAAGTAGGAAATAATCCAAGTTCATGGTATCATATTGAACAATTTGATAATAAATATATTGCATGCAAGCTTTTGTCCATCTTGTTCCAATTTATTTAAAATTTTGATTACTTTTTATTGTCCCCTCAAAGTGTGTCAACTTCAAAAAGGTCTAAAATCTTACAAAATATCCAAAAAATATATAATTTCTGAATATTTCTTCATTTCTTTTTTTTTTATACAAATTCAAAAAAAAGTTATCCCATTCAATGACTACCTAAATTTCAAATTTATTTTAGTTAAAATTTTGTTTTTTTTATATCAAAACAAGTAAGAGCCGACTCAATTTAACAATAAAGTATATCCTTTGATATGATAAAAAATACATTTCAAAGTACGATCCATATTAAATTGTTTTTATCGTTCCTTTATTGGGCAAGGAGTTGCGAGAATCTCAGATCTCGGTACAGAAATGCAGATTCATTTCAAGTGTGTGTTTCTAGGCGAAAAAAGACTAAACTCTTGAGCCAATCATATAACATTACTGAATTTTTAGACTCGTACTTTGCAGAAATACGGTGTTCAATTCTGCATTGTCATTTTATAGGTCGATCCATACACTTAGTTGTTGAGAAATTAGATGTTTCTAGAATCAAATAATGAAAAATCAATTATTTTGTTTGCAAATCCAGCTGAAACAGAGATATTGAAAAATAAATTGATTTAAACTTATAAAGTTTAACTATCCGACGTTATTTTTATTCCTCGAAAATGTCATACCGCAAAAATTTAGAATAGTTCGGCCTTTTCCTATATTGGATTTTCTGAACCTGAACAATGTGAAACAAGTATGTGAATTTGTTTACCGCTTCCGGTCAAAATTACACAAGAAGCTTCCAGACATTCGATTCGGCGCATTCGAATTCTTCAAAAACTTATACATTTGGATACTCCAGGGAATTTTTTGTTTCAAGAAGAAGCGCTTTCCATGAATATTCAATGCAAAGTTGGTCCAGAAATATGTTTAAAAAAGGGGTCCAAAACATTTAGAATCATTCCTATAAACAAATCTTTTTATGAACTTTTTATGAATTTTCAATTTTCTGTACATTCCCGGAAAGACTTTCGAGGTACGCAAAAATTTGGCCGCACCCCATTTCAAACTGTCACCACAAAAGAAAATTCCGTCATCGTGCATCAACTTATTGTAATAAATACATACAAATCAGACTCTACTCCAATATTGAACTTTCTTGGAGATAAAATTATCGGTAAAAGATTCTATGTCGGACCGGCATTATCAAGCCTTCTTAAAACTAGCATTGCCCTTCCAGCGCAACCACATTAAACAAATCTTATATCCTATCACAGAACAAAGCAGCATGAAAACAATCAGCCACCAAGGATATGGGTCGATTCACGCACTGGTTGACCTCACTGTTTTTGACACTTCGCAGTTTCTGTTTTAATTCCTTATTTTCCAATTATACACGCTAAAGAAACACAACAAACTTTTGGGTCTTCATTTATTTTTCGCTTACATATTTTTAGCAATATTTTTCTGCTCAATTTTGGGATATAAAAACTAAGTAAGATAAGTTAGTTGTTAAAAATTAGAAGTTTTTAATACCAAATAATCAAAAATCAATAATTTTGTTTGTTGATCCAGTTGAATACAAAAATATTGGAATAAATTCCACCTCGCAAAAATCTGGAATAGTTCAGCCCTTTCTTCTCATTACGATTAGCTGAAAATTTTCATATATTAGATTCTTCAGTCCATTACAGATGAAGTTTCTGAACATTCGAAGAAGCTTCCAAATTGGGACTCAAAATGGGTCAGCACAGAAAAAAATTATTTTAAAACGGATAAAAAAATGTTGATACATTTCAATAATATTCCTCCCTTTTCGAATATTTCAAGAATTTTCAATTTGAATTGAATTTGAATTTTAATTGAAAATACCGTTAAGAAAGAAAAAATGTGCTAAGTTTAGATCACAAAATGGAGCTTGGTTTTTTGCTGAGTTATCCAATAGAATGAAAATTGCATAAACATTTTTTCTTGTTTCGCTTGAATGTAGTCATGCATCATTTTTTTGGGAGCTCGAGTCTTTCTGCCAGTAATGCTTTTTCAATCATATCATCTTTGGAGCAGTGCATTTTCGGCAAATGAATTTGCTAAACAGGCATCGGATTTTTGCAACCTCTCCTACAGGTGTAGAACTTTTACATTGTCATTTGAATATGTAAGTCGCCTTGGAATTTGTGAAAAAGGGGGATTTAAATATTACCTCATCGCGTCCTGAATTATTTCAACGCTTACCGAATTTTAAAATAACTCCCTTTTAAGCTATCATCGCCACAACCACCCCCTCCCCACAAAGGGGGATATTGACAAATTTGAAAACATTGATTTAGATGAAATGTATGTATGTATGTATGTAGATAATTCACCATGGGTGCACGGATTCACCGCAGTTTCACCAACGTATGCGCTGAATTGCATTCTTTAGATCATGAGTTCGGCTAATCTTCAATGCAAATCACCACACATCCATGGCTTCGTGTAAACTGTCATGTAATGAATGTGTTTTGTGTATGTGTAAGTCTTATTTGGAGAACGAGACAATCAGTTACGCAACCGTATAAAATTCATCACATTTTCAGTGTTATGAATCTACAACAGGTATTCCGGCATCCGTGTATATGCCTGGCCAGCTGCCAACTGATTGAACATTCTTATTATATAGTCAGTTATAAGAGGAAACACATCTTACCTGTCGGCCACTTATGGAATTCGAACCCAAAAGTTTTCTTGCCGATACTAGGAATCGAACCCAGTACGCCCGACATACTAAAACCAGACTTGCGCCAGCCTATCCACAAGACCACATCGGCGCTCAGAATTAAGGAATCAGGTTAGCTGATTCAATAATTAATCAAAAAATTTTGTAAATTTTTCCAACCCGCCAGATTCCTTGATAAAAGCAAAATAAACATGCCGAAACGTCGGATGTGGTAAATAAACATCGTTTTATTATTAATTAAATCGCCGAGAAACATTCTTGAAATTCAAAATTAATTTTTTAGTTTTGAATAATCATTTTTAGTCTTTTGTTTGTATTTGTTTGTTATAGTTTTATGAAATTTTCATTTTTATTTATTTTGAGTACTTTTTTATTTTTTAAATTTTATTGTTTTTGTTGTTGTATTTCATCACCATGGAGGAATCAAAAACGTATACATGATGTTTACTAAACTCCTGTTATAGTGAAAACTATAAGATAATGTTCTATCTAAAAACAGTTGTTACCAAAATCGAATGTTGCCAAAAAACAAACGGGATCTGTAGATAGATTAGCTCATATAAATAAAGCTGGGCTGATAAATTATTGTATCTTTAAAAACATGAACACCAAATAAATTTAAACTTTTTGTGATATGTTTACCACATTAACGACCGCGAAAAACATACAAAGAGATATTACAGTAATTTGCTGAGTCGTTTTACAACATGAAATGAGTAGTTATGAATAAAATGCAGATTTCAAAATCTTGAGTAAGTTGAAATATCGTATTTGCTTTCTTATAATATTGTTTAAAAGTTAAATGTCTTATTTTGGAGTAGTTGTGCTCAGGGTGATAAAAAGCGTAAAGTAAATGTCGATATTGGTTTGGTCCTCAATATATTGAAACTATATGATTTATTACTAAAGTTGGTCTCCCTATCAGCCTTTCACTATCGGTAGGAATTGAAAGTAATTGAACAAATGGCAATTTGTTTCATCAAAATTTCGTGATCTCGTAAAAATATAGATTTAAAATCATTGAATTATTTTATGAAGTTTTCAAATTATTGAGCACTTTTATTATTATTTCAATAAGAGCTCTCACTGTATCAATCATATCATATAATTCAAAAGTTTTTCAATACGACATCAACCAAATAAGTTATGTTTTATGCAAAACACCCATTTTTAAAGGAATTCTTGGTTGTGATGTCTTTTTCTGCAGTCCATAAAAATCAAAACTCAATTGTTTTTAAAACCAGCTGATTGCAGGTATTTGGAAGATTTCAAAACGTTATTGTTTATGAAAATCGGTTCTGTAGTTTTGATTTAAAAAACGAAACAATAGTCCGAGTCTACATAACTTCAACCGGCTAGTTGTCCTTTTTTTGCTGGGTGACTATCCCAAGTAACACCGATAGTTTTATTGGACTCCTCAAGCCCTTATAAAACCAAAACTTTATCTAGAAGCCTGCTTTAAAACTTAAATGTTACTTGGGTATGGTAACGCTATTCAAAAATTCCTAAAAGAAAAATTGTAGTGCTCCTTATTTAAGGAAAGGTCAGAAAATTTCATGTATCTAGCTTCAACCGTTCCTGAGATATTGCATTAATTTTGAAAAGAGGATTGAAAAGTTGACGAAATTTGGCCCATGTTTGCAGCTTCTTTGGACACGAAGTGAAATTTTTTCGCGCATTCCATTGCTGATCTACAGTCTTTTTTTCCTAAGCGTGTTTCTTGGATTTTTTTGTTAGACTTTGAATAGCGGAAAACTGAAGTGTTGTAGGTGAATAATGTCTGAGAAACATATTTGAGTAACGTTATGTTTCCAAAACTATAAATTTGGTGAAAATCGGTTGAGGAACAAGAGAGATGTATTTGTGTAAGTCAAGAGTATCAAATTGACATTCCAGGGACTGTCACGGGTAAAAATTTTAGGGACAGATGAGGGTTAAGCCAAAACTATTAAAATTCTTCCAGAACTTTTAAGCAGGTAAGTTGGTATTCAATTTTAGTTTATCATGCGTGATTTTTGCATTTGTTATCAATTTGATTACCTTGTTGCGTAATCATATGAATTTTGCTCTGTCTTCGGTTAATTTAGACTGTTTCAAGTTCTGTATGGTAAATTAGGGGAGGAGCGGGCTATATGTGCCTACTAAGCAGAATACTGATTTAATCAAATATTTCATCGAATATGTTTACAAAAACTATACACACACGAGCAGACATCTGTTTTCTATACATTGGAGTTATTTTTATGGTGAAATCTCCTTCAGTTTTTGAGAAATCGATTTTATTATAACTCTTGTCAAAATTGCCGAACCTCAAACCGTGCGGGCTAAATGCCCCGTTTTTTTTTTGACAATATTTCCGTATAATTTCATTGGAAATGCTAGAAACTGATAACTTTCAAACGACAAAGCTGAAAATTTATAAAAATCTTTTTATTTAATAACTTTATAGAATGAAACAAAAGTTATGGTTGCCATATTTTGGAGGCAATTCATCCATTAGAAAAAAAATATCAAATCTGTTTTGAGATCTTCAATTCTCTCTTAAGGTGTTAATTAGAGCTTAAATTAGAAGTTTTAATGATAAAAATCAATTTATTTATTTACATAGTATTCCGTCTTAAGACATAACTTGACGAACATAATTCCTAAAATTCACTCGGTCCATGGCAACCGTTCTCCAATTCCTCGGGCACCCCACGTTCGCCAGATCACGCTCCACTTGGTCTAACCACCTCGCTCGTTGCGCCCCTGCTCGTCTTGTTCCTACCGGATTCGTGGCGAACACCTGTTTTGCAGGACAGTCGTCCGGCATTCTCGCAACATGTCCCGCCCAGCGTATCCGGCCAGCCTTCACCACCTTCTGGATACTGGGTTCGCCGTAGAGTCGCGCGAGCTCGTGGTTCATCCTTCGCCTCCACATTCCGTTCTCCTGTACGCCGCCAAAGATGGTTCTTAACACTCGTCGCTCGAATACTCCGAGTGTACGCAGGTCCTCCTCGAGCAATATCCATGTCTCGTGCCCGTAGAGAACAACCGGTCTAATAAGCGTCGTATACAGGTTACACTTCGTGCGAGGGCTAAGTCTTCTCAACCGCAATTGCTTGTGGAGTCCATAGTAGGCACGACTTCTGCTGATAATTCGCCTCCGGATCTCACGACTGGTGTCATTGTCTGCGGTCACCAGTGAGCCGAGACAGACAAAGTCTTCGACTATCTCCAGCTCGTCGCCGTCGATCGTGACCTTGTTATTACTGGACAAGCGGGTTCGGTCGGTCTCGGATCCGCAGGCCAGCATGTACTTCGTCTTGGACGTATTAATCATCAACCCAATCCTTCCTGCTTCGCGTTTCAGTTTGCGATAGATCTCCTCCACCGCCGCAGATGATCTGCCAACTATATCAATGTCATCGGCAAAGCAGATAAGTTGACTGGATCTGTTGAAAATCGTGCCCCGCATTTCGCCCACCGCTCGTCGAATAACACCTTCTAGCGCCACGTTGAACATCATGCAGGATAGACCATCACCTTGTCGAAGCCCCCTGCGCGATTCGAATGAACTCGACAATTCACCCGAAATCCGCACACAGCACTGCGTTCCATCCATCGTCGCCTTGATCAGTCTGATTAGCTTCCCGGAAAAGCCGTTCTCGTTCATGATTTTCCATAGCTCGTTACGGTCGATCGTGTCGTATGCGGCTTTGAAGTCGATGAATAGATGGTGCGTAGGGACTTGGTGTTCACGGCATTTTTGGAGGATTTGCCGTAATGTGAATATCTGGTCCGTCGTAGACCGTCCCTCCATAAAGCCGGCCTGGTGACTTCCCACGAATCTGTTTGCTTGTGGCGTTAGGCGGCGGAGTAGGATTCGGGACAACACTTTGTAGGCGGCATTGAGGACAGTGATCGCTCGGTAGTTCTCACAGTCCAATTTGTCGCCCTTCTTGTAGATGGGGCATATAACCCCCTCCTTCCACTCCTCCGGTAGCTGTTCTATGTCCCAGATCCGGATTATCAACCGGTGTAGGCAATCGGCCAACCTGTCCGGGCCCATTTTGATGAGTTCAGCTGCGATGCCATCCTTCCCAGTCGATTTGTTTCTATTCAGCTGGCGAATGGCTTCCTTAACTTCACTCATCGTTGGGAGTAACTCGTCTTCGTCGTTGGCTACGCCGGCGATGTACCTTCCCCCACCGTCTTGATCTCCTGCATGTGCGCCGTTCAGGTGTTCATCGAAGTGCTGCTTCCACCTTTTCATCACCTCACGATTGTCCGTCAGGATACCCCCGTCCTTATCCCGGCACATTTCGGCTTGCGGCACGAAGCCTTTGCGGGATGCGTTGAGTTTCTGATAGAACTTTCGTGTTTCTTGGGAACGATGCAGCTGCTCCAGCTCCTCGAGCTCCTCCTCCTCCAGGCGGCGCTTTTTCTCCTGGAAAAGTCGGACTCGCTGCCTCTTCCGCTGTCGGTGATTTTCCACATTTCGACGGGTGCCTCTCTGCACTACTGCCGCCCGCGCGGCATTCTCTTCGTCCATCACCCTCCTACACTCCTCGTCGAACCAGTCGTTCCGTCGAGATCGCTCCACATAACCAATGACGTTCTCCGCAGCACTGTTGATGGCTGTTTTGATGGTATCCCAACAGTCCTCGAGAGGGGCTTCGTCAAGCTCGCTTTCTGCCGGCAGCGCTGCTTCGACCGATTGCGCGTAGTCTGCCGCGACCTCAGGTTGCTTCAGTCGCGCGATATTTAACCGAGGCGGGCGCCGGTATCGCGTGTTGTTTACTACGGAGAGTTTTGGGCGCATCTTCACCATCACCAGATAATGGTCCGACTCGATGTTGGCGCCCCGACAGGATCTGACGTCGATGATGTCCGAGAAGTGCCGGCTGTCGATCAAAACGTGGTCGATCTGTGATTGAGTTTGGTACGGTGATCTCCAGGTGTACTTGTGTGGGAGGCGGTGCTGAAAAAAAGTACTGCGTACGGCCATTCGTTTGGAGGCGGCGAAATCTATCAGTCTGAGGCCGTTTTCGTTGGTCAGCTGGTGTGCACTGAACCTTCCAATTGTCGGTTTAAATTCCTCCTCCTGGCCGACCTGAGCATTGAAATCCCCGATGACGATCTTGATATCATGTTTTGGGCAACGGTCGTATTCACGCTCCAGCTGCGCGTAGAATTCGTCTTTGTCGTCACCGGTACTTCCGAGGTGAGGGCTGTGCACGTTGATGATGCTGATGTTGAAGAACCGGCCCTTGATTCTCAACCGGCACATTCGTGAGTTGATCGGCCACCACCCGATCACGCGCTTTTGCATCTTTCCCATCACTATAAAAGCTGTTCCAAGCTCGTGTGTGTTGCCGCAGCTCTGGTAGATGGCACGACCATCTGGGTACGTTCGTACCGTGGAGCCCTTCCAGCATACCTCCTGCAGCGCTACGATGTCGAATTTGCGGCTCTTCAATTCGTTGGAGAGCACGTGGGTACTGCCCACAAAATTTAGAGATCGGCAGTTCCATGTTCCAAGTTTCCAATCGCTAGTCCCTTTTCGTCGCGTGGGTCTTTGCCGATTTCCATCCGAAACTTGTTGTTCGTTGTTCGTTGCTTATGTTTTTTGTAGTCACAGGCTCGCAAGGCCCGCAGCTAACCCCACTATCTCGCAGGAGGACCGTCGTGATGTTGCTGTTTTGGGTCCCGAACACCACCAGGACGCTGTTGCACTCCGCACGCCGCCCCTGACATGGAGAACAGACGCGTACGAAGCCCCCTAACTCATTCTGCATGCGACCAAAGCATCCACCGGGGTTGGGTACCCGATCTCCGCTAAGGTTGCTCGCACCCCAGCTAGCACCACGGGGAGGTAGAGAATCGGAGTTGCAGACAAGAGGTGATATGACCACTACCCGAAGGTTGGGTGTATGGGGTCTCGAGTTGCACATTGTCTACTTCGCTAGCCTAGATAAAAATCAAATATTTAACTATTTAACCTGTTAATTCAGGATATCGACACTTTACAAACATGATGGGGGCATACAAAAACACTTTCTTATTCCACTTTCTAATCATTATGAAACCATAATAAAAGCCTAAATTTGTTTTACTTCTAAGGTTCACTTGAATTTTGTACAAAAACCACCCAACTTTTTGTTTTGAGCTTCTTTACGGATAAATGCATTGATAAGATATGTTGTCTTGCCAGCCATTTCGTCAAACGGCCGTAGGGTCATTTAACCCGATAGGCCCATTTAGGAAACCTTTCCCCTACTGTTGATTATTGCTATTTCAATATCATGATTAAACCATGCATTTTTTTGCTGTTTTTTAAATTTCAGGGGGAAATAAGTATTATATAGCAGGAGTTAAAATTAGTTAAACATTTCTACTAGCATATCAGAATTATCTATATGAAGAAAATGTTCCAATTCACGTTATTGAGAGTTTTAAATCATAATTTTAATTATCACGAAACCAGTATAAAACTCAGGGATGAAAAAATAAGAACATGGTTGAATATACTAGGAAGAGAAATCTGACTAAACTTGTAAACACTCTCTGGGAAAGCCGTAAGCAATTAATCTAAAAGAGAACTTCCGTTGCAATGAAAAAATGTGGGTTAATTTATAAAATACAGATAGCTTACCAATTCCTGGAAATAGGTTGTTTTGTTCTGAATTTACTTTTAAGTAAGGTTTTTAATTTCCCCATATCTGCTAAAGCTTTTCCATATCTACTTAAGCTAAACAAGTTTATTACCATGAAGTATGAAACGCTGATGTATCTTTTAATTAATACACACACTGTTGAACATAATCAAAGGGTCAACAAACCGTGTGACGTAAATCCGTGTGTATGCTCGAAAGCCCAAAACTCAACACTTCACCACGGACACGTGGTCGTTGGTCACCGTCGATTAAGTTGGGTTGGACTGTTAAAACTTTGGCCTATCAACGCGCAATCTTCGGGGGGTGCGCAGCACATCACATCACATCATCCAACAGATGAGAAAGTGTTGATTTATAATAATTTTCATCTTTTTTTTCGTTTCAGCGTCCAAGTTGAGCGTCCGCCGGCAGTTCCAGAGAAGACCCCGAAGTAACAAAAAATAATAAAAGATAGACCACTTAAAAGTGTGTGCTTTTTCCTCGTTGTCTTCGTGAACTTCGAGAGCAAATGTAGTTTTCTGTGCTGCTGTTGAGTCTAGGAAAAGTGAGCTCTATTTTCTACCGATTTTTTTTATACCATCTTGTTTTCTTACTTCAGCCCAAAGTGAACGCTCGGTGGTAATGAAAGTGATAGACCGCATAGAAAATTGAAGCTGCGGCGAAAAAGAGTTACTTGTGCGTGAAGAGTGAGGTTTTAATTGAGATTTATTGCAGCAGTATAAGGGGGAAACCCCTCTGGGTTTATTAGAAGAGAAGGAAAGGAGTTGGAAAAAAGAGTATCGGTAATCGTCGTCGTGGGGGCAACTGGTAGTGAAAAGTGCTTTGAAGTGTTTATTTTATCGACCTCCAAGGGGGGGTTGGCCTAAGCTCATCATATATTGTTGTTGTGTCTCATAAACAAGCCTCAAAGTGTCGCTCAAGGAGCGCGGCAGTATCGGTGGCAAGATGGCACCCGGCAATGTGCCCGGTGAGTCCAATTCCGGACCGCCGAGCCGAACGCCATCGATCATGGATAGTCCAACGTTGGCTCGGGTCGAGCGGGCCCGACTCAGGCAGGAAGCGGCTAGTGCTGGGGGATCTCCTGGGCTTGGAGGAGCGACCGGAAGCAGCCAGCGAGAGGACAGCTTGGAGCGGGTGTTGTTGGATCCTAAGGTAGGTTTTACTTTAGTGCTTCACTCGCGGTCAACAAATTCTACCACAACGGTAAAGCATCTTGAAATCCGGGAGGGAATGGTTTGAGAAGTTCAATTCATTGATTTTAAAAAGGAATTTAACTAACAAATGGCATCGTTTAAAAAAAAATTTTTGATCAAGAACACTTGTTCACAGCTTTTTCGAACTTAATAAACTGATGGTTATTTAAATGTAAAACAGAAGAATAGTTTTTGAGTTTTGCCCAAAATATGTTTTTATTTTTGGAAAAATATTAAAAACTACTTATACTTAGAATCAAATATCTCGAACTGCATAACATTAATTAGAATTTTTAAGATAAGTTAACCACCGTTAATTAATTTTGTAAATTTATTTTTCGGCATATCGGTGAAAAGTAGTTATGAAATTGATAAAGATGGATAGAGAAGTGAGAAGAAAATTTACAGATGTTGAAAAGAGCGAAAGAGCATTTTTGCGAGGAAACTTATTAACGTACACCATACTTTACCCTGCAACATTTCATTATTTAGGAGAAGTAGTACCGGGATAGAGGTGGCACTACCTTAACCTATACAATGAAATCTGGTTGGTCCGAAGTCTACATGTGGTGGACACGTATACTCCGGACGGGCAAAATATGGCGTACGTTAAGCTCCAGAAAGCTTCCCTATTGCGCGCAATGGTTCTATCGATGCGCTAGCCGTGTTGATATTTCGTTATCACGGCATGAATGCACTGTATGAGTGCTAATCATTAGGGTCAACGGTCCAATTTGGCTAAGCCCGAATTATTTTGAACCATTGATTTGATTTGATTTTTAAAGCCTATTATTGTGATTTTTAAGATAAGTTAACCACCGTTAATTAATTTTGTAAATTTATTTTTCGGCATATCGGTGAAAAGTAGTTATGAAATTGATAAAGATGGATAGAGAAATCCACTTTTGTTTATGATGAAAAAAATTATGTCATCGAAAGTTGTAGGAGGTAACATTAAAAAAAAAATTTATGGATGTCAATTCCAAACAAGATTTCAAGTGGCTATTCATCAAAATCGGTTGAAAGTTGAAGCGGTTAAGGATGTTTTACAATAACAGTGATGTTTGCATTTTTTTAATAATTTAGTGACCAGAGGAAGAACTAAACTTCATAAATCTCACTCGCTCCCAGCTAAAACTGATCATAAGCTTATCAGCAGGTCACATCCCAAGTAACAAAGATTATGCCAACTAGCATTAGGAAGTTTTATTATGGTTTAATTATGGCATTTTTTTGTGCAGCTCGTCTTATGGCGGTTTTATTGTGGTCATGCAGAATGCTTATAATTTTTTTTCGACCATATGTTTTCAGATGGTTTTGAAAACGCTAATAAAACTTTTATTAAACATGCTGTTTCAGTTATTTTGAAAGAGTTATGAATGCTCTTTTTGAACTATAATAAAACACAAACCTAGAAGTTTGCTCCAAGCTTTCTTTTGCATGTTCTATAATAGCACTCAGTGCATGATTATTAAACCGCCATAAAACTTAGTGACAGTTCTCGATCAAGATGTCAAAACAGGACACGCTCAGGTTAGATAGCACATATTTGAATTGGAACTCCCATTTTTACACATTTTTGGTAAGTTATGCGTGTTGGTTTTGAGTTAAAATTAAAAAAATACATCTTTGAAAACTTGAAATCACCGAAAGTGGTATGAATATCTTTACAATATGAGTATTGAGTGAAAGGGCCCAAATAGTAGGAAAAAAATTGTTGCTTGACGCCATCATTAATTCAAGATGGCGGCTTCCGCTTTTATTTTCAAAGCTGTAAATTACTGAAAATATCGTGAAACCTTCACAATATGGTTATTAGGTGAAAGTAATAAACGAGTAGAAGTCAAATTTCCTTGCCCGTCGCCATCTTAAATCCAAGATGGCGGCTACCACTCAACTTGAAAATACTGTAAATGACTGAAAATCGCATAAAACCTATATTATAGGGGTATAAGTTGAAAGAAATCAACCGGTAGCAGTTGAATTTCGCTATCTGACGCCATCTTGAAATCCAAGATGGCGGCCTCCGCTAAACTTTAAAATGTAGTGAATGACTTAAAATAACATGAAACCCAGGTGATAGTGGGTGGAGCTTAACGAGTAGAAGTCGAATATTGCTATCTTACGCCATCGTGAAAGATGGCAGCTTTCTATAAACTTTAAAAATGCTCTAAATCATTGAATATAGCATGAAACCTCTAAAATATGGGTGTTTGTCAATAGGGATAAGCTATAAAAAGTTTATTTTTGCATTCTGACGCTATCTTGAAATCCAAGATGGTGGCTTCAGCTGAACTTAAAAATACTGTAAATGAATGAAAATAGCATGAAACTCCCAAATATATTGTATTGGGTGCTGAGGCTAAATGATAGAAGTCAAATATCTCTTTTCGCGTTCCTCTAAAAATCTGTAAGTGACTGTAAATCCCACAAAAATCACCACAATACATACCCTGTTCGTTTTTGGCAACATTCGATTTTGGCAACATCGAATTTGGCACATGTGCCTAAATCAGACGGTTAACAGGAACAACATAACCTTACAGTTTTCGCTAGAATAAGACCAATACAATTTAAACATAATAGCATGATATGAATAAAAGAATTACATAAATGGCAAAAAAACAAAAACTATAAACAAACAAGAAAAGTGCTAAATGCATTAGAAACATAATGAAAAAATAATAAAAGTGATTTAAAATGATCTAAATTGTCTAAAAATAGTAGTTTTAATGTATTATTACGTAAAAAAAAGTTGTGTTCAAGCGATTTTCATTGATT
The DNA here is from genome assembly GCF_029784155.1 of Uranotaenia lowii. Taxonomy (NCBI): domain Eukaryota; kingdom Metazoa; phylum Arthropoda; class Insecta; order Diptera; family Culicidae; genus Uranotaenia; species Uranotaenia lowii. The sequence continues at coordinate 173,074,973 of NC_073692.1, read as the reverse complement.
AACAGTATTTTAAATTCAGTGGAAGCTGCCGTCTTGGATTTCAAGATGGCGTCGGAAAGAAAAAAATCGACTTCTAGTTTAGCCCTTTCACCCAATACCCGTATAGTGGTGGTTTAATGCGACTTTTTGTCAGCATTAAGCATTCAAAGTTGAGCGGATGCCGCCATCTTGGATTTCAAGATGGCGTCTGATAGCGAAATTCAACTTCTACTCGTTTAGCCCTTTCACCCGATACCCATTTTGTTGGGGTTTCATGCGATTTCAAGTCATTTACACCATTTTAAAGTTCAGCGGAAGCCGCCATCTTGGATTTCAAGATGGCGTCAGACAACGAAGTTTGACTTCAACTCATGATTTATTCCACGGGTCATTCAAAACCAATCCCTTTTCATTCAAAAAGTCTGTCCTCATTTACTGTACTAATGATTAACAACTCAGAAATGAGGAACTCAACCTTAGCGTGTAATTGGTTGGCTTGCGAGAGAAACGTCAAATCGTAGCTTTTTTTGGGGTCATCATTAAACCATAATAAAACTATGAATTGACTCACGCCATGTTTCTTGCAAAATCGAAGGGCACAAAATGACGCCATGTTGATGGATTCACAATGCAAGCATTGGAAACTATTTTTTCAGGCCTTTTTCCATCAATTCCATCATGATTGACCATCAGATTTGACGAGGCGCATTTATTTTAAGATACTATTTCATATACATTTTACCTAAAATCTTGACTGGCAGTAGAAAAGACGCTCAATATATGGTTAAAACATTGGTTTTTTAGCTATTAATTTTACCAGATCATATCTGAATAATGCAATCATCATTCATCAACCATTATGGTTGCGGGAAAAAATAAAAAAATACTCCGAGAACTGACAGAACCGAAAAAAAAACAAAAATTTCAAACATGTTTAATAATAGCTTTTTAAAAGCTTTGCTGACCAACATTGATGACCATCAACGATATGTCTTTATGACGTTTCTAGGGTAGGGCCAAATAGCCTGATTTTGGCTTTATTAGAGTCCAGGTGATGTTATAGAATGCGCTTTAGCTTTTTATGAAGATTAAATCGATAGTCCAAACGATATTTTGCTGTCCATAATAAAGCTAAAATTGTTACTTGGGATACCAAATTTGCTAGGGAGTAGCAAACAATTCTGGATTTTTTTATAACTTTTTCCTTCATTTGACCCTTTAATGCATAGTGTTGTTTTAAAACAACACTAATCAAAGTCCAAAAATCTTGGAAACGCTTGGATATTTTTGAATATTTCAGAGAATCAAAGAAATTAGCTCATGGATTTTCAATAACGATATTTTAATGTATGCCTGAGATATCGAACAAAGTTGGTGGAAAAATTGCAAAAATCATTTTTTTTATTTTTTCAAGTAGTTTTTGGAAATTTGTTGTTATTTCTTCAGATTTGAAATTTCAAACAAATTTGTTAATCCTAATCAATCACGAACATTTTCCTGCGTCCAATTATCAAGGTTTTGAAGAAATGTTGATGTTGGCCCAGGGAGGTTTTTAAAATCAAATTTTTGCGATTTTTTCTCGAAGAGTTATGATGATTTGAATGTGCGCTTCGGGTCATATTGACCCAAACGACTTTTAAAGGTTAAAAAGAATTAAGAAATTTAAAATGATGTTTCAATTTTACTGGGGCATTACTTTTAAATTACTCAAAATAACGACTTAAAACCTGTTCAGCTGTGTTATTCGAATAAAAATTCACTGAATAAATAATTGCTACTCTCATTTAAAAAAGATCATGCATTAAAGGGTTTTAATTAAAAATTTTATGAAAGCCTAAATCAAGACAAATATTTAACCCGAAGACTACAACACGGTTGAACCTTCAACAATAAAAGTTATTGAGGTAAGTTAAGGTTTATGCTTTTCAAGTGAAATTTTTCACAAATGACAATTATTGTTTATTCGAATATAAAGTTGTTTGATTGAAATCCAAGACCGTAAAAAGCCAAAAATTAAAGTTTAGTTTTATTTAAGTCGTTTTACTATCTTTATGGCACTCCCGACTTTTTATTAACGTTGCAATTGCAGGAATTAAAAATCGTTGAGCACTTTCGAGTCATTCGCGAATTTTCGCGATCTATCCAGTTGGTGGCCAATTTATCCCCGGAAATTCGAGTTTTTATGCTTGAGAAAATCTTCAAGGTGGTGCATGAACTCAAAAGAAAAGATGACTCCGAAAAAAATGTTCAGTTGTTTTTTTAAGGTTCTGGATTTTTCTGAATCATTCTAAAAAATATTCTTCAAAAAATGATTTGGTTACATTGGGATTGATGGAAAATCACCACATTAAAGATTAAAAGTTCTTCAGTTTGCTTCTTATTCGTTAGCTCACTTAAAATTTAGCGAGAAAATCAATTCGCTAACCAACAGTTAACATGCTTATTGGCGGTAATCGGATTAGCGTTTTTATGTCAGACATTGGCAGAGTATGACATAGCTAACTCACAATGTCTTTTTTACTGTACATTCAAGCAGAAAAATTGGTATCGCTGAAATTTTGCTACATTTAAAGCAGATTCTCACCTATTTAACGCACTATTCAGGAAAAAAACGATCTGGAAGTCTAGAACATTTTATTTTTGAAGATTTGCGATCAAAATAAACGAACAAAATTTTCAAACTTTCACCAATTTTTGTTTTTAAAATCTTAAAATTTCTGGAAACTGGAAACTGGAACTGGAAACTCGATGTTGACAGGAAACAATTTTCAAGGAGACACATCAAAATAAAATAATTTTTTTTTTCATTAAAATTGTTTTTCTGCAACAAATAATTCACATATTCAATGGTTATCAAATCCGATAATTTTAATATTTATTTCCCTCAATCCACTTTCAAAGGTGTCCCAAGTACAAATAAATCGTCAGGAAGAAACAATACATTATTAAATGATTGAATTGTAACTTTCGTCAGTCAACTCTAAACTTCATTCTGTCTTCCATAGAAATGATCGAAAAGAATACACCTTAACTACAGATCCCTTATTTTAAAAAATATAGTGTTGCCAGTTAATTTTTATTGTTAACAAGCTCACCCGGTGTGCTTTGCTACACCTTCCAAAATTAAATGAAATTTGAGGAGATTATTTAAATTTGTTTTTTTTTTTGTAGGCATCATTTTAACATAATCAAGAAACAACCGTTTTGAAATGAGAGCTGCAAACTGAAGATTCGAATTGCACTAAAAAGATGATTGAATCTATTTGTTTGAAACTTGATCTATATGTTAGTTTTTCAAGATATGCATTTTTTGCTCTTTTTTATAAGTTTCTTTGATCCATCAATTATGCCAAAATTGCATGTTTTCCCCTTTCAATGCAGGAAGGGCTCACGAAGTACTATAGATACATTTTTAGTATCGCTAAATGAGCTTTCGAGATTGAAAGGATGGTCTCAAATTATGCGTACGCAATCAACCTCTCTGATATTAAATGGTCTCTATTCCTTTATAAAAACTCGATTTGTGCTAAAATTGATTCTATTTGTATTACTACTTCCCAGTCTCACCAACTAATGTACTCCCTGGGAGAAGGGCGGATTTTCAAATAATCATAAAACAACTTCTCGTATCCAAATGATTTCCCATGTCATATTTGTTTCCATTTGTTAAATAAGTTCCAATAATTGTATGGAAGCTTTCCTCTTCCCAAACATTATTTGAAGGAAAAGGAGTCTTAAATAAGCGTGTAACATTTCTCGTATCTAAATGCCCTCTTAAAAATCCATTCGGTCGATCGAGAGCTATGCGAAAAATTGCAAAGGAGCCCCCTCTCACCTGAAAGATGGTCTTCCGACTTCTAGTGACTCTCTGTGAAAGGGTCTCTAAAAGACGGCGTTCAGACCAAAACAGAGCTAGTGAAAAGTCTACAGAACGCGCGCTCAATCGAAGATAAACTTATCGTTCGGGCGCGAAAGCAGTTCAGAACACTGATATTGTAAGTACCGAAACTTAGAATAACAAGCCCCTAAATTTTAGTTTATAACATGTAAAACATATTTACAGTTTGATTTTTTTTCTTTTTCTCGGGATATTCATCCCGAAGAATGTTACAGTTTGAAGCTGTTTTAACTTCTATCAGAAATCGGCATTTTCATTATTCCGTCCGCAGCATACTCAAATACCCTCTGAAGCCAAATTAGGTTCCATTTGCTGGATAAGTTCTCGATTTGTGTAAATAAATTGATTGGGAGCACCCTTCTCCCTTAAAATTTTCTTACTGGATGAGCAGAGGGTTCTCAAAATATCTAAGAAACATTTCTAGTATTCAAAAACCCTCCAAGGCTAAATTCGGTTCCATTTGCCTGACTAGTTTTCCACTTTTGCTTAAAATTGTAAAGGAGTTCCCTTCCCCCTTTCTATCACTCTACTGTAAAATGGGAGACTGCCAAATATTATAAGAACTATTTCTCGTCCCTAATTTCCCTTCCAAGCCAAATTTTGTTCCATTTGCATTTGCTCAAATAGTTCTTAAGCTATGCTATAAAAAAGGTATGGAAGTCTCCCTCGTCCATTCCTATATCAATTGCATAACATCAAGTTCTATCAAGTGTTCAAAACTACAAGGATAAGTAACGATCCTGTTTAAATACCAGTGCAGGTTCAACGTCGTGTATTTGTTTTGTTTTTTTTTTTCGATAAAAAATGTTTTTTTTTTCAATTTTTTTCATTCTTCTTTAAGTTAACAAACGTGGTAGTTATTTTAAACTGATCATGCGTATCAAAATTTAGAGTTTCCTTTAAATGCATTTTGCAGAACGTTTGTTAAAAATTAGGTCCAACAACAGGTTATTTAAATGTAAAGTGCTAATTTTCCTTTGCAGAAAATGTGACATTATTTATGTTATTCACTACAAAACAACTAACAATTATTCAAATTTACTATGTTTCAATTAGAGATGCACCGAATAGTGGTATTCGGCGAACGGCCGAATTCCGAATATTGACCTTCTCAATTATTCGGCCAAACGAATATTCTATTAAGTTTTCAATAGAAATAATTCTATTTCTACTTCGATTTTTAAAAGAAATCTTTTATTTCTGCCATCTCAATGCCCCTCATGTTTTTAAGTCGATTATTCCCAACAAGATGTTTCAGATTTTTTTTAAGAAGAGGTCTCTTTGATTTTCAATATGTCACTATTACCTGAAAGAACATCAGATGACTTGTCGCTTCTAGAACGTTTATCAAAAAAGTGATTGGGTTTCAGTTAAATTTGGGACAAAACTTGTCAAAACATTTGCCAATCTATTTGAAATTGCTTTTTTATATCGCATTAGAAGAATGTCTGATTTTTGCTAGATGTCATCAAAAAGTTATCAAAATGAACGCGGATCTTCAACCTTTTGCATATAATACTTTTTACGACACGTATCCTACACGATCTACACACCTACACGGGTCTAAACGATTTTTTTTTTTACAAACCCGAACAGAAACTAGTCATAATGGTCAAACATACAAGAGGAAAAAGAAATAAAATAACTTGAAATTTAAAGTTTCATCGATTCGTCTCCTATCACTCGTGGAAAACGGTCGTCTTTCTCTCATCGAGCACCTCGTGGTATAGTAGTGTGGTAGTGGCCTTGACAGATTTGTGCACCCATTGTTTGCTCCTGCTTTCAATCAAGATAAGTATTTGATTCGATTTTATATTGATATCCGAAATTTAAAAAAAATATATAATAGTTTAATCACGTGCGAACCAGGGGGCTTGGCCCCAAAACGGCCAGGGTATGGAGGAACAGACCCGTGAGGTTGCTGTGTCCTCTCAAGATTCAGATGTCCCTATCGATAATCTCTCTGAATTGTTGCCTCCATCTTTGTTAGTAGAACTAACCGAAACACGTTTGCGACAGTACCCGGAATCGGTCACGGGACCGTTTGAGGTATTTGTACGCCAGAAAGATCCCGAAAAGCCAATAAATGTACTCTTAATTTCTGCCGAAGTTCATAAATCGTTTCCTTCTATCAAAGAAATCAAAAAAATATCATATGGCAAAGTACGCACACTGTAAATTTTTGCCTCGATTTCCAGCAAAAAAAATTGCTGGAAAAGTTCAGCAATCCAAATTTTTGCTGGAAACCAGCAATCGAATTTCAAATTGCTGGATTTTTCAGCATTCGGTTATGTGCTTGTCATTTTTGCTGAAAAATCCAGCAATCGGTTTTCAAATTGCTGGACTTTCCAGCAATTGATCTAGTTTGCTGGAAAATCAGCAATCGAGTTGTCAATTTGGAGTTTGTTTTTGTTTCGTACGCTGAAGTAAGGTGAGATTCTATTTTACGAATTTAGGTTAAATTAATATAATTATTTTATTTTCCTCTATATTCTAGCAACCAGGCATCAAGTCAAGGGTAAGTTTTTATTGTACAGGTAGATATTCCATAGAAGATACTAATCAAAACTATTTTTACAGGTGGCGGATGATCAACACTGCGGCATAAAGCGGCCACCCCAGAGCCGGTTTTAGAAAGTTGTAAAAAAAAGTTTTTTTTTAAAATAAATAAAACCCTTATTGAAAATGGGAGAAAATAATTGTTTTTATTGCTTATTGCTATGCACAGCCAATATAAAACTGTAATTTTGAATTGAAATATAAATTTCGTACTAAATACTGCCGGTTGTGTTGAAAGAAATAGCTGGTTTCCAGCAATCTGGATTGCTGATTTTCCAGCTATTTGAATTGCTGGAAACCAGCATTAACGTTTGCTGTTTTTTTCAGCAATTGAAATTGCTGGAAATTTTGCTGGAAAGTCAGCGGGACAAAAACCAGCAAAATTTTGCTGGTTTCCAGCAAAAAAAAATTTGCTGTGCATGGTATTTGCTAGACGAGTGGATGCCAATCAAGTTGTGTTTAACGAAAAGTTGTCTGCACTATATCGAGTTTATGTTCCAAGCGTCAAAGTGGAAATCAACGGAGTTATTAATCAAGAGGCGCTTGCTTTTAAAGATATTTTGGAGAGGGGATTGGGTAAATTTAATGATCCTCGTGTTGCTGGTGTTCCCATTTTGCAATGTAATCAATTGTTAGAAACTCAGATAAAAGATGGTGTAAAAAGCTTTGTTCCTTCATCTCATGCAATAAGGGTTACCTTTGCTGGTAGTATTCTCCCCAACTACTTAGTAATTGGCGGGGTTCTCATTCCTGTTCGGTTGTATACACCGAAAGTCTTCATGTGCACCAAGTGTAAGAGATACGGTCATACCGAAATGATGTGCTCCAACAAACCACGCTGTGGAAAATGTGGGGAATCACATAGCGAGAGCGAGTGTAGGATAGAGGAGAATGTCTGTTTGCATTGTAAGGGAACTCATGACTCCAAAAGAGAGTGTCCCAATTACAAACAAAGAGTTAAGGTGGCAAAAGCTCGACTACAACAAAGGTCGAAGCTTTCATATGCTGAGATCGTTCAGTCCGTGGGTATAGAAAGTTTTGCTGGGAATAACACATTCAGTTCTTTGGAAGACCACTCGGAAGATGATGGTGAGGTAGCACAATGTTCTTACGAGCCTCCTAAACGCAAGAGATCTCATCCCTCAAACCAACAGAAACAAACAAAACCTACAGATCATCCGAAATCTACATTGAAAGAAAAACCTTTAATCAATCCTCCTGGGTTTCCTTTGAAAGAAACAGATTTTCCTCCATTAATACCAGAACAATCCGAAAATCCTAATTCAGATGATTCTCAAAAGTTTACTTTAACACAAATCGTTGAAATGTTTTCAAATATTTTGAATTTGGATAATGTTTGGAAAGAATTGTTGTTTAATTTGTCCCCCATTATAAAAATGATTTTGAAAAAGATAATCTCTTTGTGGCCACCCCTTGGAATCTTTATTTGTATCGATGGCTAACTCAGCGCAGGGTAACGATTTCACGATTTTTCAATGGAATTGCAGAAGCATTCTTCAAAAGCAACCAAATCTCCGACTTTTTATTAATCAGACTGATGCAGATTGCATAGCTCTTTCTGAAACATTTCTTGCTGGAACGCTAACGTTAAATTTACCGTCATTCAATGTGATATATTTCAATAGACAAACACGGGCAGGGGGTGTTTTGCTGGCTATCAAGAATACATACTCGTTCCAAAGAATTAATTTACCTGATTTAAGTCCTATTGAAGCCGTTGCTTGTTCTATAAAAATTGATAATCAGAACATATCAGTTGTTTCATTGTATATTCCACCCTCCTGTAGTATTTCTAATAATTTATTTCAATCCTTACTAAATTGTGTTCCGAGTCCAGTTCTTTTACTTGGCGATTTTAATGCTCACGGCTGTGCTTGGGGTGAGCAGGATGATGATGCCAGAGCAAAAATAATTTATGACGTTCTTGATGAGTTCTGATTATCCATTCTAAATACAGGAGAAATAACACGTGTAGCTTCGCCTCCCAGAAGATGTAGTAGAGTTGATCTTTCCCTTTGTTCTTCCTCAATAGCTTTTAATTTTACTTGGTCTGTGCTCTCTGATCCTGCTGGCAGTGATCATCTACCAATTGTTATCAAATGTTTAAAAAATTCAAATTGTTCTAAAATCATTCCAATGGATATTAGCAAAAACGTTGATTGGGAAAAATACAGGTATATTATTTTCAATGCAGTTGAGAACGCAGAGAACATACCTACTTCAAATATTTATAATTTTCTGTCAAACTTGATTTTGACTACGGCGAATCAAGCTCAAACGAAACCATTTAATAAGAATAATAAACGAAGGAAACCTCCCAACATTTGGTGGGATGACGATTGCTACAAAATTGTTTCAGAAAGATCAGAAGCCTTCAAAATTTTCAGATCTTCTGGTAACATGAACGACTACCTGAATTACAAACGTTTGGAAGCGATAAGTAAAAGAACCTTCAAGACCAAAAAAAGAGAATATTGGAAGACGTTTGTGGAGTCTCTAAGTAGGGAAACTTCAATGTCTGTTTTGTGGAACACTGCTCGCCGTCTTCGGAATTTTGAACCAAACATAAATAATGATCAACAATATAGTGTAGACTGGATAGAAGAGTTTGCAAATATTGTAAGCCCACCTTTCGTACCCCCTGTTTCCCCATCTTTTGAACAATCCTCAATAACATTTCAACATCTTAACGACAATTTCACTTTAGACGAGTTGGAAATAGCTTTATCAGCATGTAATAACACTGCCCCAGGAATAGACGGGATTAAATTTTCATTAATTAAAAATCTTCCGAGCAATGCTAAGCAGCTTTTGGTCAATGCCTATAATTGGATGTTCAATAATAATTCAATACCAGATGATTGGCGGTCGGTGAAAATAGTACCTATTTTGAAACCAGGGAAAGATTCCTCAAAACCCAACTCGTACAGGCCTATTGGTTTACTACCATGCCTCCGAAAAACCTTTGAAAAAATGATCCATACTCGTTTGGATTGTTGGGCTGAGAAAAATAATATGCTCTCAACATCTCAATACGGATTTCGACAGAATCGAAGCACACGAGACTGTCAAGCATTACTTGCTTGTGACATACAAATTGCTTTTGCACGGCAGGAAGAATTGGTAGCTGTATTTCTCGATGTTAAAGGTGCATATGATGCAGTTCGAATTGATATTCTATGTCAAAAATTATCGTTTTATGGAGCTCCTGAGAAAATGGTTAAATTTTTATACAATTTACTATCTTTGAAAATCTTACATTTTTCAATAAATCAGGAAATTAAGACAGTGCGACACAGTATGATAGGTCTCACTCAAGGTTCGTCTCTTAGTCCACTTTGTTATAATTTGTACATTTCAAATATTGATTCTTGCATTACAAGTAATTGTTCTTTAGTTCAATATGCAGATGATGCATGCATTTGGTTTTCAAGTAAAAATGCACATGAAGTTCAGTTAAGTTTACAGACAACCCTAGATGGTCTGGTTGAGTGGGCTTCCAATATTGGTTTAGAACTATCGGTTTCTAAAACAGAATCAGTCGTTTTTTCCCGTAAACATAATCCATCGCAAATTCAATTATATTTGTATGGAAATGAAATAATCAGAGCAGTAGGCTTTAAGTACCTCGGAGTGTTTTACGATCCAAAATGTACTTGGGGATGCCATATTCGTTACCTAGTAAGAAAATGTCAAAGACGAATAAATTTTTTAAGAACAATATCCAGTACATGGTGGGGCGCACATCCGGCTGATATGATCAAACTATACAAAACTACAATTTTGTCGGTAATGGAATATGGTTGTTTTTTATTTAATACAGCAGCAAAATGTCACTTTATAAAATTGCAGCGTATTCAATTCCGCTGTTTACGTATTTGTTTGGGATTAATGACATCAACACACACATTAGCTGTCGAAGTTCTAGCTGGAATACCGCCTTTACATTTTCGCTTCAACGAAATGAATTGTAGATATTTGATTGATTGTCACATTAATAAGTCACTTATAATGGAGCGGTTGGATACATTATTCGAATACAAACCTGAAAATAAATTATTGAGTTCATATAGAGAATGTTTGACTCTAAGTACCTCGAATTCGTCCATTTTACATTACTATGAATCAAATTCCGTATCCATGAACTTATCTTCAGCTATTGATCTCTCACTTATTCAGCAAAACTCGAGTAATGCTAATGCACTTGAAATAGCCTTATTGAAAAATTTATGCTTAGAAAAAATATCAGTTTATCCCTCGAAAAATGTATTTTATACAGATGGATCAGCTTATCATGATTGTGTCGGATTTGGAGTTTTCAATGTTTATCATGAAGCTAGTTTTTCTCTTCTTGCTCCTTGTTCCATTTTCGTTGCAGAAATTACCGCTATATACTACACATGTTTATTTATTGGCAGTCTCCCTGTACAATCGTACCTAATTTGTTCAGATTCCGCTAGTGCTCTTGAGGCATTAGAGACACTAAGAATTTCCGGAAAAACTGGAATCATGGTTTTGAAAATTAGAGAAGAAATTTATAGATTGCGTAGTTTAAATTATTCTATTTCTTTCTTATGGGTTCCCTCTCATTACGGAGTTTTTGGTAATGAGATGGCTGACACCCTAGCTAAGAATGGAGCACTAAATGGAGAAGTTTATCACAGGGAACATGAGTCTCGAGATTTTTATCCAACGTTAAGTATTCGAACTTTGGAATCATGGCAAACCGAATGGAATAGTAGTGATCTTGGTAGATTTTGTTATAGTATCATTACCTCCGTAAGTAAAGCTCCTTGGTTCGCTAAATTTGATGTAGAAAGAATGTTTATAAAAAATATGTCAAGAATAATTTCGAATCATTATACTCAAAATGCACATCTGTTCCGAATTCAGCTCACCACTACTAACCTTTGCGAGTGCGGAGAAGATTACGGTCATATTGATCACGTGATATGGAGATGCCAGCGATACAGTACTCCCCGCCGACACCTATTGGCGGAATTGGAGAGGATTGGAAAACCTTTTGAAATTCCTTTGAGAGATATCATCGCCATCCAGGATATTATAACGATGAAAGCAATCAACAGATTCATTGTTGCAGCTAAAATACAAATATAATAACGGATTGAACAATGCGATGATCTAGTTTGACTGAAGACAAAGAAAAAATCATTTACGATTTATCATCCCTCCAAATAGATGGACATACCATGCAGATATGCATCAAGGATTTTTTGTAAAAAATAAATATTATTATTTTACATTTATAAATAACAACCATGAAATCCGGCTCCGTGATGGTAAAAGCCAATGAGCCTTTATATTATTTTTTTTTTTTATATATTATTATTATTTTAAGTTATTAATAAAGGAAAAAAAAAAAAAAAGTTTCATCGAATTTCAACAGCAGTGTTTAAAACGTATTCAACGAAAAAATTTACTTTGAAAAATCGCTTTGTAACACAAAATTTAAAAACTTTCAAAGAGACATTTATTTTTTTAAATTTGATTTTGCAAAAAAATTGAATAAACCCGGGTAAAATCCAGAAAGTTTAAAAAAATATGTGGCCATCCGTCCGTCCGACTTAACTTTTCTCGAATTATTGAGTTGGTTTATGGGCACGTCTGGAAATATCAAATTAGAAATAAACGATAATCAAAGTTTAAAGCTATGTACAATGAAAAATACACGGAAACATCTAAAAATTTTTACCGAGTAGGTAAGTGTTTGATGATTTTGAAGCTTTTTCGAAAATACTTTTGGATATTTTATAAATAATCCAACATCAGTTGAAAAAATTTACAAGTCAGTGTAAATTAAAAAAAATCGGCCTATTCCGCCTATTCGGCCGGATACCTAGCTCAACTAATCGGCGGGCCAAATATTCGGCTTATCGGTTTTTTGGCGGTATTCGGCGCCGATTATTCGGGCGACCAAATATTTGGTACATCTCTAGTTTCAATGGTTCATTTACTTAATCAATAAATAAACTAATCAACCATGCAAAAGTAGAACTATGGAGCAACTGAGCGATTGAATATTCTTTTACACGAGAACAAATTGAAAACGATTTATTGAAATTTTTACACCGTTTGTAATAATTTAATCTTCGTGTAAAGTTCAATATTTCAATCTCTACTGTGATCAGTGATGGTTTGAATCATTTGACTTATTTTTGAATCATTTGGTTATAACTTCTTTTGAAAACATTTTTCCATGAAATGATGTTCTAAACTTTAGTAGATACAGATCTAAGCTACAACTTTCTTGTATGTCATAAATATGTATCTTCAATGTGGTATGAATTGTAGGATTTAATCCAACCCGCTAATCCAAATGATTGTGATTACGATCATTGCTCAAAAATTTAAACTTTTCGATTTCTCATTCATAAGGCATAAGAGATACAGGTTTGTGTTGGTCACAAAAGTTGCAGCTAAGATCTAGTTCTACTAAAGTTTAGAACATCATTTCTGGGAAAAATGTTTTCAAAAGAAGTTATAAGCAAATGATTCAAAATTAAGTCAAATGATTCAAACCATCACTGACTGTGATTTCATTTTTAACAATTGTTTTTCTGGAATAATAGTAGATTTTGATTGCCGTAAGACAAAGATTAGAAACCAATACATCATTTCATAGAACGGTTTATCCTTAACATAGGAGAACAATATTCAGATTTTAGAAATTGTTTTAAGTTTCATATAAGAGTTCCAAATAATGTTTATCATTTTACAGTGTTTAACAATTCTCAAATACAACAACTCTTTGGGAAGATTCGAATATTTAAATAGTTGGTGAGTTAAATAAAATCTCAAAAGTCGTTCTACAAGAATTGCAAAGGGATAACAGAAAGGGGACAAAGCTAGCAGTATAAAAAAAAGTTTTAAATGATGTTCACTCACAATATTGAAATATAAATTAATTAAAATTAAAATTTAAAATTAATAACGCCTTGTATAATAATGTCTAGAAGCATGGTGCAGGTAAAACGAAGATTGCTTCGATTTCCAAAAATGGCTTCTGATCCAAACCTCTCCCTTACTAACTCAACACTTCCTGAGATATTCGAATATAGATTTGCAGACGTAAAGACGGTTTTTATAGCTGGTGATGCTGACTTATCATTGTTTCAGAGTTTTTCTACCTACTAATTTTTGAAAAAAACTGGAATAACAAGTTTATCGTTGATCCTCAAAAGTTTCTTACTAACAATCCTTCCTTCATGGGACGTGGCTGGCGCCGTTATTGACCTTTTTTTTAAAAAAGAGTTTTGTGCATTGAGAATTAATTGCTAATCCCAAGCTGCATTTTTTGGTCCTTGTACAAAATTGATGACCTCAATCAATTACGGAGTAGCAATCATTGGCGATGTAGAAATTTTTCTACTTAAGTACTTTTCCACGCCAGCGATCATGAAATTCGAAATGCATTGATTGATTGGAAACAGTGTAATATAATATTTTTATTAACCCTCATTCGCATCACGTTCGTGAACCTTATCAGCCCTAGGAGTGTCAATTTGGCACTACTAGCTCAAATCGTTACAACTTTTGGCGTGTTCAACCGATTTAAACAAAACTAATATCAATAGAAATTAATTATAATTCAAACGACTTAGATAGATTTCACTTTTGGAGTGTCAAATTGACACTCTAAGTCGGAAATAGGAGATTTTTTGTTTAGGCTTCCAGGGTTCGTCCATAAAAAAGTAAATATACAATATTCAATCACTTTTGAAATCATTTGGGGTCTCCGAAGAAATTTTTGTTTCTTGAAGCTTCTGAAAAAAATTACAAGCCCTCAAACTTGCAATATGGTCATATTGACAATCTAATGCGGATGATGGTCAGAACCATGAGAAAATGGTGGTTTTATTGAAGACTAATTAAAGCATTTGATTTATGGTGGATATGAGTAATCAAACAAGCTAAGAAGCTCAAAAATCGCCATGCGTGTAACTATCGACTTAAGGGGGGGGGTAGGGTCTAACGGGTATAAAAAAACACCATTTTCACGATTTTTTTCTAGAGCTATCGTTCAAACAAATGTATTTAAATTTTTTGTATTATACAAAGCATTGTTAAAAGAACATTTAGTAATTTTTTCGTAGAAAAATATTGAAAAATGAGCCGGTGACGGAGCATTTTCGAGGATGCCTTTTAGAAAACAGGATTTGCGGTGGACACTGTATCTCAGCACAGAATCATCTGAAGTCAAAAAATCAGAGCAAAATATTTTCAATAGATGTTTTTCTTGACCCCAACGTTTTTATTTAACTTAAAAATATTTTTATGAAATTTTTGTGGCTGTTTGAAGTAAAAACTACGATTTTTAACTTATAAATCCGCCATTTTTCACCTCTAAAATCTCCCCAAAGTAAAAAAATCAAAAAAGAAAAACGTTGGGGTCTGGTATTTTATATGTAGAAAACATGTTCCAAATTTGAAAAGAATCGGATAAGTAGTTTTCAAATGACGATGTCCACGGACTTTAAAAATGTGCTTTCGAGAAAAACGCGTTTGAAGTTTCTGCTCTTGCTTTCTTGCAGTATTAGATAGGAGGAGATAAAGGCCTATAACTTCTACAGTTTTGCTTCAATTGACTTGAAAATTTGACACAACATTCTTGAAATGTTTTACAATAAGAAAATAAAAAAATAAAAAAATCGATTTTTTGAAAGTGTTAGACCCTACCCCCCCCTTAATTTGTAATTTTTTGGCACTTTTTTTTCATCAAACTAAAATTTTGAAAAGGAACAGCTTTGGGATTCTTTTCAAAACATTTCTGTTCAAATTCTTTTCTGTGTGTATGATTAGTTGAATATAGTATAGAAAGAAAAGCATAGATAAAAGACACCAAACGAATAGAAAGCAGATTTAAAATCATTTATCATAAAATTGTGCTCTAAGGATGAAAACGTAAAATGAGTAGCCGATTTAGGTCAGTTGGAACTATTATGACATCAATCGAAGCTAATTTTTTCATCCGACAAATATTCCTGTTTCTTCAAGTCCATCAAAGTTATCTTTCTGTAACTCGCGTTCGAGGGAAACTTCAAGGAGATGCGTAATAAACGGGGTGGAAACATTCAGAAACTATGCTTATAAAATAATTCACAATATGAAAATTTTCTTAGATCCTGAATTCAAGATTTTTGTGTACTGTTTGTGTTGCTGAAATATTTTGAAGTTATTTTCTTAATTAAAGATATTTATAGTTAATGAAAATTACATTTTTTACCTCTCTTTACTAATTGCCGAATGTCAAGATCGTCATTCAGAATGTAAAAAAATAGCTCAAGGATTATAATCATAACTTGAACGAAATTTCTGGAATCAATGCAACTAAAATCGAAATTTACAGATTGAAAATTATGACTCTACAATTCAATTCCAGAATTAACGATTCCAATTAGTTTTTAGCTCAATAGTTACAAATACGTCGGTTACAATATGCAAGGTTGCCGAAAAAAAAAAATCTGTGTTTTCGAAAAAAAAAATCTGACTTTCTGTGATTTTACCCAAAAATTCTGTGATAGTTTTCTGTTATGCTATTTCCTTTCATTTAATTGAATATTTATTGACAATTCATGAAAAATTTGGTCTTTTTAAAATCTTATCATACTTTTTTAATTCAAAGTAAAAAAAAAACTTTATTTTATATTGCCCAAAAAAAATGTAATTTAAGAAATCCGTTCAACATTAAAAACCCTGACATGAAACATGAAATCGTATCAGAAATGTGTACTTAAATCGTTAACAATGGTGTTGCGAATCGCAATTCGAACTGCATAGTGAAAAGATCGTATAAAATTTCGTCTGAAGTCAGTTTAAATCGGATATGATAGAAAATCTACCATGTTTGTAAATTTCGAAATGATTTTGCTGCCGCGCGGGCTTCAAGTGAGAAAATCATTGCCATATTCTCTCTGCAACGAGCAGTGCATCTACATAGATGGCTCAAATCAGATGGGAATTGAGTCATATTGACCAATGAGAAAACTGGAAAATATTATCGCTGGCAACGATTTGATGGCTTTAAAAGCAAAATCTTGTGCTCTCTTGCATTCTTCCTATAGGTATGAATAAGGTGTAAGATAACGCTCAATTGGTGTAGTTTTCATCGTTTTAGAAAAAAAAATTGAAATTTTATATATAAATGTATATTGCCTCTCTTTGGTAGGTAAATGCTATTTTTTCATCTTTCATACGATGATTCTAGAATGTTTATGGAACGTATGTATATCATAACAGCATAAGAATACAGCAACAAAAATGTTTGCTGGGAAACTTTGAAAACAACTAAAAAAAACACAATTTTCGTTTCTAGTTAAATATGGTTTTCCCATGCAAAATGTTTTGCTTTAGTTGGAGGCCTCGTTCAAGTAATAGGCTTCATTAAAATTATCTGATAGCAAATATTTACCACCATCCAACAATCCAATCGGCAACAAAAGGCCCAACCTCTCAACATATATTCACTCATATTTTTGTGCGCCAACATTACTGTTCCACTAATTGAATTAGAAGGTACACCTGTCCGGGTCTGTTTCGGTTTAGTTCGGCTCCATCAGCCAACAACAAACAGCAGCAAAATGAAAACAAAAAAACATTGAATGGGCACACCACGAGATTAGCTGATAAATTATAAACATATCGGTTGGATCAGCGAAATTAAACCAAGGCAAAAGAGTAAAATTTTTGCTGCCCTAAATGCCACCCACCGGAGCGTGGATAATGAGTTGATTTTTTTTGGCGTTTTTGACCTCCTCATTGTGGCCTTTGAAGTTTCGTGTGAGTAATTTTCGGTGGGTAAATATTTCTTGGATGCGAAACAAGAAGCTCGGGCCGATGTAACTGATTAACCGACGAGCTTTGACTTAACTCAGTGACTTGACTGACTGACTGACTGACGGATGGTCTTACTTACTGATTGAATTTGATTATAATCAATCATTTTAGCACGTTCCTGACTGGATGGACAGCCAAGAGGGACCAACATAACAAAAAAAAAAGGTCAAACTTGTCGGCTTTTAGTTTGGGTGATCAGCAACTTGAATGAGTAATGCGCAAGGTGGGAATATTTACTCCCCGGAATGATTGATGGGATAACTTACTAGGTAAATTCTGAGCTTGGTGGGTCTGGTTTTGTTAATGATAATGAATTTCAAATCCAAGTTTAACTTCCGTTAGTTTCAAAAATCATTCAGAAAATTTAATTTTTTTTGTCTTTTTGATAAACTACTTAAGGTACTCGTTATCAAATAAAAAAAAAAGAATTGATAATATCAACGGATGAAAATTTGCAAAACCAAAGGATTACTACAACTTAGAGATCAAGCTGAGACTGACATCACATCACAGTTTTTTTTTTCATTTTCACTTCTCTCTTTTGCACATGCAAATTTTTTGAACCCCAGGAATGCGAAATGGAGCAACTCAAGGTGAAATGATGCAAGGATTATGAGGATGCTGGCTGATGCTACTGCTGTTACTGATGGTGACACTGGATGTCAGAAATGTGGATGACGCGGAGGGATATTTAACTCAGCGAGTCATTGTGCTGGCAAGTTTTTGACATTCATATGCCCGGACAGTGGCAATTTCCCATCCCCAAACTAGATTGAACCGCATCCGGGAAAAACTGTTAGTTTTCGTAGTTTCCGGTTGTTTTTCAGAATTTTCAGCAACACAAGGATTTTTAGTTGAATGGATATGAATATGACAACATTGTTTGGCATGGATATAATTTACTTAAAATGCTCTGCATACTTTTATAAAAAATCCGGAGATATTGGGGAGGATGAGAAAATTTTAACTAGACTCTTGAAAGCCTTTTCTGTTTAGGATATCAGTTTTGTCCACCTTATTGTTTTAAAACGACCACCTACTATCAATTTCTGTTTGTTTCAACTCTTCATTTTTCTGGAGAGTTTAATGTTAGATTAAGGTTGCCAGATTGCCCGATTTTATCCGGTTTTGCCCGGATATTTCATACAAAATTTAGGAACAGTCCGGGCCGGCCCGGTTGCCCGGATTTCATTAGAGAATGCCCGGATGTTGTCCGGATTTATTCACTTTATTTGGCAAATAAAACAACAACAAAATAAATTGGGTTGTAAAAATTGATAATTTATGCCTCCAAAACGAATTTTTTGAGCAAGTTTTATAAAAAATAATCATGAAAGGTTTTTTGGAAGCCTATAATACGATTTAAAATCTGTCGATGTACTTCGATGAAAAAACTTTTTTTTTCAATTTTTTTCTTGATATTTGTTGAAAAATTTTTGGGTTTTGACAAAATTTGCCCGGATATTGCCCGAATTTCAGTCGTCAATTTTAAAAACTCATGCCGGATTTTGCCAGGTTTTTATAAAAAATTGCCCGGATTTGTCCTGCCCGGAAAAAAAAACAATTATCAAAAACCAATTTCTTAGTAAAGCTTTTTAATGAGTCACCAAATTAAATGATGCGCTATGTTGTGAAGTGAAATTTTGCTGAAAAGAGTATCTACTGAAGAATGGGTGAGGCGGCTAAGTTTCTAAGTAAAGATGAACTAAGAGACAGAAGAAAGTAGGGACAGTTTTTTTGCTGATTTTAAGATTTTTTGGAAGCTAAATATTAAGAAGATTATTTAGATTTGTTTTTAACTTAGTAAGAACTTTAATTCTGAACTGCAGCAATGATTGTCATTTGACAGTTTTTATCGTACTGAAATCTCATTGAAACAAACATGAAGTAAGGAGTGTATTCGAAAAAAATGCAACACATTGTTTTGTGAACGACTTTTGAATGTATGAATGGAAATTGATTAAATTTTAAGCGAAACTCAATTTTCAAGTGAAACTCAAATATTTTTTTCACAAATTCAGGGAGCTTGAAAATAAAAATCAGGGAAAATCAGGCTAACATAAAATGATTGAACTGAGTGCCTGATTACCGTTCTTTTAAAATAGCTCCATGCTCACTGTCACTTCGACCTTTAAACGTGATTTTTTTGTTAATTCATGCCTTTTATTTATTCATATTCCCTATCAAAGATTGACTAGCTTACACACGTTTAACTGATGAAATGTGAATCGGCAATTATTTGAAAATTCACCTTTTTGGACTTGCTTCATTAAAATTTTAATATTTGAGATAATTATCAAAGCCTTTTGCAAATTTCAAAAGTTTTCGTAGCAAAAGATACGCAAGAATAGTTTTAGAAACTTGAACAAAAATTCTGATTTCCATAGAAATGTTAATTCATGTTAATCCTCTAGTTAATAATTTTTGATAAAAAGTACATTCGTCTAAGTTGCTGACTTTGAAACATAAATCAATCATGTATTCTGTTCCCATTCTAATTACTTTGAAGATCGTGCAATCGGCTGATTGTTGAGCGAAAACGTGATATGTTTAACCGTGAAACCTTCAGCTTTTTATAAGAAGTTTCGCAATATCTTAGATAAATAGCAACTGTAGAATAAACATGATTTTTTAAAATTAAAGATTATACTCAATAATCAACTTTCCCGCAAAATACGTGTAATTTTGACTTTTAAGTTGAAGAATTTTAATTTTTTTTTCCTTCTGTTGTAACGAAATTCCGATAAAATTTCCAACCAAAATGAATTTTAGATATTTTTTAATTTAAAAGTTAAAAAAATTTGCAGTTTTCATCAAAGAAGTAAAAAAAGATAACAATGATTGATTAATCATAAAACTGTTTTTTTTATCAGTGAAACTGGATGCGATTCAAAAAGTCTGACAAACAATTCGAGTTAAAGACGCCAAAATCTTCTTAAACCAGTTATGAAACATATTAAAAAAATTTGAATCCAACAGAGATTGAAGTTATTGAGTCAAGGTTGGAGTGAGGATGAGCAAGCACTGAGTTTCTATTAAGTTTGAACGGATCTGTATAAAGTTTTGTACAGAAACACCAAATTTTCTGTTAAAACCAAAAAACAGGCTTATTTCCAAAAAACTGGGGAAAAACGAGGTTTTTCAGGTTATCAGGCAGGACCTTCAAATATGAGGTGAATTCTGAAAAATTTAGCCCATTGGCATCTCTGCGTGTGCCATCTAAAATACATACTATGAACAACACTTTTCTTTTTAATCAAGGCTTTCTTTGATTACTTTTTCTGTTTCCTGAAGCTTCAAATATTTCAAAATAGCTCCAATCAAAATTTTGGTTTCGTCAAAGTTATAAAAATTAAGCCGATTGTCCTTCTTTGGCACAAAAACATCAACTTTGACTTTTTATCACTCCACAACAGTTTTTGCGTAATGGCATGATTTCAGATCCAACTTTATCAAAGTATAAACTTTGTGGAGCCTATTCAAGTGGCAGCTTGGAGAGAAAACGGTCGCATTGGAAGCCAGTCTCCTTTGTATATTTAGCCCTTCATCGTTATGAAACACTGAAAGATTTTCAACTTCCGCAGATCATTTACCTCCTTAAATACTAGACATCAAATTCTTCTTTTTTTTTATTATTTCTTTCGGAAAATATATGCGAGACTTGTCAACGAAAAGTTTCTGGTTGGAAACCTGCTAGGTGACCGATAAAGAGTTCCTTTTCCTGTCCATTACGATTTTTTTTTTCAAATATCCCCCCACTAGCTGTTCCATTATTTTGCGCACGATTTGACCACCGTATTTTGTTTATTTTACCGGTGGACAGCTGACAACTTTCCAACAAGTTTGTTAGCCAGTTTTACCTTTTAAAGTTTTTAAAAATAAAGAAAATGTTGACAATCGTAAATAGAATAACTTAAAATGCAAAAAAGGTCAAAGATTAATTGAAGAATACCCAACTCAATTCACTTATTTTCAATTTGGCTAGAACAAGTTCAAAATCTTTCTTTTGTCACATGGAGTTGAAGCATCACGAGAGGGAGGGGGTTAATAATAAATAATCCAAATTTTTCATAAATTTGAACAAATTTGACAAAAGCTTGTATGCAACAAACTTACATACAATTTACATTGTACGAAATAGAGATTCGAGATATTTTAAATCGAAAAGTTGATAAAAATCTCGAATTAAAAAGGTGATACTATTCATTTCTTCCAATGTTTTACAATCGCTCTTTCATTTGTTTGAATTCTTCAAATTTTACCATAAAATACCCTAAACTTTACTTTATAATTTTCGGAAAAATCAAAGTGGGAGAGGGTTATACAAGGAGGAACTTGATATATGTTCTGGCCTGAATAAATCCTGCCTCAAGAATTCAAACCCAGAATGAAATGAATTAAGGCATATTTTGGGTTAATTTTCATTTATGCAACAGTAAACTCACTTAGTATTATGAAACGAACATTTCAAAGAATTGTGTGAAATTGAAAATAAAAACATTATGCGCATCTTTGGAAATTTTTTGCTAAGGTCTTAAAATTTTGCGATAGGAGCTTTGCAATAAAGAAATGAAAATTTATCAATACAAAGATTTATTTCTGATAATTTTTCACTATTCAGGTTTACGATTCTAGTTCAAATTAAAATATTAAATTTGATTGTGTGTTTAAATTGTACATAGATCCAAGATGACCTTTGACATAAAATTATTACAAACTATGCTATCATGTCTTGGTAGCGAAATTTGGTATCGTTTGAAAAAAAAAAAGTTATATCACAATTATGAACTATACCTCAAAGTAGCATCACTATACCCTCAGAACTTATTTTGAAACATTAGCTAAACATGGTATGATTAAGGATTTAGGGGAACCAACACTTGGCATAATCGGGATACTCTTATTTTAGTGTGTAACCCAAATTTTGGCATTTTACCACCATTATTCGGGTAAAATGATATTAAATTTTACAAGTAGGGAATGGTAGCACAACTTGGTATAATTTTGTCATAAAAGTCTGCTTAAACAAGCTCATCCTTCAGTGGAATCGACGGGTTCAATTTGTGCTTGATAAATGCAATAAGAGTTACTCAAATTTTTTTTTACAATTTTGCAAAACGACGAATGTGTTATTAATTTAATCGGAGATTTGGTGAAAAATAAAGCATAATTCATAAAAATGAGTCGATTTGGGGCCATTTTCGAATTTATAAAACCCTCATGTCTCAAACGTTTCGTTTTGGTTGAAAATTCATCCATGATTTTTCGCAGAATTTATAAGTATCGTTTACATGAATAAATTTGAACTTAAAATTGATGAAAAAGGTCGTTGGGATATGTTGTTCAGATTTCGACTGGTTTTTGTTGATGTGGTTTGACTTTCTTTTCTGAAATCGGCACTGCAGTCTATTTTCGAAATGATCGTTGGGTCTTTGGGATTTTAACACAACTTTTATTAGTAAGTAATAAACGTAAAATGAGGTTGATTTTGACAGTTTTTGAGCTATTTCCGTAGTATTTCAATCAAATACTGCTCGATTAGCACCTGATTTATTTAAGATGGTTGCTTTTTTGACCTGAACCAAACTTAGTTAAAGAAAAAAATGTTGAAATGGTTTTTGACTATGAATTTCAAAACTTTTTTTTTCGTTTTGAGGTGAACAGGCACAATTGCTTTATTCGAAGAAATATTGAAAGTGATGCCTAACTCCAGTAGCAGAAAAAAATCTAAAATAAAAGTTAAATTTTTATTTCTAGAATTCTTAAGAATGCCGAAAGCACTTTTCATTGAGGATTATCGTAAAGGCAAATTTTCTTCAATTCCGCGTTATTTTACACATTCTTGGGAAATTTGAAACACTTTTATAAACATGTTCCGATTATCTCTACGATGAGTGGGCCAAAGAATGTTTTGGGAAAATGTGTCACCGTTTGAAGTAGTTTGAGATAATTGTCTTCGTTTTTCTGCCAAAATCATGTTGAAATAAATTTTTATCATATATTAAACTCGTAGACATGTCACTTCACTATTTGTAGTGATGTCAAACAACATTTGTCATGATATAAAACTTGACGAGTTATAAGGTTCAAATAACATTTTGTTAAATTTATTCAAGCAACATAAAGTAAATTGAGTTTATATTTGTGTTTACGCAATATATCAAGAAACGTTTTGGTCCTGAAAGAAGAAACAATATTGTGGAAATAGCTTGATATTTGGATAACAACAATTGTTCCCAATTGTGTCTCGATTCATCCCATTTTACAGTCCGTCTGATCTCTGTAGATGATTCTTTGAAAAGATCCAAATTTTTAACACTATGCGTACAGCTTTCACAGATATGATGGCTTACGTCTTAGAATTCCTAAAACCACTAACCCACAGAAAGAATACTTCAGATCATGGGTGGCCAAACCATGGCCCGCGGGCCACATGTTTGAATCTGCTCGTACTAAATTCAAATCAAACATCTGAAAATCTCTTTGAAGCGATATAAGCCAAAGTGGTAAAAGTGTATAAAAACTAATTTCGAGAAAACTCGCTTTTAAATTGTTGTGTTTGGCCATTTTCTATACCATTGGCCATTTTTCTTTCGAACTTAAAAATATGGGAATATGATTTTATAAATTCAACATGGAGAATCGTTTAACATTTTTTACTCAAAATAGATCACTTTTGCACATATACCTCTTTGGCCTTATATAATTTTACAAAAAAGGTTACCGTCGTTGTATAAAAAACAATTACAAATACAATTTTTAAATTATCAAAATTGTACGGTATTTTAAACATTATCTGTAAATTCCATCACACGATTTTCAATGAATCCCGATTTAGTTTTGCTGATAACATATCACTACAAAGTATTCAAGCGGACTCTAGTTTTAATATTGAGTAGTTTGGATAGCATCAGAAAGATATCGTATTCATCGTATCAAATTCGTTTAAAAATCGTTAAAAATCATGAAAGCATACCAAAATCGTAATTCAAATTATACTTGTTTAACAATTTAAACCATTTGTAACATGCATTCTATTTCAAAAATTTCGTTCATCCATCCAAATTAAATAACTTTTACAAATTATGTAAAAGATCGAAAGTTTGGTATGTATTTTTATGCAATTTGTTATTGTTTGCTAAGCTTAACAAAAAAGGTATATTCATAAAAATTAACCCAAATCCAAATATATTTTAATTGGTATTTTGCTCTGTATTTATGAACATCAATAATGAAAAACTAGACCGAATTTACAGTTGGGTAGTAAAATTCAACTAGAACCGATTTGGTACTGATAAATCTTTCAGAAGAAGATTTTTTTTTGGCAAAATTTTCACTTGAAAAAGCGCAATGATTAAAAAAGACTCAAATTCGTATTTATCTTGTTCATAGAAGGCCTTCCATTTGATTTCTAAATTGTCGACCAAAACTCCAGGCAATATTAATAGCAAAAAATACTTGAAAAACAAAATTAAAAATTAAAGTAATCAGGTTTTAAATCGTATTTTAGGCTTCTACAAAACCATTCACGATTATGTTTATAGAACTCACTAAAAAATTCTCGTTTCGGATGCATAAATAAAAAACAATTACAATGCAATTTGATATTTTTTCGGGCGTTTTGGCAAAACAGGTGAATAAATCCGAGCATTTTCCAATGACATCCGGGAATCCAAGCCGAATTGGAACTTTTCCCAAATTTTGTTTTATATATCCGGGCAAACACGGATAAAACTGGGCAACCTGGCAAGCTTAATCTCTACTCGATGTGACCTAGGCAAATGTTTTATAGCGTTTTCAAAAATCTGTTTTTTTTTCAAATCCTCCAGAACAATAGATTATTTTTGGCCCGCCAGCAAATCTGATTTCTGAAATTTTGCCCGCCTGTTGAAATGTTGGCCACCCATGCTTTAGATGTTATGATAAAGATTCGATAGCCGTTTACTTAAAAGACTTGAAGGCTATCCTCTAGACCACGGTTCACAGTTGGGTTCCATTAGTTTTATGAAAAAGTATTCAAGGGTCGTTTAAAGCGAGTTTTTTGAAGTAATGATTTATGAATCCTTTTTTTGTTCATTTGATTTACAAAATCTACCTCTCTTGAGTTGAAAAATATAAAACACTAGCTGATCCTATACGAACTTCGTTTCGCTATTAATAATGTGATCAGATTAGACCATCAATACACTTATGTGCAAATTTGCAGCACAATCCTATGTATTAAAAAGCAAATATCGCCAAAACATTGAACGGTTGTTGTGGACGACCCCTTTGGCCAACCCCTGACCTTTATTTTAATACCCGAAATCGATTGCTTCTATGGAAATTTTCATCTCAATCAAGTGTATAGTAACGCCAATATCACAAAACCTTGGACAGTTGATATGGATGACCCCTCTGGCCGACCCCTGGTCCTAATTTTATAACCTAGAATCGATTGCTCGTCCCTCAAAACACTAATGTGGAAAATTTCATCACAATCCAATATCGCTTAAACAATATTTGTCATGTATGGACGACCCCCTTCAAAAAGGTTCATCCGAAAATCTTAAAACATTTTTCATCATTCCTGATCCTAATGAGTATCAATGCCAAATTTCAACTCTCTAGGTCTTGAGACGACTGAGCCTATAGAGGATATACAAAAAACAAACAAACAAACATACATAAATTGCTTTTTATATACAAATATAGATTTATTTTCTACGGCAATGATGGTAGTGAATGATTGAATCTTTATTTCAAATATAAATTCAAAAAAAAAAGCAAATAAATAATTATTATTATTAAAGTTGTTATGAGGTCATTATTGGTTATTCTGAACTAATATTACCTAATGTCTCTTGACCATATCGGCGCTTCATATCGTAACGTCGATTGAGAAATATCGCGTCCAGGCAAAAATCTCAACCATAATTTTAATATTAAATCCTCAGGTTAAAAGAGATAATAACAAAGATTTGATCTTCTTCGATTTTTTTTTTACATTATTCATTTTGAAACTTGTTGATGAGAATGTTGATCCTTGATGAGAAGATGTTGTTAGATATATTAAGGACAACGGAATTCAACTTTCAAATTCCCTTTGTTAAGTGTTCGAAGTTTCCTTTTTCTCAAAAAAATATGTCCCAAAAAACTCTTTCCCGCAATTTTATGGTCTTTTGAGAAAACTGTCATAATACCCATTGGCTACCCGTGAATCTCACTTAAGAGATGGCAAAAGATAGAAGATAGGTTACAAACTTTTACGATCTGATGACACCATCGAGTTGAAGAACGGGGTTTTTTTTTTCTTGGCTCACATCCACAAACGATATGGGAGAGATGTTATCTACCTTTTTCGCCAATCTCTTCCCAGCTCTAAACATCCACCATTGATGGGGTTAATAAGGGGCGGTTTGTTTGACTAAAAAGAGCGAAAAGGTGTTGAATCGGTTCGCTTTGCCAATAAACGGGTTGTTTTCTTCCCTCTTGGTTTGGTGTTTTTAGTCTGCCTCTTTTCTGGGAACCGACGGCATTCAGCTTAGAGCCTGAGGTTTCTTATCGTCTTTTTTTTTTGACTACGGTTCAGCGGAATTGGTCTTGCTCATGTTTGTTTAGTACTCCTATAGGAAACTTTGTTCAACCAGAGAGCGAGGTTTGTTTGGGTTGATCACGCTTGAGTGTGACTAATTTGTTGGTTTTTTTTTTCGCTAATTGTGAGATAAGATTCAATTCAAGCCATTGATGTTTGATTTGATAATGGGGACATGACCTATAATTTGTTTTACTGAATCAACCCTTCATCAAAGCATTAGTTTTAAACAATTTGTGCACGTGAATTAAAGTACAAAACTTTAAACCTCACCCACCAGAAATTTCTGATAGCGGACATCTTTGTACATAAACCCATGAGCGAATTTGTATCTCTAAAGTTGGGAATCATCATCACTTACTATAATTTACAACCAGTTAATATTGGACGCTAACGTCTAACAAATTCTCGAGTGTCTCAATAAAGAAATAGACAGTTTTGTTCCACCCACTCATCTTCGAATGTAGAAAATACCTTCATGGCGCTAATCCGCACTACGGAGTCCCACCTCAAAATTAAGGTATCGAAATGTGCTGTTTTGTTCGCTGCGAGAGCAATCGTAGACATTTGCCAGCTTAAATGCAAATTAGGGCCGTTTAGTAGTGTCTCTTCTAGTCTTTAACTGCGGTCAGACGAATATAATCACGGAAAGGATTTTTTCAACATCTTTTGAGCTTAGTCGCAGCTCCCGTGAGAAGTTTTTGATAGTTGTTCATTCGTCAAGAGGGTGGGCGATTAAGAAGACGACCTTTAAATATATTTTTTACAAAAGAAATCATTAATCTGTAGAATAATCAAGAAAGTTTGTAAGTCTGAAAATAGTTTTTGTTTTATTATTCTTTTATTTGAAACAAAATCTTTAGTGAGTATAGATTCTTTTATCTTTTTTATGCCAGACACTGGTAGTATTTTTTGTGCATTCGCTTTTCCCGGGAACTCTTGAAAGCCCTGGAAAAATTTAAAGGAAGAACACTCTACTGCATACAAAACTTCATCTAAATGGTATTTTTGAATTTTTAGGTCGTAATATTACAAAACATTTCAAATTTTTTTATTACGTTTAAAAGTGCAATAACCAATTATTAAACCCAAGACTCAAACACTTTAACCGTCAAACTTCACTGATTATTGCTGCGAAATATGGAATAATTAGGAAAGATTTATCACTATCGATAGAAGTTGGATAGCTAGTCTTCAGGTTATTTATTAAATCTTGTTAATTTTCCGATAATAGTCCTTTTGTTTCAAAATATGTCATTTCTTTGCCGATGATTTTGCTAATGTCAACAGTTTGTGAAATGCAAGTTCTCAACGATGAGTTTTGCAACACAGCACATTCAGATTCTTTTCGTAGCGTTCCTTTATTGGAATTGTTTGGTTTTATTGATTTTTTGTCGTTTTTCACTCTAACACTAAGTGTTCGAAAGTAATAACGTTATTATCGAATTAATTATACTAACCAGTTTTTAGAAAAAAAAAAAAAATTGCCTTATATTAAATTAGAACTTTCATTCTCCTTGCATCGTGATTTTTTTATTGTAATTTAACACTTTTTATTGGCTTCGAGAATTCCCGGGATTTTTCAGCGTTTTCCGGGATATGCAAATTTTAGATTTTTTTTTTTGTTTCAAGGAATTCCCGGGTAGGACACTCTAAAATCGAGTACAATAAAAAAAAATAAACTTCTATAATTTTTCTCTCAGAGATCAAAGTCACTCGCAATCTTTCAGAAAGTTAATCATTTAAACGAATTTTAAAAATAAAACAATATTTTTGCAATATTTCATAATTTTTTCAAAAACGTGCACAAATTTCTATAACAGTCTTATGTCTATTTTTAACAGTTTCCCTTTTTATCTGAAAAGAAGAGAGCTGATAGAAAAAAAAACTAAAAGGATATTTGATTGCAAATTTTGTTGCCTTGTACTAATAGTAAATCACAACTCAAATGTTAAAATTAAAACTTTTTACTCGTTATAAAATCAAATATTGGACCGCTTTTGAGAATTTTCTTGTAGTTACTTATGCATCACCTACCTTTATATTTGAGATAGGTAGGGTTAGTTGTCCTACAATGCATCATTAAAGTGGAGGTTTTTATAAATTCATGTTCTTCTCACAAAAGTACTAGAGTTTTGTATTTTTTAAGCCCTCGGATCAAGGTTGCTGAAATTACAGAAAAACCTATAATTTCACAGAATCTTGAGCAAATTTTCATCACAGAATTTGTGTCACAGAACACAAAATTATGAAAAGATTCACAGATTTCACAACTTTTAATTTTTTGTACGTATTTCTAAAACTCGAATAATTTATGTCATTATTTTTTCTGGATTTCTTACTTTGTATTGTATAGTCATGAAAAGATTGCTATTGTTCATTAATTTTTCTGAAGAAAAAAAAATGTAAAAGTGACATAATTTCTCATGACTTTTAAATGAAATCCATGCTTTTTTCATCACAGAAAACCGTCACAGATTTCTAGGTAAAACCACAGAAAGTCAAATTTTTTATACACAAAAACACACAAAAAAAATTCGGCAACGTTGCCTCGGAGCCAAAAAAAGGGATATAACTGCAAAAATGGTCGACTTTAAGTTAATAATTCCAAACGAAACTTCAAAATTCAAACAATATTTGGTGATTTTTCAGATTTTTAGACTATTATAAACTTACTTTTAGGTTCGACAAAAATAAATACATGTTTATGAAATGTGTGTAAAATAACCAAACACAACAACTTAATTTTAAGCTAGTGGTATCACAAAACATTTCAAACTTTTAGCAATTGTAAAACACATTACCCAAAAACTAAGTGTTAAATCGATTTACTGATTCTGGCTGCAACGATTTTGAATAATTGAAACAGATTTTTAACATTCAATATAAGTTCAATAGCTAGACTTCAGGTTATTCGTTAAATCTTGTAAATTTTCATTTCTTTATTTATTTATTTATTTATCAGATTCTAGGCTTCAGCCTTTGATCCTAACTAGTTACAACACATTCATGATAAAAACATCTTAAGACTATTTTTTATTTGTTCTCTGGACATTGTCAGTTTGATTACATCAGCATGTGCGTTGTAAAGCGCCATCATTCTATAGATTGGTTCATTACGAGCGTAATTCTGTATTCGATTTGGAAGCTGAAACGGTCTCACGTTGCGCAAACTGCTACGTCCTTCATTAGGAGAAATTTGTGATCCTAAATATGGCGAAAAATACTTTCCACTGGTCAAGTCTTTTAAAAACAGCGCATCTGTTGATTTCCTCCGAGTTTCGAGTGACTCCAGTCCTACTAACATACACAAGGATCGATATTCCGGCATTTCTTCTTGCCACCCAAGGTTTCTTAAGGCGTATTTCTGAAATCTTTTTTTAACCCTTTCAATCCTGTTTTTATGAACGTTATAATACGGCTGCCACACTATACTGGCGTATTCAATAGTGGTTCGGATTAGCCCAACATAAATAGAGACAATAGTGTAAGGATTGTCTAGCTCGTTACAAATCCTGCTTAATATTCCGTACATAGAGTTTGCTTTGGCTACGACTTGTTCAACATGTTTTGAGAAACTGAGTTCTTCATCCAACTGAACTCCCAGATCTTTCACGGAGGATTTTCTAGCTATGGTACAGCTGTTCTCGAAACAACATTCGTGCACAATATTACTCACTTTCCGGGAAAAGGTTATCACATTACACTTTGAGGCATTGATTTTCAATCCGAAACTGCTGCAACACTGTGAAAATCTATGAAGCGCATTTTCTAGGGTAAAACAATCCTTTGGGTGTCGCATAGGGAGGAACAGTTTTAGATCATCTGCGTATATTAACACAAACACGTCATGCAGCACTCCGGGAAACTCGTACATAACAGTGACGAAAAGAAGGGGTCCCAAGTGACTCCCTTGTGGTACGCCGCTGTTGACCGAGAAAACTCTGGATCTCGCATTCCCAATCTTCACAAATTGGACTCTTTCTTTCAGGTACGAACGAATCCACTGAAGACAAATTCCGGTTATCCCATTTTTACACAGCACTGACAAGAGAGCATTTATGTTGATCACGTCAAAAGCTTTTGACATGTAGGTATATATAGCGTCGACTTGAAAACCCTGCATCATCCATTGTGAAATTTGAGAGACGAATTCCGCCAAGTTCGTAACCGTTGATCGCTTTTTCAAAAAGCCATGCTGAAAGTCCGACATTTTCCCTTCTAACCAGGGATATATTTGGTCATAAATTATGCTCTCGAACAGTTTGGGTATGGCAGACAGAATTGCCACGATAATTTTCAGCAGGCAGTTTTGAACCATTTTTATGGATTGGCACAATGTGGGAGATTTTCCAAAATTTCGGAAATTGACCTCTAAGAATTGAAGTTGAGAAGAGCATTAATAACGGCTCCACCAAGGCGTTAACGCATTTTTTAAGAAACGAATTTGGAATTCCATCAGGCCCACTACCTTTGGATTCGTCAAGCAGCAAAATTTTTCGTCGAACATCCGTGATCGACATTCTCAGCTCAGGAATGACTTCTGTCGCGGTTTGGAATTCGAGCTCTGGAACTGTATCGAGTACGCTGTAAATGCGGTGGAAATATTCGGCAAATAATTCCGAAGCCTCATCGAGGGTTTTGGCGTCTTTGTTGTTATAAGATATATTTTTCGGGACTAACTTTGTCTTGCGTTTGGAGTTGACATACTTCCAAAAACGTTTCGGTTCTGATTGAATACCTCTTTGAAGTTCATTCAAATAGGTGATACGTTGAGCTCTATGCAAAGTATTGAAAACATTGGCCGCAATCCGGTAATCAGTTTTATCCAGCTGAGTTTTACTTTTGCGATACTTTTTATATTTCTTTCTTTTATCTTTGAGAAGGAAAATTGTTTCGGCGTCAAACCATTCAGGATACTTAGTTCGATTCGGCCTTTCTATGAATGTTCTACAATGTTCTAGCAAGATGCCGTAAACAACATTGTAGAAAGACAAAACGTTGAAATCAACAGCGTTTTCGACTGAGCGATAATTTTCCGAAAGGTTATCGAAAACACCAAAATTACTCAAAAAGTCAAAAATGCTTTGAGCGCGCGCTCTGGCGATATCAACGTTAAAATCGTCGTTCGGTATAAATACGTTATTCCATTCAATCCTCAGCAGTGATTGAGAAACGGCTACATCATCGAAACTCTTCCAATCAATCATTACCTTGTTTTCCTGAGCTGGCCCTGTGTCCGCGTAATGCACTTTATCTACAGTGACACTTATTATCATTGCGTTGTGATGAATTTCATTTTGTAGCAGCGGTACACATTCATCTATTTGGCAGTTCTCCTCGTCGTTTGTAAACACCAAATCAAGAAAACGATTGTTTTGATTTGGAATTCCACAAATCTGAAGCAGGTCCGAAGCAGCCATATCGTCAACAAGAACGACTTCTTCTGGTAAGCGAACATTATACGGCAAGAGGTGAAGATCGGTATCTTTTTCTCGGAACCAAGTTGCATTTTTCAAATTGAAATCGCCAATAGTCCCCACTTTGCTTTCAGGCGATGCGCAATCAATTAGCGTTTTTATACTTGCCGTATGAGAGCAATAACGCTCACAACTGGAACCAGGAGGTAAGTAAATGCAGCAAATCAAAACTTCCGTTTCATTGAACATTAGTTTTACGGTAACTTCTTCGTTACAGGTAGACTCGTTAATTAAAGTGCTGGTAAAACGATTGTTAACAGCAATCAAAACTCCCCCTCCTGAAGTCTTATCGGAATTCGAAGTTATACGGTCACAGCGGTAAGTTGAAAAACATTCAGGAAAGATCATTCGATCATTAATAGTCGAATCCAAATTTGTTTCACAGAACGCATACACGTCGTAGTCGAGCTCGAGCGAAGATAAAAAACGGCTTCAAGTCTTTTCCTGCTGCGGATGCTGTTAACGTTCTGGTAATAGCATTTGCAGGTAGATTGATACGTGCCCGAAACAGAGACTCCTTGGGGAAATTTTGAGACGATAAACTATTATATACTCTTGTTTCACAATATGTCATTTCTTTGCCGATGATTTTGCTACTGCTAACAGTTTGCGAAACGTAAGTTCTCAATGATGAGTGTTGCAAATTTTTTTCGTAGCGTTTCTTTACTGGAATTGTTCGGTTTTATAGATTTTTTTTTCGTTTTTTACTTTTATACTGAGAACCATTTTTATGAAATTCAAGGTATTAATCACTTTTTACAAGAAAGAATGATTATGTCTGAGTAATATATCAAGGTTGAATTATCATTTTCCTTTCCATGATCGTATAAATTGTAAGTTACTTAGCTTTTTTTAATTGGATTCAGGAATTCCGAAGATTTTTCAGCGTTTCTGGGATTAGGAAATTCCCGATATTTTTATTCCCGAGAAAACCCGGTCGGGAAATACCGGATAGAAATCTCTAGAAGGAATTGTCACAGAAAATACAGATTTATGAAAAATTCTAAAAACAGATACCTTTGAAAAATTGTCATAAATTTTGTGTATCGTATTGAAAAATCTAAGGATGCCAATAATAAAATATGCCATATAAAATCTCCAGCAAAAACTGTAACAGCTTTGTCGGTTGATTGATTTAAAGAACGGGTTTTTACACAACTTTTTTTACTTTTTTTTTTGACCATGATCTTAAAAAAAAATTGAAAAAAGTTCCAAATGTGCAATATTTAGTTTCCAACTTCAGCTTCTTCAGGCACTAAGTGAATTTTTTTCAAACCTTCTACCTGGAGCATGTTTAAAAAAAAAATCTTGAACTTTGAACAACTTTAAAACAAATGATAGTAGCTGAAAATTGTCTGAGAATCATATTTGGGTCACATTTGGTGTCTTCGGAAACATTGTCCAGTTTTGTAAGAAGTATATTTTGATATAAAATTTATCGCTCAGGGTCCACCAATATTTTTTTTTTTTTTTATTTTATTTGATCGTTAGGATTTTAACGTCTGGATGTCATTCATCCCTCAGGGTCCACCAATAGCGAGCAAAAAATGATAACTTTTTTGTTATTCAAAAAAAGGGCTTGATGTCTTCGAAAAAGTTGTTTATTTGGTCAAAACACATAAATTGTCCTATATGTCAAAGTTCTTTTACATCACTCTCAGTAGTTACAGTGAAATTATATTGGATAAAATGTTTAGCCGTTTTCGGAGCAATGCTGGAAATAGCCAAGCTCTACAATTTCTTCATACATTATGCTGATTTTAGAAGTGGTCGAAGCTCTGTAAAACTATTAGTGTAGTAATTTTCAAAGAATCGTGCATCGAAAAGTGTACATTATCGCAACGCCAGCTTTTGTGTGATTATTTTTAAAGATAAATGGAACCTTTTCCATTTGAAGTTAGCATGGAAATCGGTGGAACTATCAGAGTTTTGAATGATTTAAAATGTTCTTTTTTGTATTAAAATTAATTTATTTTATCTCTGCAAAAAATGAAGTTTACAAAAATTATGCTCAAATGTGCATATTATAAACAATTCCTTCAATATAATTTTTTATCGGACACGTATAACCGATCAAACGATTGAAAGAGCTTCTTACCGCGACGGCTGATTCTCCATTAAAGAGGGTGTTACAATGTTCTCTTGTAACTTGAACACAAAAAGTACTAGTTTGACAAACAAAGTATATCTCAAACATGTTCCAGAAATTCCTTTATCACAAACAGAGAAGGGCGAAAAAGCAAAAAAAACATGTCCTCTTGTTCCCATATTGGATGCAAGTGGAAAAATCCAATCAACCAACAAAGTCGCACTTGAATTCACCGCCAGCCAGTGAATGCATAATAAACATGGCCTAGATTGTGCGGACGACAAACTTACCTTGGCGAAGACCCACCTGCGGAGGTTATGGGAAAAAGTTGAAAGAAGGAAAAAAGAACCTGTCCTAAACGGAATGGAAAGACGACTTCGACTAGGAGGACCACACACATCTTCAAACAATCCGGATTGAACTTTTTAGATGTTACCTACGCCACGCGGTGCATGTAGTTGGTTCGTTACATCGGGTATCTTCTATCCTTCCCGATTTTAAACTTGGCGGTTTGCCACCCCTTTCATTGCGATCCATTCACCCGTCCATTCATGACGACGCGCGGGCATGCCGCGGGAAGGTGTGAACTTTATGGAATTTATAATCGACCACGGTGTTGGTTTCCTTCTTTTTTTTCTATTCACGTGGGCGGACGAGATTGAATTCTTGCCGAAGAAACCGGAAGCTTACGAGACAGGACATTATGGAAAAACGAAACGGCTGGTGGAGATTTGTTCCGCATGAACGTGGTTGGCCCCGAAATGAACACTTATTTTCGAATTCAGTCAGGTAACGACGACGTGGTGAGACAACTGGGTTAATCTCGTTCGGCTTATCTTCAGGCCGAAGTTTTGGATAGGAGCGTGGAATTGTTGGATGAAGCTATGGAAGATTTTCCGGTTTGCCTATAAATTTTGGACACTATTCAGAAGTTCAATGCAGTCAAGGGAAATTTTAAAGTCGTATCAATTAAAGCATTCAGAACCCTGAGGACCCCAAGTTGATTGAAAAGGAAGAATAATGTCATAGAAGGGATTCCCAATGCATCAGTTTTAACAAATGGCAAATTTTATTAGGTTTTTACGTCGACTAATCGAACTTTGAGTTTCCTTGAAAAGTTTCTTTCATTTATCACACTAAACGTGTATCTTTTAAAGTTCCTAGTTCTGATCCTGATCCTGATCTTGATATTGATCCTGATCCTAAACCTTTATTTGGAATTTTATCCAAAATCTGATCTGGAACCTGATCCTGATTCGATAACACACAAAAATCCTGATCCTGCTTCTAATTCTTGCTTATAATATATCCTGTTTATAATTCCTGATCTTGATCTGGAAATCTGATCCCGACTCTGAACCTTTAAAGGGACTAAATAAGGTTTTCCAGACGATTCAAAAAAAAAGAGAACGTAGCCAAAAACAGCGGTACATTTAAAATGTGTTAACATAAGTCATTTTTTTTATTGATACTCTGGGTATGAATATGCAGTTCATTTAAACTTGAATATAAAATTTTATAAAACCACAACTAGGGCATAGCATATTTGGTAGAAAACCTGCTTTACGATTCAACGTCCATAATTTTAAACCCATGAGAACACATCAAAGAAAGCTTAAGCTATTCCGCCAACTGCATCGTTGGTAAAAAAAAAAGTGCCAAAGACTCTAAGATGTTTGAAAATTGTTGAATGATACAAATAAAAGTAAATCAATGTTGAAAAATGTTCAGCAAAACAAGATATTTTTTTTTTAAATTTGTCAATCTCATGATATTTCCATGATTTTTATCATACTCAAACTTGAATGTACACAATGAAAAAACAAACGCTTGGATAGAGCTCTCATTTTCATTATATTTATAAGCATGAATATACAGTGGTGTTCGAAATAATAGCAGCGCAAGTGAAGCGAATCAAATTATACTGCGTACTTGTATGAGTGTTGTCCTCTGCTAACATATGTTACGCACGTTAGTGTATTGATGAGTGATGAGTGCAACGCTCGACTATTTCGATGCACTACGCACTTGTTTACTTTATTCGGTTGCCATTTTGAAAACATATCGTTCTTGGGCTGTTCGAAAAAATAGCAGCACAGGTTACAAAGTGCACTAAATCGCTGAAGTTTTGAAGAAATCCATAGTTTTCGATGTGAATTTGTTGTGGTAAGAGACATAAAGGTTCCATGATGAGTTTTGGTTGATTAGACATTACCGAAAATCTGTAATATTTCAGCGAATTGGGTCGCTCGAAGCATTGTACGTTCGAAGAACGAAATCACATCAAACGACTGATTGCAAGCGGAAAAACATATCGTGAAGTTCAGGAACTGCTTAACTGTTCTGCGAAAAAGGTATACAACGCATTGCACTGGAAGGAAAATCATTTTTTTATTATTCTCAGCCTGCAATTGATATTCAGATCCTAAATCTTTTGTATTTCTTACGTACCACTAATATGCTTACTAAACCAAGAGAGAATTGAAATAAAAGTGACAATACAGAAAAATGCCTAAATTATTTAAACAATTTCCGAGCCGCTGCTATTATTTCGAACACCACTGTATTTTTTTTTTATATTGTAGATGATTGAACTTCTTATATTGTCTGTTCTTGTTTTCTTTATCTGTTTTAGTGCGAAGTAGATTCAGTAGGTCAAATTTGTGCTAAAAGATTCTGGCTTGGAACAGAACAAGCTGAGCTCCATGAGTAAGTTTAAATAGAAACAACAGAGATTGGATCTAGTGTCATCCATTTATGTACCAGATCAAAAACCGAATAGGGTGTTTCACCCATCGTTGTCCCCTTACCCATTGTTGCACGGAATGACTGAAATTGTCAATATTTCAGCTATTTTCCAAATTTTTCCCAAAAATAATACTGAATCATGTTAATTGAAGTGTTTACTGTTGAAATGAGGCTTTTTAAGATATTTCTGCTATAAAATATGCATCTACCCACAGTTTTTATCTTTCTTGTTTTTGTCACGCGATTTTTGTGGTAATTGTTAAACAAAACCTTTAAATTCCTAGTACGGCAAATAAGGTTTTACGTCAGAACATAACATTTTTCGAATTGATTTTTTTACTAAAATATCGCATCGTGCAACAATTGGTCCTTTCAATCTCCTCCTGCCCCATTGTTGTACATGAATCCGCTACAAGATTTGTATGGAGTTTTCAAATTTATTTATTTGTATACCTCCAAAAAAATTGTTTGGTTGTTTTTACTGCCAAAAATAGCAGTATAATTTCTGGAAGCAACTAATTGAGTCCTGAATAAGCGCAACGTGTTTTGATTTGTATGGTGAATGAAAATTTTCATTCAAAAATCACCAGAGCTGTGCTGAAAGTTTAAAAAATTCAATTTTTTGATTTTGGAAATATGGTTGGTGTTGGTTTCATGTGAACAAAAACCAAACCTAACTTGTGCCCCAGAAATGATAATCGGTGTCTTTTGTATGACATTCAAGTAGGTCATTCAAGAAAAACAAAATTTTAGAGTTTTTGATTGCTAATCTGAATGCTATTTAACCGTAAGAAGAAAATAAAAAATCGCAACTAACTGTTTTGCATAGCCAATGAAATTGTTGAATTGCCAAAACATTTCAAGAAATTATTGAAAGCTCTAGCATGCAAAGCCTGCATTTTTACGATACTTTTCAACGGATTCCGATTTTTTTTGTAATGGTTATAACTTTTTTCTTGAAATACTTTGCTTCATCTCACGTTGGCAAAAAATGAATTCTTAGAATAGGTAAGATCAATATCTCATCAAAAACAAACTCCATTTCAAGCTTTTTTCAATTTTCCGGATGAATTCATATGCAAAAATGTGTTTTCTTCCATAAAAATTTACATACAAAATTGTACAGGGTACACGTTCATTGAAGAAATTTCAAATTTTATGCACTCTATGTATTAAAAAGTCGTCCAACTTTCAATGTCTAAAAATTTTCAAAGTCAATAAAACTGCTTTGGCATGGTCCACTTTTTTATCAGATACATATATTTATGCAACGTTTTATGCAAAGAATCTTAAGGTTGTTCTAATAAACCCTGTTTCTCAAATTTCGAGACAACAACCCTTAAAGAACTGTATTCCATGGGAATAGTAAACTATTTGCTTTCGATGATAATATTGTCAAAATATTGTACAGTGTACCCTAAATCCCAAAAAACTTGAAAGTCGAAGGTTGAAAGACCCGGAACATTACGTATCATGTGTTATTTTCTCATAATCCAAACCTGCCGTCGAGCTAAACTGAAGACATTTGAGAAAAACTTTATTTGGTTTTTATTATCCAGAAAAATAAACAGTCACGACTTCGTGAAACTTAATATAACCAAAACAATTTTTCAGCCGGGAAATTGTTGGAAAACATTTCAATATGAAATGAATGTTTCTTGAAGATTGATGAAAAGCTACAGAGGTTACATTCATTACAATCAATCCCATTTTCATGAAAAAGATATCTACACTAGATTATTTTTTTAAACGATTGTTGTGTACGTGCAAAAAAAGAAATCGTGTTAAAAAGTTCAAAACAACCGGGCATAATTTCTCGCTTGTTTCGAGTAAAGTGGCCAATTTCCAATCAGGAAGGCCATTCTGAAGTGATTTGAGTGAAATCGAGACGCTCAAAGGTTTGTTTTGAATTGATTTGTTTTGGTTTTCAAGCCACGGTTGTTCCGGAACTTCCGCAAAGTCTCTAAATGGCCATTCCGGCCCATGTTTCTGACGGAAAGCAACGTCCGAATCAATTTACCACCCAAAAGTGGTTTGAAAATAAAAGCGGGAGTTTATAGAACTTGTTTTCGACATGTTCGGAAATCGTCTTATTTCGAGAAAATCGTTTAAAAAAATCGTTTAAAATAAAACCGTGTAAAATAAGATCGTTTAAAAAAAGAATCCAGTGTGGGTGGCCAACATTTTCAACGGACGGGCCAAATTTCAGAAATGAGATTGACTGGCGGGCCAAAAAAAATTGTTCTGGAGTATTCGGAAAAAAATAATAACAGATTTTTTAAACCGCTATGAAAACATTTGCCTAGGTTAAGCTTGCCAGATTGCCCGGTTTTATCCGGGTTTGCCCGGATATTTGAAACAAAATTTCGATAAAGTCCGGTCCGGCCCGGTTGTCCGGATATCGTGAAAAAAGTCCGGATATTGCCCGGATTTTTTTCACAATTTTCACAAAGAAACAAAAAAAAATCAAAGTTTTTGAGTAAGTTTCAGCAGAATCGATTAACGGTATGGAAATTTTCAACGGTTGTTTCAAATAATTTTGCTGATTTACTTTTATAAACCTTTGAATATTTATGTGTTCCAAAAAGTTTTTGGGAGTCTGCAATTACGTAAATAAAATATTAATTCCATTTTTTTTTGCATTTTTTTCTTTGCTTTTATGTATAATTACACCTAAATTTTGCTCGGTTTTTGCCCGGTTTTTGGATTTGAAAAATTTAAATCCATGCCCGGATTTTGCCAGGTTTTTTTGAAAAAATGCCCGGAATTGCTACGCCCGGATGGGAGTGGAAAAAATTCTGGCAACCTTAGCCTAGGTCACATCGAGTAAAAAGCTTGCCAGGTTGCCCGGTTTGGGAAAAGTCCGATCCGGCTCGGTTGACCGGATTTCATTGAAAAATGCTCGGATTTATTCACCATTTTTGCCAAACCGCACAAAAAAAAAATCAAATTGTATTGTTATTTTGTTTTATTTATGCATATAAAACGAGAATGTTGTGTAAATTCTATAAATATAATCATGAAAGGATTTTTGGAAGCCTAAAATACGATTTAAAATCTGCTGATAACTTTTCATGGATTTTTTAAAAGTTCTTTTTTGCTATTGATATTGCTTAAAGTTTTGGTCGACAATTTTGGAATCAAATTCCCGGATTTTTCCAGGTTTTAAATGAAAATAGTCCGAATTTTTCCGGCCCGGATACGTGCTGAAAAAAATCTGACAACTTTAGTATAGCCTCATCCTCATCTTATTAAGTCGTTTTTGTTACTTGCATATTTTTACAAATTTTGCTCCATTCGAATAATATTCTCCCTCCCAACTTATGTACGTCAATATTTTCAAGGCATTTCAATTCTCATCGGTATATTCTTCCCAGAAATGTCAAATGGCGTGACTACAATGGACATAAAGTCAATTTTATGGTTTCCAAATGTAAAACAATGACCGCCAATTGTCCAAAGTTTTCAAGTTCACCGTTTTCCTTGGCAAATATTGATAGACAAATAAAAAACTGCAGAATCGTATTGTTAAAAAAATAGTTTTCACAAGCTTTTGACATTTAGAAGAATTTTTTTTTTCAACGAACTCTAGTTATACCATAAATAATAAATAATTGATTCTTCAAAGTGCGGACCTTAACCTCAACTCAATCGAACTCTTTCCAAATTTTTCAATATCTCGATTTGACAAGTTAATTTGGACGGCCTTCTTTGAACAAGATGAATACGAATTTGAGTTTTTTTGAATCACTGCACCTTTTCAAGTCAACATTTTGCTAAAAATCGTTCTTCTGAGAGATTTGTCAGTGCCAAATGCCGACTGTTATTCTGTCTAGTTTTTCTTTATTGATGTTGATAAATACAGAGCAAGATGCGAATTGAAATATATTTGAATAATGTTTAATTTTCATAAATGTACCCTTTTCTATCGAAGCTTAGCAAACAACAACAAATTTGAAAAAATTACAAAGCAAACGTTCGATATCAAATATATATAGATTAGCTTTATATAACATGCAAAAGTTAATCAATTTGGATGGATGAACGAAGTTGCTGAAATTGAATACATGTTACGAATGGTTGTAGTTGTTGTCAAAGTATAATTTGAATTATGATGTTGATATGCTTCGGTGATTTATTACGATGTTTAAACAATTTTGATAGATCTTACTATCTTTCAGAGGCTATCCTAACTCCTCAATGTAAGAACTAGCGTCCGAGAGTGCTCTTCATACCAATAATGATATGTAGTCACCAAAACCCAATCAGCAAACATTGAAATATGTGTGATGGAATAAACAGATAATGTGTCAAATACCGTACAATTTTGATAATTTTTAATTTGTAATTGTTTTTTAAACAGTGACGGTAACTTTTTTGTAAAATTATATGAGGCCCGCAGAGTCAAAGGGGTATAAGTGCAAAATGATCAATTTTGAGTAAATAATGCTAAAAAATTCTCCATGTTGAATTTTAAGATTTTAAATTTATATTCCCATACTTTAACGTTCGAAAGAAAATTGCAAATGTTTGAAAAATGTATGGAAAATGGCCAAACGCAACAATTTAAATGTGCGTTTTCTCGAAATTTGATGTTATACACTTTTACCCCTTTGCCTAAAACCACTTCAGAGATTATTTGATCTATGTTTTGACTTTAGTAAGAGTAGATTCAGACATATTTTTGCAAATGATATACGTAGACCAAGAATTTTTAGAACATGGCTTTTTCAAAATGAGCTTCGCGGGCCACAAAAAGATGGTCGCGGGCCACATGTGGCCCGCGGGCCATGGTTTGGCCACACATGATATATAGGATGAGTGCCCCTTCTTTGGGCCTAGAGCCTACTTCAGTCCTAAAATGCCAAAATTTGTAAACAATTAATTTTGCTAGCACAGGATAACGATACTCCTATGCACACCATGAACCCTAATCCATCCTGAATCCTTCCATACAATTTTTTTGTCATAAAAAGTCTCTTTGCTTAAATTTTTAACGTTTTCAAAAATGTACCTCTTCATCGGTGGTACATCAGACAGCTTTATTAGTGGGGCGCGTTTTAAGAATTTGGAGTGAATAAGAAAAAAATTACGTTTTTTACTGTCCAAGCCAAAGTTTAAAGGGAAATTACTTTCGCTGTGAAGAATACAAACTATACTACCTGTTTTTTCTTAAAATAAATGAAAATCAATGAAAACCCCGGAAAATTATTAAAGGGTCCAAAACTAGGAGACTTTTGATTGTGATATTCCATTTTTAGACCTGACACCACCAAAACTTTGTTTTAGCACCAATAAATCAACAATGGTGCAAATTTTTAATTGGGGCATAATTCATTATCAATATTAAACATATTTAATATTTCTTGTCAGCTTTACACAACTGAACTTCAAGTTAGTAAACACAAAAAAGTTTCTGCTTTGTACTGCTGATAGAGCTGACGGAGAGTGAAAGTGTTTGATATATTCAAAACAGAAATTTATGTGTTTTTTTTTAATCGTTCATAAGCTGTAATTTTATTAATAACAATATTTGATTGAAGACCACATTTTTAATGATTTTGTTTATTAATTTTTCGAAAATCAATCTTTTATAGAAATTTTAGTTTTAGGTCCAATGAATGGAACCGGTTAAGTACCAAAATAGGAACAGTAGGAGGAAATTTTGATCATCCATATATTTGCAAATCTTTCAATAAAAGCGAAACCTATGTTGAAAATTTTCATTGAAACTTGCAGATAAAATCATGTACTATAAATAAATTTTTTGGAAAAAAACCTCCCGTGCATTAATGAGAAAAACATGATTTTTTAAAAAGCACCGCTTAGAGGGTCCGAGGTAGGGCAACTAACCCTATATAAAAATGGATTTCTCTCTGTCTGTCTGTTCCCTATAAACTCGGAAAATACTGAGCCAATTTGCGTAAAAAATTGGTTGGTGGGGGTTTCGGAGGCCTGGAAAGATTCCCATTATGGTTTGGGACCCCTCCCTCTCACTGGAAGGGGGGAGGGAGTCTCCCAAACAAAATACAAATGTTTGCATAACTCGAGAATCGATAAAGCAAATGGTACCAAATTTGACGTGGGAGGATATTTGGGTACAAGAAATATTTCTATGATTATTTGAGACCACACCTCTTTCAAACAGGGGGATAGAAAGGTTGAAGGGTCTCCCCTAATTTTTTTACACAACTCAAAAACTAATCAAGCCAATGAAACTTGGTACGGGATGGTTTTAAAGGTTAAGAGAAATGATTCTATGATGATGTCAGACCCCTCCCTTAATTCAGGGGGATATAAGAAGGCAGAAGGCGGGCTTTTATACTGTTTTATTGCATAACTTGAGAACTATTCGACCAAACGGATCCAAATTTAGCTTGAAAGAGTATTTGGGTACGAGAAACGGGTCTACGAATGTTTAGTGCCCCTCCATACTTGCAGTGGAGAGAAAGAAAGGGGGGAGGGGGCTTCTTTACTTTTTTATAAAATAACTGGAAAACTAATCAAGCAAATGGAACCAAATTTGGTATGGGAAGGAATTTGAATACGAGAAATGGTAATATTATATTTTGAGAACCCTCTGTTCTTCCAGTTGAAAAATTTTAAGGGAAGAGGATGCTCCTATACAAATTTTTACATTATTTGAGAACTTATCCAGCAAGTAGAACCAAATTTGGGTTGGGAGTCTATTTGAGTACTACTGCTTGCTTCTTGTGGGGTGATAGGAAGAAGAGAGGCAGGCTCCTTCACATTTTTTCGCATAACTTTAGAGGTTATCGAGGAAACGAACCAAATTAAGCATGGAAGGCCTTTAGATACGAGAAAAGGTTATATGCTTATTGGAGACTCTTTCCTCCTTCAATGACGGATAAAGTTAGGGTAGACGGGAGCTTCCATAAAATTGTTCTGCGTAAACTTATCTAACAAATGGAACCAAATATGGCATAGGAAATCATGTTTGTACGATAAATAGTTCTATGATTATTTGAAACCCTATTCGTCAGCCAGGAAGTACACAAGGAAGGGGCTCCGATACAATTTTGTTGGTATAACTGAAGAAGTAATTAAACAAATAGAATCAAATTTGACTCTTTCCAGCAGTTGCAGATTTGAAGGGGAAAGGGGCTCTCACTTTAGTTCAAAAACATAACAGACAAATGGAACAAAATGTGAATTTATTTAGAAACTAAAAATACTTCGTGAGCCCTTTCTGCATTGGGAAGAGGAAATGGTGTAAAACATACATTTTGGCATAGTTAAAGAATCAATGTGAAGCGATAAAACAGAGTGAAAATTGCAGATCTTTGAAAACTAATTTTGAAATCAAGTTTCAGAAAATACATTAAATCATATTTGTAGTGCAATTCCAAACTCCTCGAATATCTTCGAAGTTCAAAAAGTTGAAGCTCTCATTTTAAAGCGGTCGCTTCTGAATTGTGTTGAAATTTGATTCTAAATTATTCAAACAAAAAAAAAAAAACAAATTTCAATAAATTCCTACAATGTCTTTTTTTTTTTGGGAGGTGCAGCAAAGCACACCGGGTCAGATAGTTCCAAATAAATTAATTTTTGAAAAGATATATTGAATCAATCTGCTTTAAATTGATATTCATTATGTAAAAATCGATCGACTTCCAAGTGAATCCTGAAGCAATTATTTTATAAAATCACAAAACAGATCGCGTCCTTTTA
Organism: Uranotaenia lowii; assembly: GCF_029784155.1. NCBI lineage: Eukaryota > Metazoa > Arthropoda > Insecta > Diptera > Culicidae > Uranotaenia > Uranotaenia lowii. Next base: position 173,030,079 of record NC_073692.1, on the reverse strand, counting down.
TCCTTTCAACAGTAAAAAGGCACTTAAAAAACATAAATACCTTAAAGTTCATTCTATGGATTTTCATTTTTCAATGACACAAAATTTTATGTTGGTAAACATATAAAGCAAAAAGGCTCTATCTGGGCAAATAAGGTCAATGGGCGATGGAATCTAGAAGTTATTCTTTCTCTCCTTAATAAAAACCCGTAAGATCTGTCAAAAGTCAAAACCATCACCCAAATTCGGCAGCGCTTCCATCGCCTATTAACACTTCACTCAGAGGGATCTGATTAAATTCAGTGGCAGATTTGAGATTCTGAAGAAATTTCACGTGTGATAAGTAAATGCTATTCCAGACTCCAAAACCGACGGCTTCGCGTTTTTTTTCGATTTTGGGTCCAAATTTTTCCATCGAGCATTGGAGGTTTAAATGGAAGACCCCCTTCAAAAGGAGCCGTCTCCAAATTGAATTTCATTTGAACTGAAAGTTCTCACAACAAGCTACCGTAACAAATATCAGCCTCTTTGACCACACCCAAAATTCAGCCTCTGTGCCAATGGCGTGTAGTCAATTACATAGCATCATTGGTACAAGAAGATAACGCGATCGGTGCTGAATCGATTTGCTCCCACCGGCATTAATCTCCCAAGTTAACCGAATTGCGTATGTCTGAAAGAAACAAAATAAAAACGCTTTCACGTCCCTCCCTATCGCATCACAAGAAGAAGAAGGATGGAAATAAATACCGGGCAACACCAGGCAGCCAGCGAACCGAGCACTGTGCGTGTGAATGTAGCAAAAGCAACAACAAAAACATCCTTCTAATTCAATCCCTTCAATCCACCAGCAAACAACCACGGCCGAGCTGTGCGTGTGTATGCAGTAAAAGCAACAAAAAAAACATTCCTTCAATTCAATTTGCCGGCAAACAACCACGGCTAAGCTGTGCGTGTGTATGTAGCAAAAGCAACAAGAATATATTCCTTCAATTGACCGGCAAACAAGCACCGGCCAAGCTGCCCGGCTTTAGCAGCTGTGTATATGTAGCGTGTGTATGTAATAGCAGGCAGTAAGCAAAGCACAGTTCTCATTCAATGGGTTTCCCGTTTCCTCCACTCCCGTTCCCTTTCCCGTTTCCATCGCAAGACAAATGAATACCTTGAAAGGAGACCAAACGCCGGGAAGCCACTGTCGTGCGTTTCTTTTGTGATTGATCGGTGGCAGAATGCCTATGACAAATATCCCTCTTCCTGCATGAAGTTCAAATAGTACACTGGTTAAGATGTCGGTCTGGCAAGACGATTAAATTGGTGATTTGAGTTCGATTCTCCCTACGGGCGCGCTGTGGTTTATATTTTTATTTTCTTGTTTCTGGGATGAATTATCCAATAGGAACGAAATCTCATAAAATGTTTTTCTAGTTTTGCTTGAATGTAGTGGTCATGCATCATTTTAGTTGGGAGCCGAGTCCTTATGCCAGTTACGGTTTTTCAAACATATCATCTTCGGCACAGTGCACATTTCAGCGCATTATCGGCACAGAGATGTTCCAAATAGGCATTGGATTTTTGCAACCTCTTCTATGGGTGCACATGGTGGCTAAGCCTTAAGAAGGTTTTTAAAATGTGCAACCATTGGAAAAAATCGGACAACATTAGGCACGACATAAATTTTTGCCTGTGCAACTTTTGGGGAAAGACAAGCTATTTTAAATGATTTTTTAAATTTTTATGTCAAACACTTGAACTTCTGGATCTTGTTGACTGGCAAATCATCCTAATATATGTATAAGAAAAAAAATACTTTCAAGCAACACTCGAACCAATTCGAGACAGACAATTTCTGTCCGTAATATTTACTCGAAATTACTTTCTTCTCGACACATTCGGGCTGAGATTGATTGATTGATTGACGGCTTTAGCTGGAAATTATTCAACCCCACCATACCTAAATCAGAAAATCAAAGCCTAAATCCCGGCTAAAAAAAAACCTAAACAGCTACCGCAAATCGAGAGAAAGGTACAGTCTCAGCTCAGATGGAGAAACACGCCCGATTGAGGGAAGTGCGTGCAGGGCAAACTTTTCCAATTCCTGGTGGCTGGCCTGTACGGTCTCGATTTGATTGCGAATCGATCCCTTGAACAACGATGATGATCGATTTCGGAGCGACTGAAACTTGAATGAACTTTCTGTTCACGTTTCGCGTACACCGTCGATTAAAGTTTCGCTTGATGTTCATGTAATTCACGATAGGGTTGAATTGAAACTAACTTTTATCACAAAACCTCCATCAGTTGGGGTTCGGTGGAAAATTTCATCAAAACCATTTCCTCTCCGCTAAAGTTGGGGAATTGATTCAAAACGGCCCCTGAAGTTGTTGTGCATCGGAACAAACTCAATGGGCCAACACGGTGCTTTACGGGACGCCGCCACGTGACGAAACGTGATTGATTGGCATCGTCAAAAAGAGATTCCGCACGCAATTTCCGATTAACATTTTGGCTTTTTTGGTTTTCCTTCGTCCGTTAAGTTTGGTTTCGAGATCCCCAAATCGATACCGGGCATCAAACAGGTATATATTTTAATGGTTTGATTTGTCAACAAGCGTCGGTCTTTTAATGAGCTTTCCGACGATTCAATTCTGGGCCGTGGGATTGACCTGGTAAGATCCCATCGGATAAAACCGCGTGTTCAAGGCTATCCGGCCATGCTTTGGAAAGAAACAAATCGCTAGAAACTGAAAAAAAAAACGAAAACAAACAAAAACAAGCGAACGGAACTTTGTCGTAACAATATTATATGGCGAATGGTTGACTCATTAAGGCGACACATTCAAACCCACACCATCTATCGTTGGCTGCCATTTGACGATTGATTCGGGGTGAAGGAAAACGAAAACAAGCTCTTTCCAAAATGACCAAATCTCCAAGTCCGCGCCAAACATCCAAATATTTAACTACTAACAAAACGAAAGCTGTTTGACATCTCGAGCTGATGGGTGGGTCAGCGGATTGATGTTTTAAATATGAGCACATCTTATCGCGATTTGTCTTTCGGACCGGGCGCCTGTGGATGATTTAATAAAAGAATCGCTTCACTAAACCTTCGAAAAACGGCATATTTTGACAGGAGATTGTTACCGCAAGCTTAATCATTTAAATCCAAAGGGCTCAACAGTAAGCCAATAGGTCGCTAACACTTCGGGAGCGAAGTGAATGTTTTTTTCATTGGGCTCAAGAGTAGACTGTATCAGTACAGGTAACCTTCACGAAATGATAAGACTTCCTTTGTAGATAGTACCTATCCTAGGTTGAAGAGTTCTATTTAACCCCAACAACTTACATACCAGTCAAATAAAAGGTTAATGATCATTTTTGTTACTCTTTTATTTCAATTTAAAGGGTGATATGGTCAAAATTTGGTCAATATCAACTTGACGTATTTCTTTCAATTTTGCATTTCAAAAAACCTTAACACCCCTTATTTTGAAGGTGTGTGTGTGTGTAGAATGTTGCTCCTATTTTGATTTTAGAATTCACTCTTCAGTTGTCAAAATGCCGTCCAAAGAAGAAGAGCAGCGTATCAAAATTTTGCACGCGCATCGCGAAAATCCGAGCTACTCGCACGCAAAGCTGGCAAAATCGTTAAAAGTTGCCAAATCTACCGTAACAAATGTAATTAAAGTGTTTGGAGAACGTTTGTCGACCGCCAGAAAGTCTGGATCGGGGAGAAATCGAAAACCGGAAGCCGCTGAGACGACAAAGAGAGTTGCCGGTAGTTTCAAGCGAAACCCTAACCTCTCTCTCCGAGATGCCGCAAATAAGCTAGGTGTATCGTCTACAACCATGAAACAAAAAACGAGCCGGACTATCGACTTACAAGAAGGCAGTGACTTCAAATCGCGATGATAATCAAAATACGACGGCTAAAGCGCGATCCCGGAGGTTGTACACGACGATGCTGACGAAGTTTGACTGCGTCCTAATGGACGACGAAACCTTCGTCAAAGCCGACTACAAGCAGCTTCCGGGACAGGAGTTTTATACGGCAAAAGGAAAGGGAAAGGTAGCAGATATTTTCAAGCACATGAAACTGTCAAAGTTCGCGAAGAAATATCTGGTTTGGCAAGCCATCTGTACCTGTGGCTTGAAAAGCAGCATTTTCATAGCTTCCGGGACTGTCAACCAAAAAATTTACGTGAAAGAGTGTTTGAATAAATGTCTGCTGCCTTTTTTGAAGAAACACGGTTGTTCCGTACTGTTTTAGCCGGATTTGGCATCTTGCCATTACGGTAAAAAGGCCATTGAGTGGTACGTCGCCAACAACGTGCAGGTGGTTCCCAAGGACAAGAACCCTCCCAACACGCCAGAGCTCCGCCCAATTGAGAAATACTGGGCTATTTTCAAGCGGAACCTAAAAAAACAAAAAAAACTGCTAAAGACGAGCAGCAGTTCAAGGCAAACTGGCTTTCTGCGGCGAAGAAGGTGGACAAGGTGGCTGTACAAAATCTGATGGCAGGGGTTAAACGTAAGGCCAAGCAATCCGGATTTGGAAAAGCGGAAGCCTAACTGAATATTTTTACTTAATTTTATACTAATTAAACTAGAAAAAGAAATTTAATTTGATTTTTTTAAATAAACGATTTCACTGATCTACACGCGTTTTCTTATAACCAAATTTTGACCGTATCACCCTTTAGGTTGACTTCCTGAACGATAACAGTTCAGAAAAGACCGGAAAAATGATTTCACCTCTCGGTGGAATGTGTCATAAGTTAAAAAATAATAAACTCACTTCCGTTATTTGAATTTTATAAAGTCTAATATTATACAGCGTATCGTATTTCCTAGACTCAAGAAACGATACCATCATTAAGGTATCAACAAGTATTTTAAACAAGCTTGTATTGGTCACGAATAATTTAACCACTCATTTTTAATACATTTCTCATACGTTTTTGTGTCACTACCATTAACAACATTCTACCTATTAAATATAATTAGTAAACGAATCTGAAGCTCTCCGAACCATTACTCGACTGCAACAAGGACGACCATCAAAAATGGTTTCTTATTTTTCGAGACCTTCCAGCTTCACAGTCTCCGAAAAACAGCGCGTTTAAGAGCCAAGATGAAAAATGACCCGTTTATGGCACTCCATGTATCATATAAATATACTCGACCCACTCGACTTGGCATGAACGACAGCATAAAGGGTTTCGTGGAAGACAATGTCAAGCATCCTTCGATGACACCCCCACCTTTCTTAATAATAATGATAGCAATAAACTGGAGAAGAAGCTCAAGCATTAGATGAACTTATTATGTTTGCTTCTTTATTTTTGGAAGGGGCATCTCCAAGATGGTAAAATTGAGACACGTTCCCCTGACGTGGTCTAATTATTTGTCTGACAACTCGTATTTGACTTCATTGAAATGGACCATTTGGAGCACTCACCCCCACCTAATAAAGGATGTCAAGAGCAAGAAGGTCCTTGTTCGCGAATGATGACAACGTTTGAGGATAGCGATTTTTCCCCGCTAATTTTCTGGCGGCGACCATAAAGATGATTAATTATACCCATCGGAAACTAAACGCGAGGGTATGTTGAAGGCCTCTCTCATCTTAACCCAAAAGATGAGCGCGGATACTGTTGCTCATTGATTCTTATTTATTTATAATCCGGTTCATGGTCATTAAAAGTAACGACCCGATACTGTTGCTCGTGTTCGCCGAAAGTTTGGCGCCACCCGTGTCATGATGGGTTTATTTTGATGATCCCTCGGGATGTTGCGCCAGAAAATGGTTAACCAGAGACATTCCAGGGGTTTGCCAACATTGAACTTCAGTGAGATTTTTGTCCCTGAATTTTTTTCAAAATACATAGTACCTAACAGTAGTTTGAAAAACAAAAAACTTATAACTATGTACAGTTCTCTAAATAAAAAAATGGAAATTGAAATTGAAACTATTTTTTTTTTAATTATTTTCAAACTTTGTTTTAATTGTTCTGAAAACCAGAAAACGCTCCCTATGGGTTCTAGAATAAGTCGAGATTTTCCGCTTTCGATGCCAAAGGCCAATCTCAAGAAAACGACGCTGTTACAAATTTACGACCGCAGAAAATTACCATCCAGTAGAGAATGGTCGCCATTCTGCCACGACGATACGCGCTGCTACCATAAAAAGATGAAAGTAAAAGGACACCACCCAGTAGTGTCTCCCGATATTATACGGACGTTCGGCTCTTCATTCCTGTTTGGGTGGGCGTCTGAGTGTATTCTTGTGGGGGTGTTCGTGTCTGTTGTCATTTGGAAACCGATCCGCGAATCTCCAGAATATCCATTTGGGAGATTTGGCCATCGAGTGGATCATCATCTTGGTACTCCCTAATCCTACTTGTAGATTCCGGGTGGGACTTTCTTCGACAGATGGACGGAGGCCTATCGTTCTTTTATGAGCTCTCGATGAATAATGGGGCATGATTTTACTTGGCTTATTCTTAGATTTGTTGAAGGAAGAAATGGTTTTTCCAATAATGTCGCTCTGGTACAATGTAGCATTTTACTTCAAACAATTTTTCCGACCGCCGTATTTATTTTTGTTTTTGACAGAATGTTACCGAAAATTACAGACTGGGAATCATTTTTAAATAAAACAAAAAAAATTTGCGGGTATAATATGCGTGATAATGATTGTGGGTTAGGGCTTGAATATACTAAAATACTGTGGTTAAAAGGCGATTTAAAGAAACATTTTTGTGAATTTTTACAAAAAAAAAAAAGTTGATTAACCCTAACCCGTCCAACTTTTTCTTCCCGTAAGTGTTCCATTTTTGTACAAATAATTGTTTTCTCAAACAACTTTCCAAAAAATCACTTTTCTGAAATTTATAGACTGGTCCAATAACAATGAAAACACTATAAAATAACCGTCATTTCAAAAAAGTGTTCAAACAAATTTGTGCTGCGTACTCATAGTACTTTGAAATAGACAAGGTAGGCTATTCCGCCCTCTTCAACTGTTTTGGTGAAAGGCTCCAAAAAATAGTTATGAGAATTGGTAGCAAATGTATGGAATTCATCTAAAAATATAGTTTTTTGAAGAACTGGTTAGCAATAAAATTATGAAAAACATATGAGCTTATACTTTTTAATACCATCAACTATGTTTGGCTTTTTGAGTAAGTAAAAAGTTTTATTTGGTAGGTTTTTTGGCGACTGGAAAACAAAAATGTTGTTGATTTTCGTAATGTGATAGTCAGTTCTTGTGAAAATTTCCAAAGTCATCTCTCAAAACAACTTATATACATACATCGAAATATTTTTTTACACTACTTATTTCATAAAATCTTTGCTAAGAATGCAGGAATTTTTTTCGTTGATTTTATCATACATTCGGGGACTACGACGAATTTCTCTTTTTTGTGAACATTAACTTATGTACAATACTAGGAAATTTAAGGGGGGACTAGGGTCTAACACTTTAAAAAAAAATCGATTTTTTTTTTAATTTGCTATTGTAAAATATTTCAAGAATGTTGTGTCAAATTTTCAAGTCAATCGAAGCTAAACTGTAGAAACTATAGGCCTTTATCTCCTCTTATCTAATACTGCAAGAGAGAGAGAGAGAGAGAGCAGAAACTTCAAACGCGTTTTTCTCAAAAGCACATTTTTAAAGTCCGTGGACATCGTCATTTGAAAACTACTTCACCGATTCTTTTCAAATTTGGAACATATTTTCTACATATAAAATACTAAACCCCAACGATTTTCTTTTTTTTTTACTTTGGGAAGATTTTACAGATAAAAATTGGCGGAATTGTTTCGTGAATAATCGTAGTTTTTACTTCAAACAGCCTCAAAAATTTCATAAAAATTTTTTTTTTAATATAAATAAAATCCTTGGGGTCCAGAAAACATCTATTAAAAATATTTTGCTCTGATTTTTTGACTTCAGATGATTCTGTGCTGATACATACTGTGCTGATAGATACAGTGTCCAGTGTCCAGTGTCTGTTTTCTAAAAGGCATCCTCGAAAGTGCTCCGTCACCGGCTCATTTTTCAATATTTTTCTACGAAAAAATTACCAAATGTGCTTTTAACAATGCTTTGTATAATGCAACAAATTTGAATACATTTGTTTGAACGAATTCGTGAAAATGGTGTTTTTTTACTCGTTAGACCCTACTCCCCCCTTAATGCAAACTTACAGTTTGCAGGTCTGAGAATCAATCTTTGATTTCAAGCACTTTCCAGAAGAAACAAACGGCTTATAAAGACAAAATTACGGATTTTTATTTCTATTCCATAGAAAACCAGTAATATTTCATAACTATTTTTGTTTGTAGTAGGAATGCCGTGTACATACACGGAGCTGCCAAATGATCTTAAGCGCAATGGCCTACCTGTTATATTTCAAAGTACTATGCTGCGTACTGTTGTTTATGTACATCCACGGTATAAATAGACAAGGTAGGCTACTAACACGAGTAAACAACTCGTTTGAATGTAAACAAGTGACGTCATTACTATCTCCGAATAGCGTGCCAGGCAAATAGTTTTGCGCGCGTAAGATAATGCTGCATACACCGAGGATCACTAGATGGATAGTAATGACGACATTATCGGGAAGATATCACCTTATCATATTGTACACCGTGATGTACATTAGACCGCTGCAAAAAATGACTTTTTGCTCCCATATGTTTTTTCGATGCCTTTTGGGTCACCAAGCATCAGTGTAAAATTTGAGATGATTTAGTTGATTCCTGAGTTAGCGCAACGCGATTCAATTTTGTATGGAAATTTGTATGGAAGAAGAAATTTTTGCACATTAAATCATCCAGAAAATTCAAATAAGCTTGAAATGAAGCCGGTCTTTAATTTTTAGTTTTGACTATTCTTAAGCTTCATTTTTTGCTTACATGACAAGCAGCTAAGAATTTCATGAAAAAAGTTATAACCATTTCAAAATAAAAAATCTGAATCCATTGAAAAGTATTCAAAAATGGCAGGCTTTGCTTGCTAGAGCTGTTAATAATTGCATGAAATGTTTTTGCAAAGGCTTTATATGTCAATAAATTCTCTGGCAATGCAAAGCAGTTTTTTGAGATTTTTTATTTCCGTCATATTGTTATACAGCTTTCAAACAAGTAGTGAAAAACGATATAATTAAAAAAATGAATTTTGAAAACAAATATTTTATAAAACATTGAATATCTTTCCTGGAGTACAATTTAGGTTTGTGCTTTGTTCACACGAAATGTACTGCAAGAATCAAGGAACATTTTTCATCCAAAGTTTTATTTTTTGCAACTTTCAGAACATCTCTGGCGATTTTGGAATGAAAAATTTTGTTTTCCCATACAAATTTCCATACAAAATTAAAACTCGTTGCGCTAATTCAGGACTGGATGGATCGCTTCCAAAAATTTTATTGTTATTTCTGGCAGTCAATACAACCAAAAAAAGTTATGAGAGGTGTAAAAATTTAAGAATTTGAAATTTTCATACAAAGCTTGCAGCGGTCTAATGTACATCCAAGTGAAGTAAGCGTTGTCATTTTATTATCGTTTTTCACGAAGAAATCTGAAAATGCGTAGTTACTCCCCAACTAAGAAAACGGATTTTTCACAGAAGGGGCGCTGTAAGTAGACATTCAATCTGAAAACTAGCCCAGTGTGAGTGTCGGAGCAGTTCAAATCGCGTTGTGAAAGTATGAAGAATAGTGTATTTTCGCAAATTCCCCGAGATGCGGTAGTAAAGCTGGCCCTGTTGACCCTACAATGGACTAGGTTCCTACTCTTAATCAAACAGTGCAACAATCATACAATCTTTTGGCCAGTGTTTGAAAAATTCAAGAAAGATTGACCTTTAGTGGCAAAACCGTTCACGTAAAGCACTGCGCAGAAGCTTATGAGGAGTGTTAAGAGAAAAGTAAGAGAACTCGCCTATCCTACAAAAACTAATGCTCAATGAATTATAAATTGAATGAAAACAATATCCTGCAGTTTAATTGAGATTTTTTTTTTAAATTTTCGGAAAAGTAATAAACTTAAATCTGTTATATAAAAAACTTCAGAACATCTTTTAGTAATATTTTTATTAACTGTGTAACTTCATTTTTTGAAGCATTGCACTGTGGATGAATTTGGAATCAAAATCTCAAAAATTTGAAGGCGCTAATTTGAGGATCTAAAATGAATTATATTATACCTAAAATTGAATAACGGAATGTTACAGGAGTTAATGCCACTTTCATTAAAAAAGCTGGGGATAAAAATTGGGATAATCGACGAATTGTATTAAAAAGTGTATTTTTTTACAAAATAACATATGTTTTGCATGCATAAGCTTGCCAGATTGCCCGGTTTTATTCGGGTTTGCCCGGATATTTGATGCAAAATTTCAAGAAATTCCGGTCCGGTCCGGTTGCCCGGATATCGTGAAAAAAGTCCGGATATTGCCCGGTTTTTTTTCAGAATTTTCACAAAGAAACCAAAAAAAAATCAAAGTTTTTGAGTAAGTTTCAGCAAAATCGTTTACGTTATGGAAATTTTCACCGGTTGTTTCAAATAATTTCGCTGATTTACTTTTATAAACCTTTCAATATTTATAAAATATTAATTTCATTTTTTTTGCATTTTTTCTTTGCTTTTATATATAATAACACTTAAATTTTGCCCGGTTTTTGGATTTGAAAAATTGAAATCCATGCCTGGATTTTTTGAAAAAATGCTCGGAATTGCTAGGCCCGGATGGGAGTGGAAAAAATTCTGGCAACCTTATGCATGCATTAGTGAATCAATCTAACATTTTAAGCGTTGTTGAGTGTATGCTGAAGGTTTTACTTTGATACTCAATTTGTAAAAATCGATTATCATTCAAGTGTGACATAATGCAATTATGTATTCAAAAAATACACCGTTTTCTATCCATCTTTAAACGTTTTTTTATAATGAATGTAAGTTAAACTTTTAAGCTTTTAGATTTTAAATAAGGGACTTTAAATTTCAAGTAGTTAACTTGGACAATTATTGACAAGAACTTATTTTTGAGTAATTTAGGTCAAAAAGCACTTCTTTTAGATGGCTCTGGCAAAACCCAACACCAGATTCGAACTACTGAGAAAATCAACGTAAGTTGAATATTATTTCTGATTCTAAAATTTACTACATGGAATTTTTCGGGTTTTTGGGTCATCTTTTATCCACTGTGCATTGTATCTCTAAAACATGAAAATCTTTGAATGTGAAATGTGAAATTTGAACCTGTCACTGAATGGAAAATGAAATAATAGATCCAAAATCAATTTAAAGTTTTCATGTTTAAAGATTTCTTTCTTTATTAGTTATCAAAGATCGGTTTTTATTTAAACTGATTTCCAAACGGCATTTCAGCAAAACTAGAGGCAATTGAATAATTTGTCGAAAAATTCTGATTAAGGCCGTGAAAATCTTCCATAATCATATGGGCACTAAATGTGCTGTCGGATCTCAAAGGGAAAGATAAACCCAACAAATAATATGTGAAATAGGATCGTTTAAGTTTGTGATCCATAAGGTTATGAAATTTCATGTATTTTACTTTTAATTTTGCTGCACAATGGAGAAAAAGTGTTTAAACCGCAAAGAAATTCAATATCTTCCTATCTACATAAACCAGATCTATGAAAATATACTATTTTTTAGTTACAATGTCCGGAGAATTGTTTGGAAATAGTTTCAGGTGCCGCACGAGCTTACGAACGGAGATAGTGTGTGTGGAAAATTCAGCAAGCCGCATTTGTCGCCAAGATATTGAACGGAGAAGTACAGTCGCCAAACTTAATAAGAACGATCAACGTTAGTGCCCCATCGAGAACTTTACAGTCCTATTTGTTGATATCGAGTCAAGTTCACAGAACATCTTATGGATACAATGAGCCATTGACAGCTATGATGCGCATATTCCAGGACACGTAACACCTTCATCGATTTGAAGAATCAACGAGTAGTTTAACTCGCCGCATGTATCAGTCCAGATTGTTCCGTTCTATTTGAGTGTAATTTATATCATTTCATTCATTTAAACATTTATTGTTCGATGAATTAATTAACTAAATAAATAAATAAATAAATAAATAAATAAATAAATAAATAAATAAATAAATAAATAAATAAATAAATAAATAAATAAATAAATAAATAAATAAATAAATAAATAAATAAATAAATAAATAAATAAATAAATAAATAAGTAAATAAATAAATAAATAAATAATGCAATTATGTATTCGAATAATTACAACGTTTCCATTTGGGTAAAGAGGAGCTAAACATAACGCTTTTCAAATATCTATCCAACTTTAAACGTTCTTTTTTTTTTAATGAATGTGAGTAAACTTTTAGGCTTTTAAATTTTAAATAAGGGACTTTTAGTTTCAAGTAGTCATTTATTGACAGGAACCTATTTTTGAGTAATTTAGGACAAAAAGCACTTTTCTTAGATGGCTCTGGCAAAACCCAACAGCAGATTTGAACTACTGAGAAAATCAATCGAATTTGAATATTATTTCAGGTTCTCAAATTAGCTACTTGAACTTTTTCGGGTTTTCGGCTCATCTTTTTCCCACTGTGCATTGTATCTCTCTCAACGTGAAATGTGAAATTTGAATCTGTCACTGAATGAAAAATAAAAAATAGATCCAAACCCAATTTAAAGTTTGCATGTTTAAAGATTTCTTCCTTTGTTAGCTATCAAAGATCGATTTTTATTCAAAACTGATCTCCAAACGACATATCAGCAAAACTAGAGGCAATTGAATTATTTGTCTAAAAATTCTGATTAAGGCCGTGAAAATCTTCCATAATCACACGGGCACTAAATGTGCTGTTGGATCTCAAAGGGAAAGATAAACCCAACAAATATTATGTGAAAAAGGATCATTTAAGTTTGTGTACCATAAGGTTATGAAATTTCATGTATTTTACTTTTAATTTTGGTTTTTCATTGTATGTTTATGTTGTTAATAGTTTCAGGTGCCGCACGAGCTTACGAACGGAAATAGTGTGCCTTTTTAACCCCTGATTTGTAAACACTCCAGAAAAACACTGATAACGACTAAAATTTTGAACAAAAATTGACCTCTCTTGTGTGATTTTTCCGGGGAATCAAATGAAGGCTGTTTGAGCCACCAGACGTTTCGGAAAATGGAGTTATGGAGGCTTTACCCTCATTTCCCCTTCATTTTTCAACTTACTCAGAAAAAAGCAGGTTCGGACTTGAAAATTTTGAATCAAATGAGACCTTTCCTGTGTGATAACTCCATTTTAGGCTGCGTGCGATGGCTGAAATAGCATTCATTCGATTTCTCTAAAAAAAATCACACATGATAAGTTTCGTTTGATCCGAAATTTTAAAGCCCGAGCATGCCTTTTCTGAACTATTTTGAAAATGTAGGGAAAATGAGGGAAAAACAGCCATAACTCTATTTTACGATGTGTGCGGTGGCTCACACTGCCTTCATTCGATTCCTCGAAAAAAAAAAACACAAGATAAGTATCATTTTGTTTCAAAGTAGAAGTCCGAACATGATCACCAGATAGTACTCATTTGTTCAAAAAATTTCCTGTGCGAATAAGCATTTTTCTGGATTGATTGAAAAATTTTGGAAAATTGAGGACAAAACAGCCATAATTCCGTTTTACGATGCTTGTGGTGGCTATAATGGTGGCTTCGTTTGATTTATAATAAAAAATCACATAAGATGAGTTCATTTGGTTCAAAAATTTCAAAACTGAACTAGTTTTTTTTTCTGAATTAATGGAATAATATAGGGGAATAGTGGGTAAAGCAGCTCTAGCTCCATTTTACAGAGCATGCGGAGGCTCAAACAGCCTTCATTCGATTCGTCAGAAAAAATCACATAACAAAAGTCCCATTTAGTTTAAAATTATCCGAAATTTAGTCCGAAAATGCTTTTTTGGAACTATTTGAAAAAATGTGGAGAGATTGAGGGTAAAACAGTCATAAATCCTACTATGCGTGCGGTGGCTCAAACAGCCTTCATTCATCTCTTGGAGGAAATCACACAAGATAGGTCTCATTTGGCTCACAATTTTCGAGTCCAAACTTACTTTTTATTATAATGAATTGAAAAAATATAGGGAATTGAGAGTATAATAAGCCAGAGCTCTATTTTCCGAAGCGTGCGGTGGCTTAAACAGCCTTCATTTGATTCTTCAAGAAAAATCACAAAGGATGGGTCTAGTTTTGCTCAAATTTTTTAGTCCATATCAGTGTTTTTCTGGATTGCTTACAAAATACAGGGGAATTAGGGGTTGAAAAAGGCACAATATATCCATTGGTAAGCTCGTGTGGCGCCTGAAACTATGTCAAATCCGTTCTCCGGACATTTTTGCTTAAGGGAAATATATTTTCATGGATTTGCTTATGCAGGAGGAATGATATTGAATTTTTCCGCGGTTTATACACTTTTTCCCCATTGTGCAATGGGACAAATATTATCCACCTCAAATACTAAATGAATAAACTGAATCATTAAAGTAGTCTAAAATAACCTACAAATATTCTGTTCTCTTATTTAATTGTTATTAATTTCGTTTTAAAAATGTGAAAAACCTCGTTGAAAAGTAAGGGTTAAGATAACGATCCACGAAATTGACAAGATTTTTAAATATTTCTCAAAAGGATTCGTTGAGCGTAGCACTACAGACTGTCTACAAAATTTCAACGATATTTTGAAAGGGGATTTTTTAAGTTGATTCTACCTTTTTCTGTTAACAGATTCTTGTAAACATAATCAATATAGTGTGAAAGTTTGCTAAAAATATCCCACCAAGCTCTGCTGAAAGTTAATCTGAACTGGTATCTGGGAGCATTGCTGATATGCACAGGTTTCTTGAATGGCGGCAACAGCAGCTGCGAGTAACAACTCGAACATTAATGAGGAAGCTGCAAAGCTGGTATTGATACTAGTTGTAGGTACCAACCTGTTTGTCTAATTGTAATGAAGCCGGTCAACCAATCGAGCTCCAGTCTTGAATAGAGTTTAACTTAATACTTGTGTGAATGGAGGAAAAAACTGGTTTAACTTACAAACATCATACGGCGTCTTGTGTCGCAAAACTTACCCAGCGAGTAACAAAACCAAGCCGGGTCGACGACATCTTCAGCAAAAGTCTGATGTTATGAGTGGGTACCTACTTCCAATATAAAAGTTGTTTACAATCAGCGACAGCAAGTTTTCCGAGTTTACTTTCACTATCTTTTCTAAATAATGTGTCAGTCGGCTGGTGGGTTTGCTGATGATGGAGGCAGATGGTCGGTCGAGAAAATCTTGTAATAAGAGATAAAGTGGACAAACTTCAAAGCGTTCCGGAAGGATAATTATCGCAATCCATAGCACCTTTCATGGGGATGAAGTTGGGGAAATTGCGTATGGGCAAGCTTATCATCTTCGATGATTTACTTTTACTTAAGCAACGGTGATAAATCGTAAGTTGGATGACCTTAACTGTTTTAAAAACAGTCGAGATGGACTTCCGTAAAGATTTTTTTTAAATAATTTTAACAGGTAAAATATTTTCAATTGTTTTTGGAGATTATACATAACCATTTTATTAATGATATATTTAGTCCCACTTTAACAAGGTTATTAATTGTATCACTACTTTTCTTTTCAGGTAAGCTGATCGCAATCAATCCAAAGCTTATTTGGTGTAAGTATGCTCTCAAAATTGACTGTAAGACTCATAGTACTTTGAAATATACAAGGTAGGCTATTCCGCTCTCATTCAACGTATTGGTAAGAAACCCCGAGAAATAGTTATAGCAGACTGGCAAATGTATGGAATTGATTAAAAAAGACAAGAAATAAAATTATGAGAAAAATATGCACAGATGCATTTTAATGCAACGACCAATATTTGGCTTTTCAACACCGCTAAATGAAACATGCAATGGGATTTTTCTCGATTTAAAACTAAAACTTGGTGATATTTTTGCCATGTGTGGCCTTTTAGTTTGTGATTTGAATAAAAATTAAAACAAATTGACTTTTTATCACAAAAATACGAAGTATTTTAGATCATTTATCAAATGTAAAACAAAGACAGAAGAAAATATTACATTGCTTGCTCTGAAAAAAAGAGGGACGACGATGAAAATTACTTTTGAATGCCCATTATTTTTGGTTAAGATCCTAAAATTCAATGCAAAAAATAGTTTCCGATGAGCCTGAAGAATCAATCTTTAATGTGAAGCCGATTTCAAAAGAATCGAATGGCTATCGATGGAGAAATTATTAATTTTGATTGCTATTCCATATAAAAGCCAAATTTTCATAACTATTTTTGTTGGTATGTAAGCATGCTGTACATACACGGAGCTTCCGAGTGAGGTTAAGCGCAATGGCCTACCAGCTATTTTCCATGTACTATGTGTACATGTACTGACCTTTCCAAAGTTTTAAGGTGAGAAAAAGTTCATCAAAACTCGTGTTTTATTTTCAAAAAGTTAAAGCCTTATCTTTGTGGAGAGAGCATGAAGTAAGATATCTTGAATTTTAAAATTCAAGCAGGATTCAATCAATAGCTTTAGCATAATAAAATTAAAACTGTTCAATCTGGCAATGACGCACATACTCATTGCATTTTACATGATTCCAATCATTACCTAAAAAAATATCGATGTATTGTCTTGGTTGCAAATTTCAAATTTTTAAAAATTCATATGTCAAAAAAAGGCTATGCTTCGTTGTTTTCAGAGAGCCACTAACACAACTTCAGCGCCCCCAAATTGATCCAAATTAGCAGACCACTGATTTTAAATGATATGTGCTCACGTAAGAACTTTTACTTGACACAAAACACACGACGTATTACAGGACACGACACTTAACGTTCTTACTTAACGGAAAAAGGTTTTAAAATTACCTTTTTTGTCGACCGGTTTCGAGATGGGCAACATCGAACCCGAATTTTAAGAACATTTGTGCTCATTTTTATGTGTCAGCTACAACAATATTAAAGGCGCTGTCAATTTTCCAAAGGTGAATTCCTGGAAAATCCCAGTTTATAAAAATAAATCTAAAATCCCTATTAGTCTGAGTCGATTTGGGGTCATTTTTGAATTTCTCAAACCCTGGGATCTAAAAAGCCTCGTTTTGGTTCAAAACTCATCTATGATTTTTTGCGGAATTTTTAAGAAACGTTTACATGAGTAGGTATATTTGAACTTTTATGTTTGTATAGGAAATTCGAATATTTTGTTCTGAAAAATCAACATCAATTTTGTTTATTCTGTGGAACCTAGCCTGCTATTGGTTTTTGTGCCAATTTATAAATTCTCTAATGAAAATTTAAGGGCGCCTATTTTTGATTTCTATGCTAATTTTTTTTAAAATTTAATCCGGATATTTGATTTTAACATTGTCGACCAAAAATCCAGGCAATATCCAGGCCAATTCAATAAATCTGGGCAAAATCCGGACTTTTTTTTTAATTATATCTGGGCAGCCGGGCTGTACTGGACTTTTTCAAATTTTGTTTTAAATATCTGGGCAAACCCGGATGAAACCGGGCATCTGGTAATTTTAAATTAAACCCGTATGTGGTTTCAAAATTGGTGTTTCGAAATATTTCAATACACATAAATTTCAATAAATTATTTATATATCTAGAAAAAAACTATTAAGAGTTTTTATTACTGACTACTTATACTAAGGTTGCCAGATTTTTTTTTCCAGCACGTATCCGGGCCGGTCAAACCGGGCAATGTTTATAAAAAAATCTGGCAAAATCCGAGCATTCGCTATCAGATGGACGACAATAAATCCGGGCAACATCTGGGCAAATTTTCTCAAAACTCAGAAATTACTAAACAAAAATCAAGAAAATAAATGAAAAAAAATTTTGCGTCAAAACTCATCGAAAAATATATATTGATCCGTATTTCAGGCTTCCAAAAAACCTTTCATGATAATTTTTATATAACATGCTAAAAAAATCGTTTTGGAGCTGCTTGATGTTTTTTTCATTTAATTTGCCAAATAAAGTGAATAAATCCAGACAAAATCCGGGCATTTTTCAATGAAATCCTGGCAACCGGGCTGGGCCGGACTGTTCTCAAATTTAATATCAAATATCCGGGCAAACCCGGATAAAACTGGGCAATCTGGCAACCTTACCTTATACTAAGGAAATAATATAAATGAACATTGCCTTACTGGAGTTTTGATACTGAACCGATTTTTGATACACAACTGACATCGTGATATTAGGAGAAACTGACGTCGTGTTACCAAAACATTGCTGTTGTTCATTTACTCAAAATTTGACAGCAATCATGATTGGCATGTCATTTATACATGGATTCTCTTTTTAATCGGTTTTTCAATAACTTTCTTGAAAAGAAAACAATAATCTAAGAAAAATCTTTTGAGATTAGTCGAATAATCTAGAAAAAAATCTATTGTGATTAGTCGATCAAATGAAAGTACGAAATAGTCAATAAACGTTACCTTGCTAAACTCTCTCTGAGAGTTAAAAGTTATGCATGTTGCTAATTTTAAGGCACATTTTTATCATAAGCAGAGAAGACTATTGAATTTGTTCGAGTTTTAATAAAGGTTTATAATTTTGTAATTTTTAAGGCATTATAATACTCTGGTAACTTCATTTAGTCATAATAGTTTCAATAACTTCCTGAGAATGTATTTTGATTGCATTTAAGAAAACCTATACAAGGATACAGGATTGTTGCAGAATCTCTTTGAAAGGAAACATGGAAAAGAGAGAAACCTCCTTATGCGAGAAAAAAAAATCGGTCCCATAGACTCTCGTTTTTCTAGATTCAACTGTAATATGCTTTTTAATCCAAAAATTATTATCACCAAGAATTTGTTTCACATAATTCAGCTAAACATCTTCCGGTTGTCTTTTTCTTAAACCAATACAAAGAAAAATTCAACATCTCTGAAAATTTGCCTTCTTCCTTATTCAACATACTATTCACGGAAAAATCGAATTGTGGCTCTTGAACAACTTTTTCTTTGAAAATTTTCGAATAAAAAAATAAATTTTAAATTTTTTCACCAATAATTATTCTTGAAATTTTGAAATTTTTCATTCTCAAGCATGCATTAAGATTTGTACAAAAATGAATAATAATTCCAAACATTTTGGCAAAATTATAAATAAAAAAAATTAAAGTATTAATAAAAATATTTCTAGAATTAGCTGTAAAAATAACTGGAAGCACTGTAGAAGATAAATTAAAACATTGTTGTAAAGATCCATTTTCTTAGATTTCTTTCCTTTCGAATACAAAATGCAGTTTTGTATCATTCAACATTAGATATATTATTTCTCTCTAAAAATGATATTCTTACTCGATTTTGATAAGTTCAAGACATGAGTCGAGGCCTTACTAGATGGCTAATAATAAGTCAAGAGTAAATAAATACAATTCAGAGTATATGATTATTCTTGCTGTCAGATTACTAGAAAAATCTTTGGTTCTGAAACGATAAAAAACATTTTTAATTTGGAGTTTGAATTGAATTAGGAATATAAAATTATGTGTTTTAATTTTGTTTTATTCAGAACCAAACCCAAATACGTTCATAGTACAAATCATTTTTGAGGGAGAAACAATAGATTATATTGAAAGATTAAACTTTATGTAACTATCTTCTTTCATGTCAAAACTTCAATTTGTCTTCGGTAGAAATAATTATAGGAAATTCACCTTACGACTATTTTTTTGTAAATTTTCTACAGTTAAAAAGCTTTTCTCTTCAAAATGTTTGTAGTTATTATTTGTTTTTGAATTTGGAAATTTGAAATTTCCAGTTTTTAAGAATAATTATCCGTGATTTTTTTTTTTTAAATTTGCTTGTGAATTTTGTTCAAAAATCGTTCAAAAAATAAAGATATAGGTCGATTCACGCACTGCCTGGCCTAACTGTTTTTGACATTTCGCGATTCCTGTTATGATTGCTTATTTTCCAATTCTACACGCTGAGGAAGCAAAGCAAACATTTCGGTCCTCATTTAATTCTCATTCACACGTTTTTAGCAAAAGTTCTCAGCTCAATTTTGGGATAAATAAAATTAAAAAGAAAATAAGATGTATTAAGTATCAAATAATGAGAAATCAATCATTTTGTTTGTTAATCCAGCTGTACTCCAGCTGGAATAGATGGACTTAAAACTAAAAGTTAAACCACAAACTACTGACTGGACACTCGATTTCGATTTTTGGCGCTGCTCGAAAGTTTACGGAAATGTCGATACCAGTAAAATTTTTCATGCTCGAATTGCTGCCGCGCAATGTCGACAATAGGAGGCTTCTAGCCAAAAACTGAGAGGAATTTTGTACTATAAGTCTCATGTCAGTGTGATTAGTGGTTCAACTAATGTTTTTTTTATTCTTCGAAAATATCATATCGTACAAATTTATAATAGTGAAGCCTTTTCTTTCGGAATGTTTTCCGGAGAATTTTCCTGTATTATATTCTTCTGTCCCTGAATAGTGTTGTCGTATAAGTATGTGCATTTGTTTTACAGCTTTTGGTCAAAATAACACAAGAAATTTCCGGAAAATCGATTTGGCACATTCGCATTCTTCAGAAGTTTCCACATTTGGACACTTGATGGGATTTTTTGTTTCAAGTAGATGCACTTTCCCAGAATATTCAATGCAAAGTGGGTTGGTCCAGAACAAATTTGTTGAAGAAGGGTTTTGAAAACATGTTGAAATATTTTAATAAACAAACCTCCTTTTCGAATTTTTTTAGGAGTTTTCATCTTTTTGTTCATTTCCAAAGAGATAAACATGAGAAACCAAAAAATTCGCTAAATTTAATTCAAAGATGGAACTTAGTTTTTTGCTATCCTTAAACTGAGTTTTGAATTAAATTTCTTGACCGTGCAGCTACACGAAAAATTTTTCCGCACCCCATTTCTCGTTCGTAAAATTTTGTAAACAGGACGTGCGAACTGTCACCACAAAAGAGAGAATACGTCATCGGGAATCGATTCGTTCTAGACCCCCAGATTGATTTTCGTATATAGTACGTTTAATAAAGGAGAGTCACTATATGATGTGGCAAATTTCAGAGATGCCGAATATTGTTCATGAAATTGTTCCCAAAAAGACACGGTGTATAAAGATGATTTTATTAACTTTGACTATTTTTAAATTTGATTCTACATATAAATCTTAAAATAGTTGAATTTATATCTTCATAATGTGATTTCATGTTTTTGTAAAATTTCATGAATTTTCGCAAGTTGCAGCAACTCTCCTTTCAAAACATTGCTTATTCCGGTTTTCAATTGTTGCTTTGAATGTCAAAATCAGGTTACTTCAAGATTTTTACCATTATGACTCATTCAAAAATATTCCAAGTGTATTCTCAGCCGAACATTTTATAGGGTGTCCCATAGACTGCCTCAAATTTGTATGGGAAATTGAAGCTTGGGAAATGTTATGCGCTGCAGGGTTAAATTGATTCTAGGCCTAGTACAAGGTCGTATGCCAAATTTGGGCCAGATTGGATAACGGGAAGGGGTCGCTCAACGAGCCCAAAGTTTGTATGGGATTTTGATACATTTTGTTAAAAATGAAAATCCAGTTTTTCATAAATAACTTTGGTCCCCTTTGGCAGATTTCTTTTTGAAACGGTTTTTGTAAAGCCTAAACTATGAAAAATAGTTCATCCTAAGACTGCATTTTAATTCGACTTTTGATAAAATAATAACGAAAAAATGATAAGTTAATAGACTCCAAAAATGGGGAAACTTTTTTCAGAGTGATCACTGTTAATCAAAATGTTCGAAGCAGTGTCTCTCATTAATAATGATGAATATCACCATAAAAAAGCTAGCTATTTTCTGAATCTTAATATTTTTTTTTTATTTTTACTCAAATCGAAATGCAGTCTTGGGATGAAATATTTTTCGTAGTTTAGGCTTCAAGAAAAACCGCTTTCAAAATTAATCGGCCGAAAGGAACCAATGTTATTCATGAAAAAATGGATTTTCATGTTCCTCCTGAACAAAATGTCTGAAAATCCCATAAAAACTTTAGGCTCATTGAGCGACCCCTTCCCGTATTCCGATCTGGCCCAAATTTGGAATGAGACCTGTACTAGGCCTAGGACCAGTTTAAGCCTGCAGCGCATCAGTTTTTCAAATGTCGGGTCATTTGGGGCACTAGACTGGCCCAAAATTGTATGGAAAAATTTTTACAACATTTTTTCCAACGCGGCACCCCCTAAGTTGGTGCCTTTAGCTGAAAAAATGACTTTCTGAAAGTTTCAGGTCATTTGGCAGAAGCACGAGCTGGCGCAAAGGACTTGAAATTTGTATGGAGATTTTCGGCAAAATGTATGAAAAATTGACATACTTTAACCCTTTGTGTTCTAAAATATGTTTCCAGTATGCTAGAAAGCTCAGAATTTCAGGAATTATAGTTCAAACAATGAAAAATAAGTTTGTAGAAGATTGTGATAAGATACGAGTTGACGGTGATGAGTTATCTGCAATCAAATGTGAGATTTTTTTCGCGTTTCATCGATATATCGTGAACGGTGTATAGGTGTATTATTAGTACTAACTTGATCGCATTGTCACACAATGAGATTAACAGATAGAAAGTTTGTGTCCTCGGCAAAGTCTAAATGCCCCACAATAATGTTTGTCAGAGCTTTTCTCGCAACTTTGCCCCGGACACAAACTTTCTATCTGTTAATCTCATTGTGTGACAATGCGATCAAGTTAGTACTAATAATACACCTATACACCATTCACGATATATCGATGAAATGCGAAAAAAACACACATTCAATTGCAAATAACTCATCACAGTCAACTCGAATCACGTCACAATCTTCTACAGACTTGTTTGTTATTGTTTGAACTATTATTCCTGAAATTCTGAGCTTTCTAGCATACTGGAAACATATTTTAGAGCACAAAGAGTGAAAGTATGTCGATTTTTCATACGTTTTGTCGAAAATCTCCATACAAATTTCAAGTCCTTTGCGCCAGCTCGTGCTACTGCCAAATGACCTGAAACTTTGAGAAAGTCATTTTTTCAGCTAAAGGCACCAACCTAGGGGGTGCCGCGTGGAATATAAGGATATTTTTTGTTATGGGCCAGTCTATTGGGGCACTCTAGGTCCATTTTGTTTAAGCACGATTTTCATTCAACCTTATTCCAGAGGACGTTTTATCAGCTGATTTCTGCTGAGTGTTGTTGTTTACTGTTTAATTTAGAACTAGGTGTGTATCGTGAACTCCATATTCCATAATTTTCGTGAAAATTAGAAGCCTTTCCTTGGAAAACCGCAAAAGTATCTTTCACAAATGGCGAACTATCCCCAACATTTCGCTAAGTCAGTTGGAGAAAATGGAAAAAGCAAGCATTGGAGCGGTTCGAAATGAAATTCGAAAGTATGGAGAGGAAAGTAGTTTTGTGCACAAAAAAAATCTGGGTGGATACCGGCTCTGGTGGACAAAACTTTGGACCGGGAAGTCATGCCAATAAGAAAACTGTCTCAGTTCAAGATGTGGCCAAAAATATGGATGTACATTTGGAACTGTCCATCGTACCAAGGTAGTATTTTGTCCAAAGACATGTAAGAAGCAGAAAAAGTCGGAGCCGAGTCAGAAACATACAGCTTCCGTTTGGGCCCATACCAAGTTTTATTTGAGAAAACATGTGAAGCCTGCAGATTATATTGAAAACTTCGCAAAATACTGGAAAAATTGCCACAAAACAGTCTGAGCTGAGGCTAATGAGCAGTCTTCGATAAAAAAAAATCAATCACTGGCACTATAGGCCTAAGATATTTCATTCTACGACGCTATATGACATTCAAGAATTTTAACTTATTTTTAATTGTGTATTTCGATTGGCAATGTTTTGCATACTCAACTTAATTGGTTTTGATTAAAAAGTATATCTTAAAAAGTTCATCCAGAACTTTATTGCTGATCACCTTTTTTTAAAAAAAATCATGTATATCACTACAAATTTTATGAAGATACAAAATATTCTTCAAGAACAAATATAAGCCTCTATTTAACTTTGTGTTTCTTGTTCTTCATCTTCACATTCAAAAGGGTTTTTATAAATAACACAAGGCCACAACATTCACATTTTTCTTATTTGTTAAGAATATGAGAGCTAATTTTGATCAATATTGGCGCCTTGAAATTTTTGAAAATAGGTAAAAATAATCTAGGAAAATCTGCACTTTTCTGACAAAACTTTAAAACATTACAACAAATTTTTAAATCAAGGTTTTATTTACTTTTCCCAAGACCTCAAGTAATTTTGACATCTGAAATATTTCAATTGACGGCGACTCAGAGCCAAGGTTGCCGAAATCACAGTAAAATCTATAATTTCAAAGAATTTTGAGCCAATTTTCATCACAGAATCTGTGTCACAGAACACATAATTTTAGAAATAACTCCAGATTTCACGGAATTTTAAAATTTTGGACGTTTTTTTCAAAATTAAAATTTAATGTAAATATAAATCTTACATAATAATCTTTCAATTGGAAAAAGTATCATAAAATTGGTTATGCCAATTAATTTTTCCTAGATAAAATGTCAAAAAGACGCAATTTGACATGACTTTTTAATGAAATCAATGGAAAAAGCATCACAGAAAACCGTCACAGAATTTTTGGGTAAAATCACAGAAAATCAGAATTTTTTTTCGTCAAAAACCAAAATTTTTTTTGGCAGCCTTACTCAGAGCTTGAAATTTGGAAAACTATAATTGCGCTTGAAAATTTATAAACGTTTCACTTACTTTTATTGTTTCAATTTATCTTTTTGGAATCGATTATAACTAAATGAAAACAAACATACTTTTGTAGCCTTTAAGCAAAACTGGAAGAACTTGAAATTAAACCTGATTTTTTTCTCTGAATTTGATCACTAACACTCGTGAAATAAAATTGAATTATTTCTTTTTTTTTTTAAATATGTACAGTTCAATCATCATCTATGTGTTTTAAATAAAATCTTTAAGGTTCAAAATTGTTATTTTTTCCTTATAGAAAATTCACATTTTAAGAAGTGATTAAATATTATTTGAAAATTGTGATAAACAAAGGAATTTTTCAATCAACCCTTCAATTAAAAATAAAAAAAAGAAATTTAAATTAATATGATTAATAACGAACAATTATGTATTATCATTTGGCTAACCAATTTTAATCAAGTTTAATTTCAGAGTTGATCTGTAATTTTTTTTAGAACTCGATTTTATTTGTTTTTAAAATCTGGTGTATATTTTATGTATTCTTTTTCTTAGCATTTATCCTCATGTCATAAGCTTTAAATTTTTTTAGTCGAAATTTTAAATCGCAATCGTTTTCTATAGTTCGAAAATATTGATTTTAAATAACTAGATAAGAATAAGAATCACCATTTTGAATTATTTTCTAATATCCTACCGAGAGTAACATTGATTTGAAACTTTTATTCCGAAGAATTTTGGATCAAATAAGTAAAGTTTATTATTTTTTCGAGTTTGTGTAATGGTCATGAGTAAAAAAATGGTTTATGAAAATTTTTTCCTATTTTATTGTGTATTTTTGGCATTGTTATTATTTACAGCAAAATTTTAATTTCGAAAGCCACCCCCCCCCCCCCTCGCCTCCCCCCACCTCATGAACGGGTCCTTCGCACGGGTCTGAAAGCAATTTTTCTTATACTTTTTGATCTTAAATATGGTAAAAAGTCTATGGTTATTGGGGATAACTGAATGCAGAACCCTTAAATAATGCAATTAATCCATTTCCGTCAGTCAAAAAGTGTTGTCTGACTAGTAGACACCAAGTAAATAACTAATAGTGAACAGTTCCTTAGATTGCAATATATGCAACCGGTTTTTACGCAATGTGACAGATGTATCCTGATGGACGAAGGAATTTATGTTGAAACCTGATTTAAGAGATCAAATTTTTCGAGATGCCTACTCATGAAAAGGTTCCAACCAGATTCCAATTGTTTGTTCCAGGTGAGTTTTGAAAAATATCATGGTTTTGATAAGGTTTTGCTTTTGTGGTAAAAATTATCAATACATGACTGAAACAAGTGTGCAAAGATAAAAAAGAGATTTTATGAAAAAGTTAGAGTATTTCTGGAAATCATTGATAAATAATTTTTTTTATATTTTTATATTAAATGTCATATTTACACCTTTATTTCCAACATAGAAAGTTTTTCGATCAAATGAATAGTTTTTAAAATACACAAGTTTGTAACTGCCCGGATACTAAATGATCATAGCCTTAGTTCGAAGCGATAAACGAGTAGAAGTCGAATTTGGCTATCTGACGCCATCTTCAAATCGAAGATTGCGGCTTCGCCTGAACTTTAAAATGCTGTAGATGACTTAAAAACTCCACAATATGGGTAGTATCGGGTAAAGCACCAAACCAAGAGAAACCGAATTGCGCTACCAGACGTCATCTTGAAATCTAAGATGGTGGCTGTCCCTGTTCTTTAACATGCTGTGAATCACTTAAAATCGCATGAAACGCCCACAATATTATTATTGGGTTTAAGGAAAAAACCAGTAGGAGTTGAATCTCTCTTTCTGACTTCATTTTTCACTGAACTTCAAAATTCTGTAAATAACTGAAAATCGCACGAAAGCTAGATAATATTGGTATTGGGTGAATGGGCTAAACTATAATAACCAGACCGTGTTAGTTTTTGGCAACACTGCCGAACATTTTGTGTTGCCAGAATCGAACTTTTTTTTCTAAACTTTGTTTTCACTTGGTACTCCATTTTTTTTATTCATGTCATTTTGCACTTTTCGTGTTTGTTTATAGTTTTTGTTTTTTTTCTGCAATATTTGCTAATTATGACATTATATTATGTCTATCATGCTATCAAGTTGGGTATATATTCAGGAGGTGTTCCCGAATAACGAATTCCCGATTGAGCCATTTTGGCTATGTAGGCTATGCAACTATGCGGAACTCATGAAGTTTGTTTACCAACATACCACAGAAAAGCTGAGCAAAAAATAAACAAACTCATTGAGAGCCCCGCTCACTCCTCGTCTACTTACTGTGAAAGTCGGAGAACCTAGTGTATCTAAGAACCTTGCATGCTATTATGTTTAAATTGTATTGGTTCTATACTAGCGAAAACCAAGGGGGGTATATAGTAGATATACTGATCTACCGAATTTCCGAATCAGCCATGTTGGCTTTAAAAAATGGCTACCAAGGCTACGTTGCGTTTGTTTATCAACAAACCACTCAGTTTTTTTTAGATCTATCCTACGTGTCATTCGATTCAAGCTGAAATGCGGTTAAAATCATATAACGAGGGCCTTGTTTGTTTTACAGAGGTGAAGATCCCTGAAGCCCTTAACTCAGAGGATATTTACAAGTGTCGACATGTAAAAATCTACTTCGAGGATTCCGTCATCAGTTAGAGCAAGGAGAGTTTTTTCATCTCCCTTTCTTAGGGGTCGTGCTCGGTGCTTGCTGGAAGAATGTAGCATTCAACTCTGGACATATTTTCGAAGCTGTTCTCCAGAACGCGGGAGGTTCGGGCAGATAAAATGAACGAAAAAAAAAAACAAAATGCACACACGTTTACAATATTCAAATACAGATTTTTTCGCGATTCAATAACCGGGATATGGCCCTTCACGATGTGATACGAAAAATACGTCTGCCGAAGAGTGAACAGACTAAAACCAGCTGGGATCACAATGTTTTGTTTGAAGATGAAAAAGGGAAAATCGGGTAGCTGGAACCGCTGCTGACGAATTGAATATTGCCCGTCAAATAACTGCGATACTAATTGATACGAGGCTCTGAAGCAATATCATCGAACCGACTGGCTCGCTGGACTCTTCGAAATGGCACTTAATTCACATTAATCTACGATTCGGGATCAATCCATCAGGGAAACATTTGTTACAAATTAAAGAAAGATGATAACCTTTACCGTACACACGGGAGCGGAATTTATTTTCTTCGTTTTCAAGACTCCCCCGGAAGCGAGGCCACTTCCTTTAAAATTGAACAAAATTTTCTACATAAATAATTCGAGGAGTGAAAATTCAAAAATAAAATTATCTGCAAATACATTTTTTTATGTTTACTTAAAAACGCAACGAGCTTACCACTTGCTTTCACTCACCGCGCACTTCTCGCCTACTTACTGCAAAAGTCGGATAACCTAGTATTTAAAAGACCTTGGCAAAAATTATTAGGTAATTTTGTTTCTGTTAACCGTTCGATTAAGTCACATGTGTTTATACTTGAAAAAAGGCGTCTAAATATTAGAAATTTGCAAATTTTCTTAAGCAAAAATGTAAGTGTTTTTTTAAGAGAGCTTTGTGTAATTTTAAGCCATTTCTGAAAACCTCGTGTGCATGGCCGTAGGAACGGGGGGTGTTTTGGGAGTTAAACCCCCCCATGAGTCCAAAAAATGTCAAGAAAAATGTTCTTCTCTAAACTCAAAATTTTAAATTCCTAATAAAATCTCGAAAAACGACTAAAATTAATCAAGAGTAACAATCTCGACTCAGAACTAAGGCTAAAACATCGAAATCTTATCCCAGGTTCTCAATTCTTCTATAGATTTTTAAAAAAGTTCTCACTAGTTGATAGAAACTTAAAGGCTGTACTCGAAAAACATTATCAAAAGCTGTTTACAAAATAAGTTGTGCATGAATTTTGGGTACCGTCCATAGTCTTCAATATCGAATTTTCAATAAGGTAGCCTGAAAAATTTAAACTGCGTGATAACAATTTTGTATTTTGCGTCCAAAACAATTTTTTTAACTTGCTGATGTATTGCGATGAAAACAAACTGCTATTCGAGATTTTTCTTCTTGATTTTAATTGGGGAGTTTCTAAATTTGTCTGGATATTGCCCAGATTTTGGGTTGTTAACTTTTAAATCGAATGCCCGGATTTTGCAAGTTTTTAGATGAAATTTTCCAGACTTTCCCTGCCGGATAATTGCGGAAAAATATCTAGTGAGTTCAGGTTTGAATAATTTCCGATGTTCTGGTACCAATTTTTTTCATAAATCTAAATTTGTTGCTTGTGACCGGATTGTGGAATCTGAATCCAGTTGATAGTTCTTGATTTTCAGTTTGATTCATCATTGTGACAAAATCCTGATCCGAATCTCATCCAAAACTCGTAATTCCGGAATATTAAAAAATGTTTAAAATAACAAACGATTTTTGAAATTTGGATTCGAATTTTTTTTCTTAATTCTTATGACGAATTGAAACTTTAAAAAGTTCCAATAGTGATCCAGAAATAAAATAACAGAGTTTCAGCATTCGGAATTTTCAGTCGAATAAAAATTCGAAATTTGTATTAATGTTCAAAATGCAGAATTCAAATTCGGAATTAAAATTCAAAATTATTAAAACAAAACACGAAAAGGTTAAAAATCATTATTAAAAAATAAGATCTAAACTCATTTTCAAAATTGCGTTCCTTTAGAAATCTAAGTTTCAATTTTTCGCAGGATTTCAATAATGAAATAAATCATTGATGATATTCTATTGTTGATAAAATAATTTGTACTTCATTGTGGGTTCAGGGAATACATTTTATTAATTTGTTGTTTAACATTATTTATACTGTAGATACTTAAAAAAAAGTTTTTTATAATACAGCTTTCAAGATCCTTCATTAATTTTTTTAAAATTAAAGAAACATCTTATCATGTTAAGGACTTATTTTTGAAAGAAATTATTTAAAATGAATTAGTTTTAATATGAAAGAAATTAAACCCGAATAATAAGATACTTTTAGTATCGCTTTTTTTCACTATTCTTCATATACGCATTTTTCAAGCAAAAATGTTCTAGGAAAAATTTTGTCTCCGAAACCCCCCTTATGAGGTAGTTCTTCCTACGGCCCTGCTCGTGAGTAATAAGTTTAATTTTGTGCAATTTATTTCGAATATGAAGAAAATATCAGTTTTTCAAAGGATAGATTATTGCTTTTATTAAAAGCCAAAAATCGAAATTGAATAGCAAACTTGAGATTTATGACAAAATAATGAAAAATAATCATTATTAATTTTTTTGTATTTCAAACCAGATTGGTCATATTTGTTTGACGAAAATTTACCGTTAGCTTGTGGAAAAAAATGAAGGTTAAAGATAAAGCAAGATGAGGAAAATATGTTGAAATGTTGATTGTTCGTTCAATAAAACACTCCCTTTGCAAGAGAGAGTTTCCTTCGTTATCCGTCCTTCCATCGAAATCCCTTGAACAACAACAGCGCAATACATTTCAGCCAAGTGACCAATTTCCATTTTTAATATATTTCCAATTTACATTTATTATCTCCTCAACGTTTCGGAGGGAGGGTAGGAACGTGATTGAATTGCCTGATGAGCGCTACTTGCTTTCATCCGACTGAACTGATTCTATCCTCAACAAATGGCTACGGAGGGGGGCCTCCATAAGTCAGAAGATTTTTCATCTCTTGCTGACGGTTTAGATGACAGTGTTTATGGTTTGTGGATTCCCTTCTAAACCAATTGTTCGGAAATTACCAGGAGAGTGGGTGATCATTTTTTTCTTCATTGAACCGATTGGTGAAATTAAATGCCATATTCTCTCGTTGAAGTGAAATATCGATACTTTCATAAATACGAAGCATTCGATTGTTGTTTTCGGTAATGAAAAAATTAACAGTCAGAACAGGTTCATCGATTATTACAACCAGGTGCTTCCGTTTAATTTTTTTGTCTTCATAGTTAATTATACATTTGTTAAGCAACTTTCGGTGAGTTTATTCCACAAAAAAAACCTCTTTGAATCTTTAAAGACTTATCAACTTCAAGATTATCAAAACTGATTTTTAGCTATGCACATATTTTAGGAACTTCATTTCTCGAGGTTTACTTTCGGCCAACAAGAAGGTCCAACTGGTTGCCCGACAGGCAATAAGAAATTTTCCCAACCAAAAACCAATTCATCCGGAACGACAAGGAAAGAATGAAGCAAAATAACCAAAAAAAATCCCCAAACCAGTGGCCACCGATCAACAAAAACAATACACATTCTTCCCGGTACAGTCTTGCGTCGTGGTTCATGTTCAGTTCATATATCCTTACCAAAACTGCGGCAAAAGCGATTTATGTCTAGACACTACGGAATATAAATGAGCCTTTCGGTTATTACTTGCTTTGCTATGTCTTGGGCCCACTTCGGTTGATAAGAAACTGTGGGACGAGGAAGAGAGCATGGATTCAGGACTGTGGAGGGCTGGAAACATTCGGGATCTCCACCCACTTTGGACCCGAAACAGACTACCAAATCAAACAGAAAATAAAGCAAAAAAGGAAACAAAAACCATGAAGTTGTTACACGCCATGTGAGGAATTGTGGCTCGAGCGATTGCCTTTTGGCGTTCGAGGCTTGAGAAGGCTTCCGTTTTTCTGAGAAGGTTGAAGGCAAATCGGTGTGAGTCCTTGCCCAAAATCGGTCGTTTATTATGCTCCTTCTAGAAGACTTGGTTAATCAAAAGTATTTTCCAGAATATTACCATATGAATCATGTGAATTTGAGTTGTAAAACGGACATTGAAATTTGATGAGTTTGATGTAAAAATTCTCAGCTCAAATGTGAAAATTATCAATAATTTGAGATTCTTGAATATGATGTTAAGATCGCTTGAACGGTTTAATAGTATAAGATTGGTATAAGAAATAATGATTTTTTCATGGTTTGAACCCTTCTCAATTTTCCATGATAACAATCAATCTATTCCGTCCATTGATGAATCTACCCAATTAAATCTTCCACATGAAACCCTCATTGATTTCCATAATTAAGAACCGGTTGACACTCTCGCACTTGACAGGAGAATAATTGAATTACTACCGGCTCGTCAGGCCTCGGTCTTCCGAAGGGGCATAAAATCAACGATATTCAATGGCCGGAGACTGAAGCTCTATGGCCGTCGTCATCATTTCGTTCAATGATGGTTGCACAATACGATGATGCATAGCGTTCGACAGGCGTGAAGCTTCAGAAAGATGACTAATATCTCTCGACTGGACCCAGTAATGGTGGCATGACAGTCTAACTTCCCTCCATCCTCGCGACCAATTTCTAGCTGTAGAAGGTAGTCGATGCATGTGTGCAGATTTTCTCGGGAAACCTTTCGAATTCCCTGACATCGAGGGTCAATTTAGCATAACTACACATGTTAAGGTAATATGTAGAGCTTGTTGGTTTGGATGCTAACTAGGGTTCATAAGTAGAAACTGAACCAAGCAACCAGACAACTATCAGATGCACCCAACACTCGAAATGCTGGCAAAATTTGTAAATATATCACGATGTGTAGTGAATAGACTGAGTCGATTTGGGATCATTATGTAATTTTTAAAACCAGGGGTCTTAAACGCTTCGTTTTGATTCAAACTCATCAAAAACCTTTTGGAAATTTTTTTAAGCAACAAGTTCACATGAGTGAATTTACACTTTTAGGTTTGTATGGGAAAATTGATTATGTTCTCGCAGGGAGTGATTGTTCAGGTCTGGAACTTTAATCGATTTCGGATGATCGTAGAAAAACGTTTTATTATACTGTGCTATTAAAGAGTTTATTTGATACTGATTTGATTACATATTTGGGCTGGCCTTTTATACCCATTTCGTCCAAACTCTATTGCCTAGAAGTTCTGGGTCTCTGTTTCGATCCTTTCGTCCAGACTCTTTCGGCCTAGAAAGTTTGGGTCTCCTTTCCCATTATCTACCCTTTGTGATTTTCAGGGTTTTGATGAGCTACCCTTTCTACCTAGCTACATCTCGATGCTTCGCGACGCTTACTTTCCCGCTTAAGAAAGTGAGTGGAGCTGAGATACTACTTTTCCCGTTTATTTGGCATCCCGGATTTCCCTAAGGGGTGAGTACGTTCTCTCTTCTAAGTCTATCTTGATTGTATGAACGTGCCCCAAATGACGAAAAGTAAACAAACCACAGCAATTATCGGTAAGTATAAAACATTTTTGCTTAGCTTAATTTGGACTATAATTATGCTTTGTCCTCTAAATTTTAGGTTTAACATAGGCACTTATCGCTAGGGTGGCCCTCTGAGTCCTAGCAAAGAGAAATTTTTAATGGAAGGTAAGTTTTCATGCGATATGTTGGTGATTTGGATGATGTACTTCGGCCTCCCCAGGATGAAGTATGCTGCTGGAGCGGCACGTATGCTTGTGCC
Organism: Uranotaenia lowii; assembly: GCF_029784155.1. Lineage (NCBI taxonomy): Eukaryota > Metazoa > Arthropoda > Insecta > Diptera > Culicidae > Uranotaenia > Uranotaenia lowii. The sequence continues at coordinate 172,996,815 of NC_073692.1, read as the reverse complement.
CCGGCACTGGGTTGAGGCCGTAACAGATTATTTCGAAACACCGGACCTTCCTAGAGCTTTGAGTAAACTTAGAAACTCGTTTAATAAAAAAAATACGAATAAATTTCAGTTCTTTGCAATATTTTATGTTATTTCAAAAGTTATGTTATACTAGTTGATCCCGTACGAACTTCGTTCCGCATGCAATTTAAAAAATGTGATAAAATAAGATGAAGTTTTTCAAACAAAGTAAAATTGTCCATACACTGAATAGAAAAACCTTTTCAGTAAGAGTGTCCTTAGTAAAAAGTTGTTGTTGAATTTTATCAGCGTTTTTGAGCGAGTTGTACGAATTAAAAACGTTTTTCAACAATTGTCTAGACTTTTCGAGCTACTCAAGCATTCGCCCTCTTTAGTGGACACTAAAATATATTGAAAGGTTTGGAAACCAGCCCCATTAACAACGTATCTGTTTTTTTTTCTAATCCCCGTTCTGAAATTCGAACATTTACCCGTACAATTTACACAAAAAATGTCGCGAAAACTGTTGCAAGTTCATGAGATTGCCTAAAATTGAATACCCAATATTCCCAATAAATAATTGTGCACAAATTTTTCTCATCGATCCTATGCATTAACTTTTAACTCAAAGTTCCACAATACGGATTGATTTTTACCTCGAAAAACCCTCGTGTGCTTATTTTCACATCCATATAATTGCCCGTTTTTAAAACCCTGATGTGTAATTTTGAACCCCATTCCGATGCATAATAACGTCACTATCTAAAGACATAAACAGTTAAAATGGACGACTTTTTTTGCAGGCCTTTTATACAAAATTTGATACCTGAAATCGAATGCCCGTCCCTTAAACTTTCCGTGTGGTAATTTACATCTGAATCCAATTTATAATAACGCCATTATAGCAAAAACTGTGAACTGGTAATATAGACGACCCCTTTTGCCGACCCCTGCCCCGAAATATAATTGGAATGAATTGCTCGTCCCTAAAACTTCCGTATGCCACTTTTCATCTTAATCCGGTGTATACGGTGTATCCGGTGTAACGTCAATATCGAAAAAAAAATAGTTAACAGGAAATATGGACGACCCCTTTGGTCGACCTCTTTTAGAAAATTTAATGCCTATCTGAAATCGACCAGCCCTGTCTTTTAAAAGCCACATGCGTGAAATTTTATTGCAACTCAATGTATAATAATGTCAGAATCGCAAAAACAGTGAACGGGTAATGTGGACGACCCTTTTTACCAACCCTTTCCACCAAATTTGATACCTGAAATAGATTATCCGCCCTTGAAAACTTCCGTGTACCAGTTTTCATCTTAATCTTTAGTCGACCCCTGCCTCAAAATTGGATGATTAGAATCGAAAGCCCGTCTCTTTAAACTACCGTGTGCCAATTTTCATCCCAATTCACGTCAATATCGTATAAAACAGTGCACAATTTATTTGGACGGCTCCTTTTGACACCCCCTTAGAAAAAATCTGATACCTGAAATCCATTGAGTATTCCTCAAAACACGCAAATTTTATCTTCAGGTATCAGAATGGGGGTAGCTTAATAGCGGCACGTTATCCAAACATATGGGAAAATTGTGCCTAGCAAACAAACAAACGGAAATTACTTTTTATGTATATAGATGTATGCCAAACGAACACTATGCCAAACGGCATTATGCCAAATGACTTTATGACAAACGGCGTTCGACCCTAGGGATGACCGCTGAACCAGTTTGAACCATGATTTTAACAAAGATTGCGCGGGTCCTCCAGTCCCATTTTGAGCATGAATTCTTCCAGGCTCTTGCTCAAAATGTCCAATTGGAATGAGTAATCAAAAACAGTCCTGGATGCTCGTCAACGTCCTTCAGCCTCATTTTGAGTAACATTTTCTTGTTGATGAGCTGAATCCAGATGCAAAAGTACAGGTTCTTGATTTTTAGGATTTACTCACGTTCAAACTTTTCTTTGAATAAAATTTACTTTATAATAATTGACATTAATTTTAAAATAATATTGAAAAATTTCAATAAAAAACAGCTATCAAAAATGTGTGCTAAGAAATGTTTGTTGGAAGTCGATGATTTGGAGGAAGTTCTTCAGTCATTTTGGTTTGAATATACGAACCTCAAAAAATATAAATAACAGTACTTTAATCATCAATATTTCCTTAACAAACATTCTAGATCTCGTTAAAAAATTTTAATCTACTGCATAGAATCTTAAGTTCTTGCATTGGAGATGATAAAGCATTTAATGATAGATTTTCTATTCTCTTCTTGTCTCAATCTATGCTGACCTGCACCAATTAAGACCTTAAGCAATTATATTAATGATATTTTCTTCATAAAGGGTGATACGGTCAAAATTTGGTCAATATCAACTTGACGTATTTCTTTCAATTTTGCATTTTAAAAAGCTGAAAACCCCTCATTTTGAAAGTTTGTGTGTGTAGAATGTTGCTCCTATTTTGATTTTGGAATTCACTCTTCAGTTGTCAAAATGCCGTCCAAGGAAGAAGAGCAGCGTATCAAAATTTTGCTCGCGGATCGCGAAAATCCAAGCTACTCGCACGCAAAGCTGGCAAAATCGCTAAAAGTTGCCAAATCAACCGTTACAAATGTAGTTAAAGTGTTTGGGGAACGTTTGTCGACAGCCAGGAAGTCTGGATCGGGGGGAAATCGAAAACCGGAAGCCGCTGAGACGACAAAGAGAGTTGCCGGTAGTTTCGAGCGAAACCCTAACTTCTCTCTCCGAGATGCCGCAAATAAGCTGGGTGTATCGTCTACAACCGTGTATCGAGCCAAAAAACGAGCCGGACTATCGACTTACGAGAAGGTTGTGACCCCAAATCGCGATGATAAATGAAATACGACGGCCAAAGCGCGATCCTGGAGGCTGTACACGACGATGCTGACGAAGTTTGACTGCGTGGTAATGGACGACGAAACCTATGTCAAAGCCGACTACAAGCAGCTCCCGGGACAGGAGTTTTATACGACAAAAGGAAGGGGAAAGGTAGCAGATATTTTCAAGCAAATGAAACTTTCAAAGTTCGCGAAGAAATATCTGGTTTGGCAAGCCATCTGTACCTGTGGCTTGAAAAGCAGCATTTTCATAGCTTCCGGGATTGTCAACCAAGAAATTTACGTGAAAGAGTGTTTGAATAAACGTCTGCTGCCTTTCCTGAAGAAACACGGTTGTTCCGTACTGTTTTGGCCGGATTTGGCATCTTGCCATTACGGCTAAAAGGCCATGGAGTGGTACGCCGCCAACAACGTGCAGGTGGTTCCCAAGGACAAGAACCCTCCCAACACGCCAGAGCTCCGCCCAATTGAGAAATACTGGGCTATTGTCAAGCGAAACCTAAAGAAGACCAAAAACAACATGTTTGGAAATGAATTTTGAGACTTTTTCTAACACTTGACCTTTTGGATCTTGTTGACCAATTCTGAATGAGAACATTCGACATTAAATCTAGTGAATTTGGTTCAAATTACTTAAATACAGTACAAAAACAAAAATCATCAGCTTAGCTGTGTAACGATTGGCAAATCACCCTGATTAATTGTCTATCGTGGGATGATTTATTTTGAAATTGATCTTTCTATGGACTTTCTATGAAAGTTAGGTTACACAAAATTTCAGAAAAATAAAATTATTCACTGCCCATTAGAGTGCCCAAAATGACCCGACATTTGAGAAAGTTATGCGCTGCATGCTATAATATTGATTCTCGGCCTAGTACAAGGTTCCATGTCAAATTTGGACCAGATCGGACCACGAGAAGGAGTCGTTCAACGAGCCTGAAGTTTGTATGGGATTTTGAGACATTTTGTTCGAGGGGAACATGAAAAACCAGTTTTTTATGAATAACTGTGGTCCTCTTTGGCCGATTTAATTTTAGTTTTCTTAAAGCCTAAACTATGACACATATGCCATCAGAAAACTGCATTTCGTTTAAAGTTAACATAAAAAAGTTATAAGGCTTCAAAAATGGGCTTAAATTTTTAAGAATGATATTCACCACTGTCAATGAGGCGTCAAAATGTTCGACCACCCCGACCGGAACACTCAATTTGAAATGCATGCCATTTCGTCAAATCATGACCGAATCAGATTGATTTTGTTGCGTAAGATTGTAAAATCTCAGATTATTCAAATATTTGGTTGTGGATAATATTTACGTGACAATTCGGGGAGAAGTCCAGGCGAAACTTCAGGGCAGAATTAAGTTACTTGATCCCCATTTCTAGTTTTCATCATATTTTCAAGAGAAAATTACCACCCAAAACCCCGTTTTCGCTGAAAAATTCTCATGAGGTAAGTGTGATGATTATAAACAATTTTGCTAAACGAAAAACTTCATTGTTTAGGATAAATTTTTAACCGTTTTTCTTGAATTGCATAACCACAGGGACTAAGGAACATTACTTTCAGTATAACTTTTCCGGTCGTAGTGCATGCCACACTTTACAATTTTGTTCCTTAATTTGCAAACATCTTAGACTGACTAAAAGCTACATTACTTTAGAATTCTTTTTCAAATTGTTTCACATATAACTGAATTAACTCAACTTATACGAAAAGTAAATATTGTACATATTTGTACGCCTTTATGCGAGGTTTATGTTTCATTTCTTCTACCAAACGTAGGATTTTTTTTAATTCAATCCAGACTGATTGCATCAATCAGACAGAACCACCAGATCGAAAAACACATAGACTAAGATGGACATGGATTCTTCTAGCGATAGCATTTTTTTGAATCAAGAATGAAGGTTTAATCGTTTTATTGGCTGTTGATTGAAAAAAAGTGTTTTATTCAGGTTAGAGTGAATTGGGTTGTTGTTTGGACTTACTGATTTGATCAATTTATTAAAGTTTAAATAAATCGATAAATCTGCTACCGAGCATGCTTCGAAAATTACAAAATATCAGTTATTTGTGAAACAATTGTAACAAGAATTCTAAAGAAATGTAGCCTTGAGTCAGTCTAAAATGTTTCCAAATTAAGGAAAAAATGGATGAAGTGTGACATGCATTACAACCGAAAAAGTACTGAAAGTCATGTTCCATAGCCCCTGTTGTTATGCAATTTAACAATGAAGTTTTTTGCTTAGCAAAATCATTTATAATCATCACACTTAGTTTATGCGCATTTTACAGTGAAATCGAGGTTCTGTAGTATAATTTTCACTTGAAAATATGATGAAAACAAGCAATGGGGATCAAATAACTTAATTCTCGCCTAAAGTTTCGCCTGGATTTCTCCCCGAATTGTCACGTGAATATTATCCACAACCAAATATTTGAAAAATCTGAGATTTTACAATCTAACGCAAGAAAATCAATCTAAATCGGTCATGATTTGACGAAATGGCATGCAAAGGGCATTTCAAATTGAGTGTTTTGGTCGAGGTTGTCGAACATTTTGAAGCCTCATTAACAGTGGTGAATATCATCCTTAACCTTCCAAAGCTGTTCGTAAAAAAATCGTCTCGGGGAAATTTGACTTGTATTTTGTTATTATTCCCGTGGCTGCAAATGTTGACTGATTTTGACGATAATAGATTCATTATATAGGTAATTTATTTTTGTTTCTTCATATTCTAAAGCGAAGTTAATTTGTTCTGCCAGATTGTCTATAGTTGGTTTCGAATGAAAAAAGTTCCAAAAAACAATTTTATTTTTTAATTTTTTTATTATTTCTGACAGCTTTGCAGTATTTGAGAGCTACTCTGATTTTTTTTTTGATTGTTCAGAATACATCTATCCGTCGATGTTTTAAAATGTGGGGGTTGAATGTACATTTTGACTTCCATCTCGCATTTTTCTGTAGAAAAAAAAACTTACTTAAAACAAAGATATCCAATTTTGTTTTTGCTTCGCTGTATCTCATTTCTCAATAACCCGTTTATCTAAACTCAAGTTTCAGTTTTTTTTCTTAATTTTATTATCATTTTCATAGAACATACTTGGTCTCTCAAAAATCTCAGTTCTTCAGTGTATTGGAATGATGATTGAGATGCTTTGAATCTGCACTTCGGGTCATATTGAACCGAACTGCTTTGGAGGGTTAAAAATGACAGCCCATTTTTGAAGCCTAATAACTTTTATATGTTAACTTGAATCTAAAGGCAGTTTTCGGATGAAATATTTGTCATAGTTTAGGCTTTAAGAAAATTCATTTTCAAAAGAAATCGGCCGAAGGGGACCGGAGTTATTGATAAAAAAACTGGTTTTTCATGTTCCTTTCGAACAAAATGTCTCAAAATCCCTTACAAACTTCAGGATCGTTGAGCGACCCTTTCCCGTGGTCCGATCTGGCCCAAAATTGGCATGGAATCTTGTATTAGGCCTTGAATCAATATTAGTATGCAGCGCATAACATTTCACAGGTTTTAAATTTCTCATACAAATTTGGGGCGCTCTACTGTTCATGCTGATTTGAATATACACATATGTATGTACATATGTATGTTGGTTATCCACCATGGGTGCACGGATTCACCGCAGTTTATGCCTAAGTATGTGCTCACATGCATTCTTAGATTTTTAAGTTCAACAAATCTTCAATGCAGCGCACATCATACCCTGACACCATGGCTTAGTCTGAGCATTTATGGTGTGAATGTATTGTGTTGATGTTTTTAAGGTATGTATAAAATGGAAGAACGAGTCAATCTTCTAAGCCAGCGGGCATGAGATCAAATCCCGGTCATGGCATGCATACTACACTTTCTGTGGGTAGGTGGTTTTAGCATTTGTAAGATGCTAGCCATCATGTTCTCGAAAGATGTACGCTAAGATTAAAGAAAAGAGAAATCTCTTCGAGGAAACATTAAGTTTCATTGAGATCCTGTTTATGTTTGTGTTTGTGTTTAATCAGGTGGGCTATTTTACTTACAGGTATTCCGGCATCCGTGTAGGTAATATACACGCCAGCTGGCAGTTGATTGAACATTTTTATTACACACATCTTACCTGTCGTCCACTCAGAAGATACGAACCCTAAAGTTTTCTTGCCGATACCGGGAATCAAACCCAGTACGCCTGGCATACCAAAACCAGACGCGCGCCAGCCTATCCGCTGGTGCACGCATCGGCGCTATGGATACAGTAGTTATATGAACTACAAATACTCTTTTTTATCTGAAAGACTATACTTACAATTACAAATAAATATTATTCAATCAATATTAAATTAATTGTCTTATACATTTATTGTTATCGAATCACAAAAAAAGTTTTATCAAAACTTTCAAGGCTTTTTTAAAACACACGATAAATGAAGCATTTCCTATGTTGCAATAAAACCGTTTTAACAATTGGATGCCATAGAAAAGTCTTCATAAAACAATAACTAACCTTAAAAAAGCCAGTTCGGTGAAACTATGATACTTGGGATATCAAGTTAAAGGGTAGAACATTATTACTGCCAAGAGAAACAAAGTTACTCATAAGAACAATGAATGATAAATAATGCTAGCAGCTAGCTATGTCACAAAGTTGACCATAAGCGATTAATTCTACTTCTGTTTTAACACGAAATACGAATTTCTAAAGAATAATATTTGAATCTATAATCACTTGTCGCGTTTTTATATTTAATAATAATAATAATAATAATAATAATATTTATTAATGACCCTTTAACTTTATAAGTCATTCAGGTCAGTATTAAATAATAATTTGAGTAAAAAGTCAGTTAAATTACAAACACTTAAAGGGGTCAACAATGGCAAACCGAACTGTTGACCACCCGGAGTTTTGAGTGCTCGCGCGTATGTCCTATGGTTGACCAAGTAATGAATTAATTGAGTGTTCTGTTGACTGATGATGATGTGATGCTGTGTAGTGTGTATGGGGTTGAATCGAGTCGATGTTTGGTGTGGCAAACGATGTGTTTGTGTTCTGCTGACGGTGCCAAGATGTACTCATTCGGGTTATTTGCAAGGGAAATTAACCGGCAGCAGCCCCTTACTTCGAATGTGCCGGGGGCACGTCATCCCAGAGTCAAGAGAGTCAAACAGCTTTGCAAATGACTCACTGGATGTTTGTTGCTGATCTTCCGATCCAACGACAGGTTGTGGGAATTCACTTGGAAAGGAAAAAAATCGAAACGGGTCAATTAATGTGTCAACCGCTGAAAATGAGTAAGAAAAATATCTTTAATTCTATCTTTTGATATCGTTAACCAAAAAACCACAGCTGTAACATGATTTTGAAACAAACTTCGTGTTTCCCAATCAATAACACTCCCGAGTAATAAAGCGCTCTCTAGACGACGACATCGGGATAAACATAAAAATGTCGTTGATCGTTTTTCTTACCCGAGACTCTGTTTCTCAAGGCAACATGTTACATGCTTTTTTCCCTCTTCTCTGCTTCCTCGATATGTATGCAAGAAACCACCAAACGCGACAACAGATTATATGGCCAACATCAGACCTACAATGTTTGCTCTAGGAATTGATTCTTTCCTGCGACCGACGACGACAACGACGAAGACGATTCAATGCAGGAAAGGTTATCAATAAATTGTCACCGACTTTCAATAAAAGCAGACACTCGAATATCAATATATTTTCTCATCGATGCTTTCTCGGAACAATCGCTGATGTGGCCATCACTTTAATTCCTGGATGAACCGAGGAGAATGTTAAAGATTGCTTGCCTGAATGGTCTGTTCTGTTTGAGGAATTTTGGTTTCGTTCATCACGAAACAGATATGGGAGGAAATGCGATATTGTGGTCGTTACAGAATGCTGGTTGGTAGTAAAGTTTTATGATTAGGTACCACACCTAGAAATGAACTAGTAAAGAATTTCAAATAACAGAACATAGGATTTTGTAATTTTTTCTAACATTTGAGTCTTCTCTCTTAAATTTGAACCTCAAACTATCCGGTTCTTAATATGAACATAGCCAAATAAGCGATAATGAACCAATGGTTGTTTCATTCGAAAACTTTCCATTAGGAAGACCGTTTGTGGAGTCCACGTTTTGAGGGCCACCTCAGCAGACCTCCATCTGAATCCGGACCGAAGGTGGGCGTAATTAAAGCTAATGAAGTGCGCGTTTAACTATTAGCAGAGTGCTAATGAGCTTTGAAGATTTCTGGCCTATGTTTTAGTTTCAATGCAAAGGTGGAACACGCTGTGAAAAAATTGTTTAATTTGGAAAGAGTATAATCAAATAAGAATGTAAAATTTAGATTGGCTACGGGATTAAACTCAGGTTTTTGAACATGTTGCTCTGTGAGACAATTTTTCTAATTTCATCATTCAATTTTCTTGACTTTCTGGATAACATCGAGGAATCATAGTTGTTTTAGTTATAGTTTTGTCAACCTTATAACGAGTGTATTCGAAAAAAAAACACTTTGTTTTATGAATAACTTCTGAATTTATGAATGGAAATCAATGAAATTTTCAGAGAAGCTACCTAGTAATGTGATGTTCACATGCGCAAATTTTGTGACGTCCTATCCAATGGTTTTTGAGTTAGCTTCCAATATAGAAGTTCATCGACTCTAATTTGGGCGCCACGTGCGCCATCTATAATGCTTACTATGGATCACCCATTTTTCCAATTAAGGTTTTTTTTATTACTTTTTTTTTGTTTTCTGAAGCTTGACTTTCAAAACTACTCAAAACTTTTAATTTGATCGAAATTATGACAAATTCAGCAGATTATGCTCCTTCGACACAAAAATAATATATTTGACATTTAATCACTCCACCTCTGATTTTGAGTGATTGCACTAAATATTCCAGAACCAACTAGAATTATTTTTATTAACTTTGTAGGATCTATGGAAGTATTATTCAGGGGAAAAAGTCCCATATGGAGGCAACCTTCTTTGTATGTATATTATGCAATTAATTGTGTCAATAGTTATGAAACACTAACTGTTTTGCAGTTTTCACAGATCGTGAGCCACCTCGAGTGCTAGACATCAAATTTTTCACTTCCTCTCATTGTTCATCTCTGGAACATTAAAGCGAGGCTTGTCAACGAAAAGTTTTTGGCTGGAAACCTGCCAGGTGCCCGCAAAAGTGTTCATTTTGCTGTCCTTCACGTCTTTATTCAAAATATCTCCCCGCTTGCGGTTCGAATTTTTTGCGCACGGTTTGAACACCGTATCTGGTTTTTTCACCGCGGAAGGCTCTTTTTTCTTACAAAAATGTTTATTAAAAGAATTTATTTTGTCACTTTCCCAATCTAAATTTTTTATTTGCGCTTGATAAAACCTTTTATATTCCCTACCTTCATGAGTAGTGAAAATTAGAATGAATTAGTACACTTTAAGATCCTCTTGGACTTCTTAAACGATGTACCATATAAATTTTTTGTACAATAGTTGATTTCCAGCTGTTTTTGAGTCTCCCACTGGGACTTTTCTGCCGCAAAAATTTATTCGATGACTTTCTGTATTAGACGATATCTCAAAAACCTCTTGACAGAACGTCACAAAAATTTGCACATGTAAACATTACATTACAAGGTAGCTTCACTGATGATTTTTCTTTGTTATTTTATCACATTCAAAAATAAGTTCTGGAAACTTTTAAAGGGTAAGCCAAATTAGTGTGATGAAGCTCGAGGCAATAAGAATGCGACGGAAGGTCTTCAATAAAAAAAAATATTATTACCACTATTCATTTAAATCAGAAAGTCCCTTAAGGGGGGGGGGGGGGTAGGGTCTAACACTTTCAAAAAATCGATTTTTTTATTTTTTTATTTTCTTATTGTAAAACATTTCAAGAATGTTGTGTCAAATTTTCAAGTCAATTGAAGCAAAACTGTAGAAGTTATAGGCCTTTATCTCCTCCTATCTTATACTGCAAGAAAGCAAGAGCAGAAACTTCAAACGCGTTTTTCTCGAAAGCACATTTTTAAAGTCCGTGGACATCGTCATTTGAAAACTACTTATCCGATTCTTTTCAAATTCGGAACATATTTTCTACATATAAAATACCAGACCCCAACGTTTTTCTTTTTTGGTTTTTTTTTTACTTTGGGGAGATTTTAGAGGTGAAAAATGGCGGATTTTTAGTGAAAAATCGTAGTTTTTACTTCAAACAGCCACAAAAATTTCATAAAAATCTTTTTAAGTTAAATAAAAACGTTGGGGTCCAGAAAAACATCTATTAAAAATATTTTGCTCTGATTTTTTGACTTCAGACGATTCTGTGCTAAGATACAGTGTCCACCGCAAATCCTGTTTTCTAAAAGGCATCCGCGAAAATGCTCCGTCACCGGCTCATTTTTGAATATTTTTCTACGAAAAAAAATTACTTAATGTTCTTTTAACAATGCTTTGTATAATGCAAAAAATTTGAATACATTTGTTTGAACGATAGCTCTAGAAAAAAATCGTGAAAATGGTGTTTTTTTATACCCGTTAGACCCTACCCCCCCCCCCCCCCCCCTTAAGAAATGAACCAGTGCAAACTAAAAATGGATATGACACATTCCAGCGTGACGTCACAACGTTTGCAAAAAAATTTTTACTCCTAAATTCAGAATTTAACTCGTTACAATTTTAAATCAAAAGTATTTTTATTGCACAAATTAGTTATCAAAATATAAGCAAAAGAAATCGTGACGTCACAACGCGCCTCTTTTTCCACTGTTCTGTTTTTTTTTTTTTTGCTAAACCGCATTTTTCTACTCTTCTATTCGATCAAATTTTATGAAAATTTCAGAAAAGTATTGTTTCTGAATCTTTTTTATATTTAATTGCAAAGGAAAGGAAAAATAAATGATAATTTCAAAATCCTGCGATCTATTAAAAGTTAGATTATGGACACAAGAGTGCCTAAATCAGCCGACTTATGAAAAGCTAAAATAGATTCCAGCCCAGCACAATGTCCAGTGCTGAATTTGGGGGATCGGACCACGGAAATAGATGGCGCAATGAGCCTAACATTTTTATGGAATTATGAGAAATTTTTCTTGAAAAAACATGAACAGCCAGTTTTGCACCAATTTCTGAAGTCCCTATCGGGTGATTTGTTTTCATTACTGTCATCCATAAAGCTATTGTTATGGCAAACAGTTTATCCCAAGGTCCCATTTTGATAAGGGTTATGATAAAAAAAACATATTAAGATTCAAAAATAAGCTTCTGATGGGTCAATCACAAAAAAATATATGAATGATCGTTAATCGACGCTTATATACCTGTTTTGAAGCTTAATATCTAACTGTTTTATCATAACTCTAATCGAAATGCGTTCCTAAGATGAAATATTGTTATAACTTAAGCCTTAAAACACTGAAATTCAAAGAAAAATCGATTTATAAGGACCAAAACTATTGGTGAAAAACAGTTTAAAAGGTTTTTTTTTGTTCATCCCTAACAAAATTCACGTAACTCTATACAAACTTAAGATTCGTTGCACCACTCCTTTCCGTAGTATAATCTTGCCCTAATTTTGCAGGGAACCCTGTGCTAGTACCTTCATATGTTAAATTTGGTAATCAGTTAAACTTATAAGTCTTTTCGTGGGATTTAATATGAATACGCGGTTTGATTTGGATTTTCTAGCAACATTCTTTGAGGTGGAAGTTTCATCAAAGGACACTTTGAAAAAAAAAAAAATTTTCCTTTAAAGTCTTATGAATTTGTACGAAAGAAAATGTTTATTTATAAAATTTACCATGTTCAAAGATTTTTTCAATCTCATTGCATTTATTCCATAGATACTTAGTAATTTTTGAACACAATATTAGCAAGTAGTAGAAGCTATTTGTTTCTTGTATTATTGTAAAAAATCGATGAGGATTTCATGTTTATGATTGTTTGTTTATTCTCAAATCAAGTGTTCAACAAGCGCAAATTTATATTTTTTTATTTAAGACGATTTAAAATAATCGAGTTTCTGCGAAAAAAATTCTTTATTTCGTTAAAAACTTGATAGTTATATTTGATTGAAGCGCATTGTTATGTCAAACTTGTTTTGAAGAAATACTATAATAGTGTTGAAGTAAAAAGTCATAGACTTTTCCGAAAAAAAGGAAATCAATTTTCGTTACGTCACAACGCATTCTTTACCCGGGTGCAACTCACAACCTTCTGAACCAATTTTCATTCTGAAAAATGCATTTATTTTCTCTCAAAAAGTTTGAAGATATCCCCAATTTTCGACAATATTTAACGTTTAGAGGAATCATGAACTGAAAAATAGTAGAATTTTTGTGACGTCACAACGCTCAAAAATTGCTACCTTTATTACCTATTCTAGAGCGTGAAGTTTCTGTGATTATTTTTAATCTAATATCATGCATTAAAGATGGCTTTTTTACAATCATTTTGCAATAATATTTTTTATGTAGATATTGCTAGTTTTTTAACAAAGTTATGCTTCAAATAAAGAATAATTATTAAAATCAGTTTATTTTCGTACTAAAATTTTAAATTTTAACGTCAACTCCGTCAATTCCGAAAAAAAGGTAATTGAAATTCTTTTGATGGAAAATCAAGCTCAAGAAATAAAATTTCTAATGCTGGACAAAATATTTATAAATAATGAAAAACGAAAATCGGTTCTCCATTTGAGGGGCGCTTGGAATGGGTCATATAAAAAATTTAAAATAAAAACAGCTAGTCATAACTTTTTTTTATTATACAGCCATTCCAAGCAAAATTATCCCATGTGAAAAAAAGTGCAAACGAGAAAAACGCGATTGAGCTTTATTTCCACATTTTTCTCTCAAATTAAAAATTAACCGACAGTTTTTTTGGTTGTAAACAGTTTTGCAATGTATTCTGCAGAAAAAAAAAACATTTTCTACAACAAATGAAAAATTAGAGCAAAAATTCTTTGTTTGACATTTTCGCGTAGAGTCAGAATGCATATCGATGCTAACTCTAAGAAAAACTGTCACACGATTACAATTTTTCAATCGTTTTAAAAGCAAATACAACTTTTATTTGATTCAAAAATTCAAGTTGAACCCTGATTTGAGAAAAACGTTATTCTGTATTCATAAAAATGTATAGTTGAGTATCAATCTTGTCAGTAGTGCCGACCGAAAAGTGGTGGTGAAGATTTATCTTGTAAGTCACTCGAGAGTAACATTCGTGCGTAGAAACATCGACATAGAGTAAGGTTGCATAAATATTTACGGCATATATCCGAGCCAGACAAATCCGGACAATTTTATTCAAAAACCTGGAAAAATCCGGGAATTTGATTTCAAAATTGTCAACCGAAAACCCGGGCAATATCCGAGCTAATTTGGTTAAACCCCTAGAACTTTGTTGAGTAGTAACTCAAGAAAATCGAGAAAAAAATTCAAATAATTTTTTTATTTTATCAAGACTCACCAGCAGATTTTAAATCGTACTACACTATCTCGAAAAATTTAGTTTTGAGGGCAAATAAAGTGAATAAATCCTGGCAAAAATCGGTCTTTTTTAATGAAATACGAGCAACCGAGCAGGACCGACCGGATTATCCCAAATTTTGTGTTTCCCAATATTTGGGCAAACCCGAATTATTAAACCGAGCAATATGGCAACCACCTTAACATAAATTCAATACCTTGATGAAAATTTCGTATGAGGTTCAGCACAAAGTATATTTATTTGTGTTTTTTTTTTCAAATGTAAACACTGACAAAGACCGTTTTTGAGAAAAAAAATGTGAAAATGACCAAAAATTCACGTGGGACACTTTTGCTTGGAACGGCAGTATAGTCGATTTGACATATTTATTATAATATCATATAATATAATATCATTCGCGACTCTAAGTCATAAGCTTAAACTATACTTGAATTCAATTATTTGAATAATTGGTGAAGTGCATTAAGTTTTCAGGCGAAATAGTAAGTGATTGAAAGTTATCGGTTGCAATCTGATATATTTTTACCTTCTATTCACAGTTCAATTCATCTCATAAATAACATTTTTATGATGCTTCGTGTAAACAAATGGTATTCATGCTGCATATGATGAAAAAAGCATAGTTTTCAAGATCCATATTGACCGCTTGTGTCCAGTTTGATTACTTTATATATTGATATTCAACATGAAAAATAATGAAAAGATTGTTTTCGTGTGTTTTACCTGACTGAGAATATTCAACAATTTTTTTTTTCACTGTAGTTATTAGTATTTCGGTTTTAATGTTTCTGGAACTTGAAATCCATATATCCTACATAAAACTAAAACCCCTTTTTTATAGGGTGTCCCATAATGTCTCAGCACGATTTAAAATGAATAGTATTCACACAACCTTGGAAAAAATTTAAAAAATTTACCAGTGATTGAATTTTGCTGAGCATGAATTGATCAACCTTCTCTCGCTCACTGCTTTACTCGGAAGCAAAGGTTGCTTTGAGGCAGCGAAAACGACAAAACCGATGATGCATACGCTCTCAATATGGCCCGCCTTCAAGAATTCTTGCTTAAGCAGTATACATTCGAGGCAGCGAATCCAAAAAACCAAACGAATGGCTCTCACTCATCTCCTTTTACAACCTAGAGGGAACCGAATTCAAAAGGCAGAGCAAACCCGAGTCTCCTCGTTTGTGCCTGGATCGAATGCGTGAGGTTTTTCTGCTATTGCTATTATTGCACAGCAACCGCACGCAGGCAGCTAGTTTTTTCGTTTCTTTTTCCTCCCCCCTCTTTGCACTATACGTTGCGGGCCGTGCAATGCAATAAGTTCGGTTGTTTTTGTTGTTGCCTCAACCTTTGCGGCGAGGTTGAAGATGTTCTCCTCAACGACAGCTATCGGCTGGAGTTATTCGAGTTATTCAAATTCAACAACGTAAATGAGTATGTGTGCCTCGTCTTCTTCATGCATCATGTAGCAACCGAACGTTGAGAGAGTTCGTTCGGGGCAGCAAACGGATAGTGTCTCTCAGAGCAGATCCTCCTCATGGGGGGAGGTTTGAATGAATGTATATGTATCGTCTCCTGTATAGCTATGCGAGGCCTCAAAGTGTGTATTTTGAATGCCTCTGATGAGAAAATTGGTGAGGATTTCAATCACTGAAATTTACACTGTTATATTCACTGTAGTCTACTTTTACAGTAACTCAATAAAAAATAAGGTTCCAATCAATCGTAGGTCGGTGATCAAATTGTTGATCGAAGACTGCTTATTAGCTTCAGTACAGACTGATTTGCTATCACTTGGGCACTTTTTTTCTAGTCGATCTCGCTTGAGGACAATTTAGTGGATTCATCCCCGCTTCGGTAAGATATAAACTCTGTTTTTTGTACCAAGCCATCGTGTCTTTTAAGTTACTGATGAAAAATCCGGCTAAAACAGTACTGTCAAAAAGTCTTGTTTAAAGTTGCTTCTCAGTTTCTCATGCATAGTTTGCTAGTGTAGAGCAAAGGCGGGACAACTCATGTATTAGATATTTGAAATTTTTTTAAAATTAGTTCCCAGAAAATAGAAAACTCATTCAAGAATCAGTCCAGCAGCTTCTGATTCTCATTTCACTTCCTTCCTGATACTTCCTGTTTTCCGGGTAGACTTTTCCATCACATTCCCACCATTCCATCTGGTTGGTCATCATCATTATTACGTGTTCTAATTTGACAAAAGTTTGTTTCCTTCCGATTTGAAACGCAAAGAAGAGATGCTTAAAACGGTCCACAGGAATTTCCATTTTCTTATGAACTTTGGTCACACAGTGGAGTAGTTCTGTTTTATCAAAATCAAATTGAATAAATTGAAGAAATTTCGGATATTTGTGTAGTTTTCATAAACATTTTATTCTCTGAATAACGCATGAAATCGTCAACTCTATTCTGATTTACTCATCTAACTTCTGGAAAAAAACACAAAACATTCGATGGCATTTCTTATTCACCCTAAAAGTGATGAAACATGAGATAGGCAAATCTCTGGCAAAGGCAGATAGTCAAAATAAGATACATCCTCATGCCATCACTACCTCGAGCCAAATGGGAGAAGTTTTCCATTCGGAAAAATTTGACACCACACCCCCTCTGTAGCCCATCATCTTCGCCAGTTCATTAAGGGGTTGATGGTTAACTTTTCTCATATTTTTCCTTCTTCTCCGAAAGCGCTAGGACACAAACAATTTGACTTGTTTTCGTCACGTCGTCTTTTTCTTCGTCCTCGTTGTTTTTTTTTGTAATTCCAATTTCTGACGGGGGGCGAGGGCAGAAATAAATTTCTTCGGTTTGCCATCTTGGGGGGATGAAAATAATTGGCGTTGGGGGGGTTTGGGAGGCGTTGAAGCTGGAAGATTGTCATCACAGCATATTTCATGGCAGATGGTTTCCCGGGAATTTCTAGGGAAGGGAGGTCAATGTCGTGTCGCTCCAGGTTCTTCATTACTAACCACCAAACCGACCACCACATTAGCATCGTAATTGAGTTTGATGGAAACGGAAAATTAGTTTCTGCAAAATCGCTGGTAAGTTTTGACAGCTTCTTGAATAGTTGGAACTAATTAAAAGGAATATCGTTGAGAGCAGAGAAAATGAGAAAATTGAACCAATACTTCCACACTCCTGAGAAAGAAGAAATTGCTGTAATACCGTCAGTTATCATTCAAATAGTTAAATCTAATCATTTAAAAGTGTAGAAATTGTTTTGGATAAAGTGAAAAAACTTAAACGTTGGCTTGTATTCCTTTGGAAAAAATGCATCCAAACTGCATCCCGGCAGCTGAAATGAGGTAATCATTGCACCGGATGTGTCATCGTCATGTGCGTGCAGTTAAAATTTGCATACATTATTACTATTGTTATCATCGCCAATGGCAATGAACAGTAAAGACGAAGACGACGACTTTTATACTATATCTACTTACATACATACATTCTTTATTCAAATGGCGCCGTATGATAATAAAATCGCGCCTCTGGAATCTGTTCTATGAATTAGCGTCGATGGTGGAGAAGCAAAAAAAAATATCTAGAACTAACGTGCGTCTTTGAAGCCACCGGAATTGCTTTTTAACTAGCAGCAATTCCGTTTTGAATGGAGGATAGCTGTATCTCAATCCTAGAGCACTAACTGAGAATGGCGCTTACTCATACTGGGAAGACTAAAAAAGCTGATATCACTGAGACCGACTTCTGAACGGTTTGCGTGAGTCTATTTTTATTCTTACCTATTTATTCAAAAACGCGATGACGGCGACGCGCGTCTACATCCTACTTTAGGCAAATTTATTTACATACATTCCGTATATTGAGGTGTATATGTTTAGTGCGAAGGTGGTACTATTATCACGCTTTCTCAATCGAGACCTCCACCCCAGCGTAAATCTTCTCGGTAACCAACAGCGATCCCGATAAATGGTTCTTCTAACCGTTCTAATTATGAGCGCGATTTGCATAGATAAAATATTTGCGAGCTCGAACAGCGCTTAGCGAAATTAATTAAGGCGAACAAAAACCTTCCATTTCCAAGAGGCTTACTACAATCTGGACATCAGAAGTCTGCACGCCATTGGAGCTGGAAGTACTTAGGAGGATATCTAGCACCTTCAAAAAAAGATTAGTGCCGGGATGATTTTGGATCTTTGAAGCTTGGAGTCATGCTTTTAAAATAATTAAATTTTTAAGTGAAATTTTTGAGTTTTAAAAACTTTTGATATGGAAATTGCCTCTCCATATACAGTATCAGTCTGTCTGTATATCTGTCTATCTGTTCCCTATAGACTCGAAAACTACTGATCCGATTAACGTGAAACTTGGCAGATAGAGGCTTATGAGGAGTGTATTTCGGAATGAGACATGTTTCTATGATGGTTTGGTATCTCTCCTTTCCTTCAGTGGGGAGATAGAAGACATGGGGAGGGGGGCTCTCTTACAATTTTTTTCAAAACTCGAGAACTAATCAAGCAAATGGAACTATATTTGGTATGTAAGGGTATTTCAATACGATAAATGTCTATAGGGGAACTGGGGGTAAGGCGCCCACGTTAAGAAGAATCTTTCATTACTCGTAAATAAAGAATGCAATCCAGTTAATTCGACAATAGTTTTGAAAAGGGGACCGTTTCTCACCAGAAATGTACAAACAGGAACACTTATACCAATTATATACGTCTTTATCGTTAAATTTTGAAAGGCTTTATAAAGTATGATTTCCATTTCGCTTGGGACAAAGTGCGCATATGTGGGTACCCAAACGCACCGTTTAACGATTAATAAGTGTTTGCCAGGTAAAAACACTTCTTTTCTACTTCACAGATAGAAAAATGTATTGCTACGCGCAGTGCTGCCAGATTTACTGACGTTCTTCTGAATAGCTAATAAAATCTATATTAATTTTTTATTTATTTTTATTTTTTTTTAATTTATTTTTTTTGTATTAACATTCTACTACAGGAGACCAACCTGGCGTATGAATATTATACTGGTTGAGTGTCGATGTCTATCGGAATGAAGGGAATAGTTCTCCCATGTGATCATAATCATTTTTCTTGGTCTATTTCTATTCCCATCATTTCATCTTACGGTAGTTGGAATCAAGTTTGGACATTTTTAGGCACGGCAAGATTTGCATTGCCTTCTCATATCCTGCACGGGTTGTCAGTTATGATGAGAAATGATGCGTTTGCCGTATTTGGATATCCAGCCAATTTCGGTGTTTGGCACCGCCTTATTTCTATTTTTAAATTGCGTAGTAGAATGTTAATACATGGGCCCCGGAGGGGCGCAAGATGTGGGTTCAAGTCCGGCGAATTTTCTTCGCATGTTTTTCAACATCGATTTTCTCTTATCTAGTCCCTGAAATTTCATCTAAGTTGGATTCATTTCTCTACAAAAAAAATCTTTATTAAATTTAGGAATTTTAAATATATTCGTTTATATTCAAGTTATGTTTTCCAATTCAACATATAAATATCCTTTAAATTGTTCTGATTAAAACTACATATGAATTTAAACAAATATGAGACATGCTTAAAGATAAACGGACATGGTGCGTTTTGCCCTGCCCAGATATGTTTATTAAAAATCGTTTAAAACAACAGAAACAATTATTGAATAAGGAACTTTTTCGTTGTGTGATGATTGTCAAGACCAATGTTCATCATTGAAACAGGTGCCAGGTAAATTTTTTTCCTGATAGATGCCGCAAATTCTTACGAGAAAAGTTGAAAAATTGCAAGAAAAGCTCCCACAATATTTCGTTTTCGTTTTTCGTCAAATTTACGCAATATAGAAAACTTAGAAGGTCCGCTAATGTTTATAAACGCATCAAAGTGTAAATAGAACAAACTGGCATTTTCAGAAATGTTGAACAATGTTTGTTTAGTTAAATACTGATGGTGGTGCATCTTGACCCGACCCGACCCGATTTGGCACACCTCCCTTCTTCCAACGGGGAGGATACATAAAGGAAGGGGGCAAGTTTGCCGAAATCACAGAAAAATCTGTAATTTCACATAATTTTGAGCAAATTTTCATCACAGAATTTTGAAAAATTCATAGATTTCACAGAATTTTCAAATTTTGAATCGATTTCCAAAATCATGATTTTTTAGCCAATATATAATTTAGATTTTTTTACTTTGAACTAAAAAAGTATGATAGGATATGTAATTCTAATTGATTTTGCCAAACTTTAATATTAAAAAGGCCCAAATTATCATGAATTTTCTATGAAAATAAAGGATACAGCATCACAGAAAGCTATCAAAGATTTTTTTGAGTAAACACAGAAATTCAGAATTTTTTTTCTCAAAAATACAGAATTTTTTTTTCGGCAACCTTGGGAGGGGGAGCTTCCTCACATTTTTTCTATATAGCTTGGGAACTAATCGAGCAAATGGAACCAAATTTGGCATGTAAGGGTATTAAAATACGAGAAATAATTGTATGATAAATTGAGGCCCTTCCTTTCTTTTAGCGGGGAGATGAAAATGAAGAAAGAGGGCTTCTATTCAAATTTAGGATAACTTGAAAATAATCGAGCAAATAAAGCCGAATTTTGCATCAAGAGGTATTTGAGTACAAGAAATATTTCTACGAATATAAAGTACTTATCTCTCCATCCAATGAAGAGATAGAAAGAGTGAAGGGGACTCTCTCATATGTTTTTGCATATCTCGACTAACCTGCTAACCAAGCAAATTGAAAAAAATTGCATGAGATGGTATTTCAATTCTAGAAATATATCTATAATTATTTGAAACCATTCCTTCCTGAATTTTTTGGCATAATCCGAGAATTTATCTAAAATATGGACAACATTCGACATGGGAAATTATT
The DNA here is from genome assembly GCF_029784155.1 of Uranotaenia lowii. Taxonomy (NCBI): domain Eukaryota; kingdom Metazoa; phylum Arthropoda; class Insecta; order Diptera; family Culicidae; genus Uranotaenia; species Uranotaenia lowii. The sequence goes on along the minus strand of NC_073692.1, from coordinate 172,975,577 downwards.
TTGATATGATTCTATGATTATTTGAGACAAAAAAATATATTTCAGTACGAGATATGTTTCTACGATTTTGTTAGATCTTTACGCCTTGCAGTGTGGAGAGGGTAGAAAAGGAAGGTGTTCCATATAAATTGTGTTGGAAAGCCTCAAACTTATAAACCAATGTGATTAAATTTGATATTAGAGGGTTCTTGAATACGAAAAACAGAATTGGTAGGGTATGATTATTGGAGATCCCGACTTCATTCCAGCAGTGGAGGATGTGAAGGACGGGAGGGCTCCCTTATAATATTTTTTGAATAATTTGAGACCCTCCTTTTTAAGTGCGAAGTCGGGAAGAAAGAAAAAACCGCGATAAAAACCGCGTAAAAACAGCGTTAATTCCCTAAAACTGCGTAGAAAAATCCACGGGGAAAACCCTACAGTATACATATATTTTTTTTTAAAATGTTTTAAAGATCATGACCACAATAAATGTAGAAAAAATGTTGTGAAACCGTACTTTTCAATAAAAATAGCGTCGAAATTGTTTAAGTCATTCCATATAAATTTTGAAAAGAGGATTGCAAAGTTGACGTTATTTGGCATATTTTTGCATTTTCAGATTTTTACATAAAAAACGAAGCACAAAATTATTGACAAATTTGACAAGGTAACTGTTTTTCGAACTTTTTTTCAATTTGCAAATTTTTCAGTTTTTCTTGCACTCTTGGTGTGTCGTAAACAATTTTTTTTTTATTGAAACAGACACGAATGCCATAATGCTGGTTAAGTGTCAAAAATAAAACATAAAAAAATACACATATATATTGATTTTAGTATGCATTTTTGGAGTCTAATGGAAGAGAACAAACAACATTTTTTTAAAATATTTCTAGTGGTTTGATTAAACATGAACAATTCATGCGATTTTTCCATAACCTGTAGGTTTTCTTTCTCAAAACTATCCACAGGACGATGTGAAATCGATTTGGTGATGTTTGAGTTTTGTTAGTTTGGTTCAAATATTTTTTATTCAGCAGCTTTGAACAGGATGTTTCCTAGCGACGCATAAAGGAGTAAATGCACCTAATAAGCGATCAAAATTATTTGCGGACAAACGGTAAACGATAGACATTTGATGTCTTCGCAACATTTTTATATTTTTTGATGATCTATCAAATTCTTGAAAGAAAAAAGTGATTTTTACACCGGGAAGGGAGATAAAAAAAATTATTCTTGGAATAATTAGTTTAGCGACTTTATGTCTTCACAAAAGTTAAGCAACTTTGTTGAAAATATTATAAAGATCGCATGAAATTCAAAAAAGTTAAGAGCATTTTAAAAATAACGAGAATTCTAACAAGTTATTTTGAGTTTTTATTTAATATCTTTTCTAGTGTACGATTTACAAACTTGATATATTTGAGAAAGTTGTTTTAATTGTTAAAACACACAACTTTGTAGAACATTTCACATACATATTTCAACTTAGAAAGGAGATATACTGCAAAATATCCAAAATAATGCCTTTTTCAGTAAGTTATAACCTTATAACCTTAAGAGTTCGGACGAGTTTATATAATTTCTTGAGTGGATTTTGTTGGTCAAGTTATTGGCTTTCCATTGATATATAAATTAAACAATAGTTTTGAACAGATTTTCGTCAAACTAGCAATCAATCATTTCCATTAGAAACACTTAAAATTCGAAGAAAAACCCTCAATTTTTCCTGTTTTTAGAGGAAAAAGCTCATTATTGATTGCTTGTTTTAAAAAATCTACTCAAAACAAATGTTTAATTCATATATCAATGGAAAGCCAATGACTTGACCAACAAAATCCACTCAAGAAATTATACGAACTCGTCCGAACTCTTAAGGTTATAACTTACTGAAAAAAGGCATTATTTTGGACATTTTGCAGTATATCTCCTTTCTAATTTGAAATATGTATTTGAAATGTTCTATAAAGTTTTGTGTTTTAACAATTTAAACAACTTTCTCAAATATACCAAGTTTGTTAATCGTATACTTGAAAAGATTTTAAATAAAAACTCATAATTTCTTGTTAAAATTCTCATTATTTTTAAAATGCTCGTAACTTTTATCATTTTCATGCGATCTTTATGATGTCTTCAACAAAGTTGCTTAAAATAATAAGATCTACAACTTTTGTGAAGACATCAAGTCTCTGAACTAATTATTTCAAGAAATAATTTTTTTTATCTCCCTTCCCTGTGTAAAAATCACTTTTTTCTTTCAAGAATTTGATAGATCATCAAATAATATAAAAATGTCTATAGATTACTGTTTGTCCGCAAATAATTTTGATCGCTTATTAGGTGCATTTACCCCTGTGTGCGACGTAGCGTTTTAACAACGCTTCACAAACATTGAATATTTTTAAAGGTTTTTTTTTAATTTCGTTTTCATGATAATATTTTCGTTATTATCACATTTTGTTGTGATTCTGTTTTATTTATTTTTCTACATTTATGACTAGTTATTCCTAAGTTTTGACCAAATTCGCCTGGATATTCTCAGGATTTAGGTCGACAAATTTGAAATCGAATGCTCGGATTTTGCCAGGTTTCTGAATAAATCGCCCAGATTTGTCCGGCCGGATACGTGCTGAAAAAAATCTGGTAACCTTATTGTAAGTCTTCTTAATTTGTATAGCGATATAGAAAAAATGGTAGTCATTATTTTTCAAACTACGAACATTTCCAATTGATCACATTTTGATGTGTTGTAATACTTCTTTAATTTCTTTTTTGATTCTTTTTCTTTAATTTTTCTTTCGATTACAGTTTTGTTACAGTTGAGTTTTTTCAGCACGTATTCGAGTCGAGTTAAAACTGGCTATTTCATATAAAACCTGCAAAAATACGGACATTTGATTGCAAATAGTTGACAAGATAACCGGGCAAATTTGGTAAACCCAGTAATCAAGATGAAGAAAAAAACCCAAAAAAAATTTAATGATCATAATTTAGGTATTGCAGGCTTTCAAAAACTTTTCATGATTGTTTTAATAAAACTTGCTTAAAATTTATTTCAACACAATATGGGTGGCTTGTGATATAGCTCAGTTGGCAAGTCTGTTGTCTCCTGAGCCACCTAAACCGGGCAATCTGGACACCTTGAATTATAGTCGTTTTACCATTTATATGGGATTCGCAACTTTAAAGCAACGTTGCAGTTGACGGACGGTATAGAAAAACATGAACGGTAAAACTGTGTTCGGTGTTTAATCTCGGGCTCGAACTTACTGACATCGGCTCAGGAGTTACTTTTAGAAATCTTAGAAAAATCTTCAGGAAAAATATAACTTAGCCTTCAAGTATTTTTTTTTCATATCGATTCCTTGCTGACTTGAAGGACATTCATTAATCTCGGAAAAAAGGGCATTTATAAGTCATTTAATTGAAAAATAATAAATACTTTATTAATCGTTCATCAAACATTACTATTTGCGTTAAATTGTTTCTTGTGGATGTGTACTTTCAAAGAAGATTGCCAAGTGGTCAGCCAAATACCTATTTTATTTTATTTACATAGTATTCCGTTTCACGACATAACTTGACGAACATAATTCCTAAAATTCACTCGGTTCATAGCAACTGTCCAATTTCTCGGGCACCCCACGTTCGCCAGATCACGCTCCACTTGGTCTAACCACCTCGCTCGTTGCGCCCCCGCTCGTCTTGTTCCTACCGGATTCGTAGCGAACACCTGTTTTGCAGGACAGTCGTCCGGCATTCTCGCAACATGTCCCGCCCAGCGTATCCGGCCAGCCTTCACCACCTTCTGGATACTGGGTTCGCCGTAGAGGCGCGCGAGCTCGTGGTTCATCCTTCGCCTCCACACTCCGTTCTCCTGTACGCCGCCAAAGATGGTTCTTAACACGCGTCGCTCGAATACTCCGAGTGTACGCAGGTCCTCCTCGAGCAATATCCATGTCTCGTGTCCGTAGAGAACAACCGGTTTGATGAGCGTCATATACAGGTTACACTTCGTGCGAGGGCTAAGTCTTCTCGACCGCAGTTGCTTGTGGAGTCCATAGTAGGCACGACTTTCGCTGATAATTCGCCTCCGGATCTCACGGCTGGTGTCATTGTCTGCGGTCACCAGTGAGCCGAGATAGACAAAGCCTTCGACTATCTCCAGCTCGTCGCCGTCGATCGTTACCTTGTTATTACTGGACAAGCGGGTTCGGTCGGTCTCGGATCCGCAGGCCAGCATGTACTTCGTCTTGGACGTATTAATCATCAACCCAATCCTTCCTGCTTCGCGTTTCAGTTTGCGGTAGATCTCCTCCACCGCCGCAGATGATCTGCCGACTATATCAATGTCATCGGCAAAGCAGATAAGTTGACTGGATCTGTTGAAAATCGTGCCCCGCATTTCGCCCACCGCTCGTCGAATAACACCTTCTAGCGCCACGTTGAACATCATGCAGGATAGACCATCACCTTGTCGAAGCCCCCTGCGCGATTCGAATGAACTCGACAATTCACCCGAAATCCGCACACAGCACTGCGTTCCATCCATCGTCGCCTTGATCAGTCTGATCAGCTTCCCGGGAAAGCCGTTCTCGTCCATGATTTTCCATAGCTCGTTACGGTCGATCGTGTCGTATGTGGCTTTGAAGCCGATGAATAGATGATGCGTAGGGACTTGGTGTTCACGGCATTTTTGGAGGATTTGCCGCAATGTGAATATCTGGTCCGTCGTAGACCGTCCCTCCATGAAGCTGGCCTGATAATTTCCCACGAATCTGTTTGCTTGTGGCGTTAGGCGGCGGAGTAGGATTCGGGACAACACTTTGTAGGCGGCATTGAGGACAGTGATCGCTCGGTAGTTCTCACAGTCCAATTTGTCGCCCTTCTTGTAGATGGGGCATATTACCCCCTCCTTCCACTCCTCCGGTAGCTGTTCTATGTCCCAGATCCGGATTATCAACCGATGTAGGCAATCGGCCAACCTGTCCGGGCCCATTTTGATGAGTTCAGCTGCAATGCCATCCTTCCCAGCCGACTTGTTTCTATTCAGCTGGCGAATGGCTTCCTTAACTTCACTCATCGTTGGGAGTGGCTCCTCTTCGTCGTTGGCTACGCCGGCGATGTACCTTCCCCCACCGTCTTGATCTCCTGCATGTGCGCCGTTCAGGTGTTCATCGAAGTGCTGCTTCCACCTTTTGATCACCTCACGATTGTCCGTCAGGATACCCCCGTCCTTATCCCGGCACATTTCGGCTTGCGGCACGAAGCCTTTGCGGGATGCGTTGAGTTTCTGATAGAACTTTCGTGTTTCTTGGGAACGATGCAGCTGCTCCAGCTCCTGGAGCTCCTCCTCCTCCAGGCGGCGCTTTTTCTCCTGGAAAAGTCGGACTCGCTGCCTCTTCCGCTGTCGGTGATTTTCCACATTTCGACGGGTGCCTCTTTGCACTACTGCCGCCCGCGCGGCATTTTCTTCGTCCATCACCCTCCTACACTCCTCGTCGAACCAGTCGTTCCGTCGAGATCGCTCCACATAACCGATGACGTTCTCCGCCGCACTGTTGATGGCTGTTTTGATGGTATCCCAACAGTCCTCGAGAGGGGCTTCGTCGAGCTCGCCCTCTGCCGGTAGCGCTGCTTCGACCGATTGCGCGTAGTCTGCCGCGACCTCAGGTTGCTTCAGTCGCGCGATATTTAACCGAGGTGGGCGCCGGTTTCGCGTGTTGTTCACTACGGAGAGTTTTGGGCGCATCTTCACCATCACCAGATAATGGTGCGACTCGATGTTGGCGCCCCGACAGGATCTGACGTCGATGATGTCCGAGAAGTGCCGGCTGTCGATCAAAACGTGGTCGATCTGTGATTGCGTTTGGTACGGTGATCTCCAGGTGTACTTGTGTGGGAGGCGGTGCTGAAAAAAGGTACTACGTACGGCCATTCGTTTGGAGGCGGCGAAATCAATAAGTCTGAGGCCGTTTTCGTTGGTCAGCTGGTGCGCACTGAACCTTCCAATTGTCGGTTTAAATTCCTCCTCCTGGCCGACCTGAGCATTGAAATCCCCGATGACGATCTTGATGTCATGTTTTGGGCAACGGTCGTATTCACGCTCCAGCTGCGCGTAGAATTCGTCTTTGTCGTCACCGGTACTTCCGAGGTGAGGGCTATGCACGTTGATGATGCTGATGTTGAAGAACCGGCCCTTGATTCTCAACCGGCACATTCGTGAGTTGATCGGCAACCACCCGATCACGCGCTTTTGCATCTTTCCCATCACTATAAAAGCTGTTCCAAGCTCGTATGTGTTGCCGCAGCTCTGGTAGATGGCACGACCATCTGGATACGTTCGTACCGTGGAGCCCTTCCAGCATACCTCCTGCAGCGCTACGATGTCAAATTTGCGGCTCTTCAATTCGTTGGAGAGCACGTGGGTACTGCCCACAAAATTTAGAGATCGGCAGTTCCATGTTCCAAGTTTCCAATCGCTAGTCCCTTTTCGTCGCCCGGGTCTTTGCCGATTTCCATCCGAAATTTGTTGTTCGTTGTTCGTTGCTTATGTTTTTTGTAGTCACGGGCTCGCAAGGCCCGCAGCAAACCCCACTATCTCGCAGGAGGACCGTCGTGATGTTGCTGTTTTGGGTCCCGAATACCATCAGGACGTTGGTGCACTCCGCACGCCGCCCCTGACATGGAGAACAGACGCGTACGAAGCCCCCTGACTCAGTCTGCATGCGACCAAAGCATCCACCGGGGTTGGGTACCCGATCTCCGCTAAGGTTGCTCGCACCCCAGCTAGCACCACGGGGAGGTAGAGAATCGGAGTTGCAGACAAGAGGTGATATGACCACTACCCGAGGGTTGGGTGTATGGGGTCTCGAGTTGCACATTGTCTACTTCACTAGCCAGCCAAATACCTAGTAGCATTTGATTACAAATGAAAATTTTCAGCATGACATGTTAACATCTTTGTGTTCTAAACTTTAGAGGTCTGCTTTATAGAATCTGTCAAAAGGAACTAATCAAAATTGCTAATGTTGAGTTGTTTTGTAGAATGGGGATTTTGTAGATCCCCATTTAAAAACCGTCCAATAAATAACTTCTTGTTACGACAAAACTTTTTCTGGTACCCAGTTTGACAAAAACGTTTCAAAATTGTTAGAGTTGCAACATATTAAACGTTTAATTTTTCTTCTCCTTTCTGGGATGGCTCCAAAAATCTATATGTCAATTAAACTTTAAATTTAAGTGATGAGGCTCAAAAAATTCCAATTTTTTTAATGAATGATAGCTAATATGATTTATTTTTTAATTGTTTTCAAATATCAGCGTTGATTAATTTCTAGATTAGATAGAGGAGACAAAAGAAAAATGACTACCTTAGGAAGGACGCTTATAAAAACATAAAATAACAGCTTTATGTGAGTTACATAGCTGTTTCGTATTCAGACTCTTAAGAAGTCTATTTGGTATAGAGTGTCCTTTTCCCGGCCATTGTAGCGTTCCCGGGAATCGGGAAATCTGACGATCCTTTTCCCGGGAATTTCCGGGATCCCGGGAAAAATTGAAGATCTTAACCTTCTACTGCGTATGAATTCTTATCAATATGGTATTTTTAAATTTAAGGTAGTACCTAGTATTGCAAAACATTTCAAACTTTTTTAAGGCCTCAAAAATTCAGTAAGCAAACCAAAGACCCAAAACCAAGTGCTTCAACCGACAAACTGGTCTGATTCTAGCAGCAAAAAATTGAAATAATTGAGAAAGATTTCTCCGTGTCGATTGAAGTTAGTTAACTAGACTTTATTCATCAAATACCGTAAATTTTCAGAAAAAAAAATTAAGATTAAGCCGTCAAGGTAGAACTTCTGATCATACTGACATAACAATTAGAACAAAAATTTTGCAGGTTTGCAATATCGACCGAAGTGGTGTTAGTATTGCCAACCTGCAAAATTTGACAAAAAAATGCCCTGTAGGAAAAATGTACCAGTTTATCTCGGTTTTATCGTATAAATTGCCTATTTCTTTTTAAGTTGGGTGGCACTTCCTAACTGGGATAATATTTCTTCAAATCGATCGATGCGCACTCTGGAATCGATATTGCGTACTGTTGTAAAAATTTTCCAACAAACCATATCGAGTGTCCAATCAGTACGGTCAGTGGTAGAACTATCATTTTTATTGCTAAATCAGATTAATTTTTCCAATTTAGATCGTGTTAATTTGTATTAATTTGGCACATTTTACTGGCTTCGGGAATTCCCGGGATTTTTTAGGCGTTTCCCGACCGGGAAATCCCGGGTAGGACACTCTAATTTGGTATCTGGCTTAAACTTGAAAAAATAGATAAAATCGTTTAAAAATGCAATTTAAAATTTTTTGCAGAAAGCTGAAAATCAGTCACTGTACGGAGCATAATGAGAACCTCCCCTGGGGCAGTATAAGCACGATTAATCGTTGCACGATTAGCATTTTCTGCTGTAGAATCTAGCAATGAACTCAACTCGATAAAGTCAACTAAATTATAGAGCTACAGTTTGACCGATTTGGCTCAGTGGTAAGGTGTCGGAGAAGTAACTCAGAGGACTCAGGTTCGATCCTTCTTCGAGCCGTTTTTTTATTTACTATTCATGATTGATTATTTTGATTGTTTTGTTATACGGCTAGTCGCATCTTCCACCAAACAAAGCAACAGCAAAATAATGTAGGGGAGGAGCGGGCTATATGCGCCTATTAAGCAGAACACTGATTTAATCAAATATCACGTCGAATATGTGTACAAAAACTATATACACGTGTGCAGGCATCTGTTTTCTATACAATGGAGTAATTTTTATGTTAAAATTTTCTTCTGTTTCCAAGAAAACGATTTTATTGTTAGTGTTGTCTAAAATGCCGAACCTCAAACCGTGCGGGCTAAATGCGCCTATTTATGTTTTGAACAAAATTTCTGTTTTTTGGGCAATATTACCGTAAAATTCCATTGAAACTGTTAGAAAGTAATAATTTCCGTACGACAAAGCTGAAGTTTTATAAAAATTTATGTATATTATAATTTTGTTGAATAAAACCAAAGTTAGGGTTGCCATACTATGGAGACAGTTCATCCATGAGAAAAACTTTATCAAATCTGTCTTTAGATCTTCAATTCATTCTTAAGATGTCATTCAGAGCTCAGATTTGAAGGTTCAGTGATAAAAATCATTTAATTATTCTATTTAACCTGTTATTTTAGGATGCAGGCATTTTACAAACACGATGGGGGCATACAGAAACACTCTGTTATTCCACTAAATAATCATTATTAAACGTCCACAAAAGCTGAAATATGTTTAATTTCTTAAGTTCATTTGAGTAAGAAACAAAAACCATCCTAGTTTTCGTTTTAAACTTGTTTACGTATAATTTTTAAAAGTCGAAATATTACATCAGAATGTATCAAAACCTTGTATGATTTTTTAAATTTTTTTGAGTTTATAAATTCATAAAATTCTTTCTTGCCTTATGTTCTAAGCGTGTCACCCTCAAAATGCATTGATCAGATAAGCTGTCTAGTCAGCCATTTCGCCAAACAGCCGTAGGGTTATTTAACCCGATAGGCCCATTTAGGAAACCTTTCCCCTATGTGTGTTTGTGGAACAGAAACAATTCACACACACTCATTCATTATTTTTCTGATGCTTTGTTTGGTGGAAGATGCGACTAGCCGTATAGGGGAACATGCCCTATTATGCGCCACATAAGCGAATCGCTGATTTTCTGTGTATTCCACGTGCAAATTATGTTAAAAATGGGTGTAATCGTTGAAGAAAAGTGTTTTCTACAAATGCCTTTGATTTTTCATTACTCAAATTGCTATAGTTTCTTCAAAAATTTGATTTTTAAAAACTATATTCAAAGCCACAGAACAAAACTGTGTTGCGAATACGCGCCGCTGTGTATTCAATACGCGCCTATAGCAGCCGAACACACCCGAGAGCAGCCGAAGACCGAAAACACACCAATACTTACAGACACTGTGACTGAAAAGAAAATCAAAATGGACTAATAGAAATTTAACAAAAAATGAAAAATAGATTTTTTGGGCTGAATTAACGCTCAAAATATGCTTTCAAACTATTCGTTCATTTTCAATAAAAATTGGCCTTTTTGAAAAATTAATGCTACTTTCAGCCTACTACGATTGGCGCGTTATAACGAGCGGATGGGCCGTGATAGAACATACCCATGAAAAGCATACCTTAGCGAGTTCAGTATGATATTTTAGCATAAAATCATAATTTAGATTCTCCTCTATCGATGTGTCAGAAAATATTGTCTTATTCGTTTT